>NC_047115.1:9128696-9728696 GCF_902500255.1 Thalassophryne amazonica | reverse complement strand
GTTGCTCTATAAAAAAGCCCTCTGTAAAGCTAGGACATCTTACTACTCATCACTAATTGAAGAAAATAAGAACAACCCCAGGTTTCTTTTCAGCACTGTAGCCAGGCTGACAAAGAGTCAGAGCTCTATTGAGCCGAGTATTCCTTTAACTTTAACTAGTAATGACTTCATGACTTTCTTTGCTAATAAAATTTTAACTATTAGAGAAAAAATTACTCATAACCATCCCAAAGACGTATCGTTATCTTTGGCTGCTTTCAGTGATGCCGGTATTTGGTTAGACTCTTTCTCTCTGATTGTTCTGTCTGAGTTATTTTCATTAGTTACTTCATCCAAACAATCAACATGTCTATTAGACCCCATTCCTACCAGGCTGCTCAAGGAAGCCCTACCATTATTTAATGCTTCGATCTTAAATATGATCAATCTATCTTTATTAGTTGGCTATGTACCACAGGCTTTTAAGGTGGCAGTAATTAAACCATTACTTAAAAAGCCATCACTTGACCCAGCTATCTTAGCTAATTATAGGCCAATCTCCAATCCTCCTTTTCTCTCAAAAATTCTTGAAAGGGTAGTTGTAAAACAGCTAACTGATCATCTGCAGAGGAATGGTCTATTTGAAGAGTTTCAGTAAGGTTTTAGAATTCATCATAGTACAGAAACAGCATTAGTGAAGGTTACAAATGATCTTCTTATGGCCTCAGACAGTGGACTCATCTCTGTGCTTGTTCTGTTAGACCTCAGTGCTGCTTTTGATACTGTTGACCATAAAATTTTATTACAGAGATTAGAGCATGCCATAGGTATTAAAGGCACTGCGCTGCGGTGGTTTGAATCATATTTATCTAATAGATTACAATTTGTTCATGTAAATGGGGAATCTTCTTCACAGACTAAGGTTAATTATGGAGTTCCATAAGGTTCTGTGCTAGGACCAATTTTATTCACTTTATACATGCTTCCCTTAGGCAGTATTATTAGACGGCATTGCTTAAATTTTCAGTGTTACGCAGATGATACCCAGCTTTATCTATCCATGAAGCCAGAGGACACACACCAATTAGCTAAACTGCAGGATTGTCTTACAGACATAAAGACATGGATGACCTCTAATTTCCTGCTTTTAAACTCATGAAACTGAAGTTATTGTACTTGGCCCCACAAATCTTAGAAACATGGTGTCTAACCAGATCCTTACTCTGGATGGCATTACCTGACCTCTAGTAATACTGTGAGAAATCTTGGAGTCATTTTTGATCAGGATATGTCATTCAATGCGCATATTAAACAAATATGTAGGACTACTTTTTTGCATTTACGCAATATCTCTAAAATTAGAAAGGTCTTGTCTCAGAGTGATGCTGAAAAACTAATTCATGCATTTATCTCCTCTAGGCTGGACTATTGTAATTCATTATTATCAGGTTGTCCTAAAAGTTCCCTGAAAAGCCTTCAGTTTATTCAAAATGCTGCAGCTAGAGTACTGACAGGGACTAGAAGGAGAGAGCATATCTCACCCATATTGGCCTCTCTTCATTGGCTTCCTGTTAATTCTAGAATAGAATTTAAAATTCTTCTTCTTACTTATAAGGTTTTGAATAATCAGGTCCCATCTTATCTTAGGGACCTCATAGTACCATATCACCCCAATAGAGCGCTTTGCTCTCAGACTGCAGGCTTACTTGTAGTTCCTAGGGTTTGTAAGAGTAGAATGGGAGGCAGAGCCTTCAGCTTTCAGGCTCCTCTCCTGTGGAACCAGCTCCCAATTCAGATCAGGGAGACAGACACCCTCTCTACTTTTAAGATTAGGTTTAAAACTTTCCTTTTTGCTAAAGCTTATAGTTAGGGCTGGATTAGGTGACCCTGAACCATCCCTTAGTTATGCTGCTATAGACTTAGACTGCTGGGGGGTTCCCATGATGCACTGAGTTTTTCTTTTTGCTCTGTATGCACCACTCTGCATTTAATCATTAGTGATTGATCTCTGCTCCCCTCCACAGCATGTCTTTTTCCTGGTTCTCTCCCTCAGCCCCAACCAGTCCCAGCAGAAGACTGCCCCTCCCTGAGCCTGGTTCTGCTGGAGGTTTCTTCCTGTTAAAAGGGAGTTTTTCCTTCCCACTGTAGCCAAGTGCTTGCTCACAGGGGGTCGTTTTGACCGTTGGGGTTTTTACGTAATTATTGTATGGCCTTGCCTTACAATATAAAGCACCTTGGGGCAACTGTTTGTTGTGATTTGGCGCTATATAAATAAAATTGATTGATTGATTGATTGATTTGTGTGTTAAAGGGCGTCAAACAGGTCGGTGGCCAACAGCGGGCGTCTCTGCCCGGTGTGTCGGCGTCCGATAATGGATGCTGGCACTTTGCACTTACCTGTAAGGGGAAAGATGCGCTCTTGTTGCCCACGTATCCCCGAACTACATGACTCTGGATGGACAGAACGCGACATTCCATGGCGGCTCCCGGTCAGCCGAGGAAAGATGCACAATCCGGATTTTCAACAACCGCGTCCACACATTACAATTAAAAATAATAATAACAATAAAAAACAACAGCTTGTAGAGAGCGATCAAGTCCTGCTGGCTAACTTAGCTAGCTAACCAGCTGTGTGTGTGTGTGTGTGCGTGCGTGAGGGGAGAGAGCACGAGCGCGTGTTAGACACCCGGACAACAAAACCAGCGTGACCGTTTGAACGTCACCGTTAACCTCGCCGACACGTGCTGCTCTGACGGTATTTTAGCGCCGAGACAACTCAGTTAAAGTGCGCGACAAAGCGACCGGTTCACACGCGCACGCGCTGTTACACCAACAGTGACGTAAAGGACAAACCCCGCGCGGGAGCGCACACACACACACGACCGTCTTTTTTTTTTTTTTTTTTTTTAATGCACAGGCAACTCGCGTGGCCGCCAAACCTGATGACGTCACCACGGAGACAAGGAGCGAATCACGACCGTCACGACCGTAACACCGGAGAAGCGGAAATAAATAAATCTTATAACTATATATATATATATATATATATATATATATATATATATATATATATATATATATATATATATATATATATATATATATATATATATATATATATATATATATGAGACCAATTTTAAAGTAAAAAATATGTCCATGAAGAGTGAAAATAAATAAACAATCTGAAAATTTAATTTTTAAAAATCCATGAGGAGAGAAAATGATTTGTAAAAAAAAATAAATAAATAAATTCCAAAGGAGTACACAAATACACAATTAAAAAAGATATACATTTATTTATATATAACCAATTGAAATTAATATAAAAGGAATGAGTGAAAATAAAATATTTGAAAGTAAAATTTTAAAAATTTCTTTGAATGAAAATAAGCAATTAAAAAAATCATTCCAAAGGAGTGAAAATAAATAAACGATTAAAAAAAAATGCATGAGTAGTGAACACAAACCAATTATAAAAATAAAACAAAGGAACAAAGAGTGAAAATAAATGTGAAAATAAACCATTTGAAAAAAATTGAAAAAGTGTGAAACTAAACAAACAAACAAACATTTCACAGAGTGAAAGCAAACCATTTGCAAATAACATAAAAAAAAACATTCTGTGAGGGGAGAAAAAAATAAATCGCTTGAAAATAAAATAAAATAATAACCCTGGGAAATAAAAACAAAGAATTAAAAAAAATCCCAGAAGAGTGAAACAAAATCACCAATTTTAAAATAAAAAAAACATTCCATGAGGAGTGAACACAAAACATTTGAAAATAATATATAACAAATGAGGAGTGACAATAAATAAATAATTTTGAGAAAAAAAAACACATTTAAAAAAAATTCCTTGAGGAGTGAAAATAAACAATTTTAAAAAAAAAATTCCACAGCAGCGAAACTAAAAAAACAAAATTAAAACTAAAAAACAAAAATCAACGAGGAGTTAAAACAACCCATTTTCAAAAAAAAAAATTCTGAGGATAATAAACAATTTGGAAACAAAATTTTACAAATAAATACATTTTGTCTGCTTTCATTTTACCAGCTGAGAAGCAGCCGCATAATGCGATGTTGTCACCACAAAGCTCCATTTTTCACAATGACCAAAACTACCAGCTGGCAATCTTCCACAGTCTCAGGCCGAGAGTCACGATTTTTGTCACTGTTCTGACCGCGGACACGCCCTTTCAACAGCTCTTGTGTGTATAGTCTTGTGAAGCTTGTAACTTCATGATTTCTTGGTGGCTTCCCTGACTACTCTCCTTGTATGTTCACTTTTCTTTGGATTGTGAGCAGCTCTGAGCAGATTTCCAGCTGTGCTGTACTTGCCATTTCATTTCTTATTGTTTGAGTTCATTGTTACTAGTCGTCGCCATGGGCGTGAAGACACTTGGGCTACGGGCAGAGAATTAACATAAGTGTTGCTCAATCAGAACATGGTCTTGTTCATGACAGAATGTCTTGGAAAACGCAATTCCGGTGGAAATCTCTTCTTTGACTCCAATGACTTTGACTTTCAACCAAATAACTGAACTTTGACTTTGCCAGAATAATTCCAGAATCAATGCGTGTGTCAAGCCTCACCTAAACCAAATAGAAAATCAAATGCTTTAACCTTAACCCCAATGATCCTGACCTTTGCTAAAAGGAAAATTTCAGCTCAGGTCAGCTTGCACCCAAATACCAAGTTTGGAAGAAAGCATCCAAGTGACCTGGGAGGAGTAGACCAACCGACCAACCAACCAACTGACCAACAGACATGAGCTTGACCCCAGTGATCCACATTTGGCAAATTTAATCTGAGTTGGGCAATTCTAAAACCCAAATACACACACGCCACGTTTGATGGAAATCAGAGTTAAAATTCACCTTTGATCCCTGTGGCTTTGACCTTTGCCAAAATGAACTCTGTAATTCCGAGGTTAACCTTCATCAAAACACTAAGTTTGCCAGAAATAGGCCAAAAAAACATGGGAGGAGTCAGGGAACAAAGAAGTAAACAAACATTGCTCATCGTATTCTTTCACCATTGTTTGTCCTCGTATTGTTTTGGTGATCAATCACCTTTTTGCAGAGTTGTTGGGAAAGTCTCCAGGAGATTGTCAGGTTTCTCAAAAAGCGAGGGACCGATTTTCACAGTTTATGAAAAGGTGAGTCGAAACTGAACAGAAAATGTATTTAAATTTAAATTTTCAGGTATGATCAGGTTGAAGGCCAACAGGAAGTGAAGGATTTTCATTTTTGACTATCAGTTTGTGCCTTGGTGTGTGCATGAATGAATGAGTGAGTGAGTGAGTGAGTGAGTGAGTGAATAAATGAATGAATGAATGAGTGAGTGAGTGAGTGCCCCTCTACAGTATGCTGGTAATGACTATTTTTTATCACCTTTTATCTTTTTGCTTTGGATGTAACCTATGACTGATCATTCTTCAGTGTTTGAGGTTGTGACTCACAGCATTTTGTATCAGAGTCGTGACTGACGGGGGTTGTGGGGGGCCGGCAGTGGTGAGGAGGGTCTGACTTGGCAAACACAGCCTCCGTTAACACTCAAAGCAGCTGAAAAATGTGGAGGACAGACAAGAGATGGCACCAAGAGGGCCACATGCTGCACTGAGCGCCACCTGCTGTCCATCCTGCATCATACAGTCTATACTTTGGAGTGCCCCCACAAGGATCATAGTTAAAATCTGCACAAATTTTATATATATATGGCCTTGAGCCACATGTTTTAAATTTTTTAAGACATCAATAAATAAATAAATAACCAGGCTTTTGATGTTAAAATTTCTAAAATGATGCCCATTAAACTCTCTGTGAAAAATAACCTCTACATCATGAATTACACTGCAGCAGAAAACTGAAACAATCCTGTAAATGGTGATAGAAGCACCAAATTCGGTACATTTCCAAAACAGTGTTTATGTCTTGGACTTTATTTACATCAGTTACGACAAAAAACAAACAGTATGTGCTCTATGGTAAATCTGTGTGGAGCAGATAGTTCTCAAAAACTAAAAGGCTGTGCAATAAGGAGACAAGTGAGGAAAGCCATCGGGATTCCCAGATAACCCTGTGACTGGAGAAATTGGGCAGAGTGAAAGTTTTGAATTTGGCATCACCACTCTTGCTTGCAGTGGATCCGGAAAGTATTCACAGCACTTCCCTTTTTCCACATTTTGTGTTACAGCCATATTCCAAAATCAATGAAATTTCTTTTTCCCCCCCAAAATTCGACACACAATACCCCATAATGACAATATGAAACAGGTTTTTTTTTTGATTTTTGCAAATTTATTAAAAAATAAAAAAAGTGTTTGTTCAATTCATTTAATTTATATCACACCGAATCACAAGAAAGCTGCCTCAAGGCACTTTACACAAGTAAGGTCTAACCTTACTAACCCCTAGAGCAGGGGTGGGCAATCATGTGCCATAAAGGGCCGAGACACTGCAGGTTTTCCATGCAACCAATCACCTCAGCAGGTGATTTCATTAAAGATCAGGTGTTTCAGCAGGTGATTTCATTGACAACCAGGTGTTTATGTTCAGAGCAGAAGCTCATCAGCAACCCACCTGCTGAGGTGATTGGTTACACGGAAAACCTGCAGTGTCTTGACCCTCGACGCCCACCCCTGCCCTAGAGCAAAAACAAAGGTGACAGTGGTAAGGAAAAACTCCCTCTGATGATTTGAGGAAGAAACCTCAAGCAGACCAAACTCAAAGGGGTGGCCCTCTGCTTGGGCCATGCTACCAACACAATTGACAAAACAAATATACAGGAAATTTTGGAAGTCTATGCTGGTGTCCAGAAGAAGACACCACTCCCATCTCTGGATGGAGCCGCATCAGAAAGACAACAAATACGGTGTAATTTGTCAGCATTAAGCAACAAGAAAAACAGAACAAATACTAAGGTGATTGCCGGCCACTAGCCCTAAGCTTCACTAAAACAACCAGAATTTAGATAAAGTTAACATACTATTCCAGTATGCTAGCCATATGAAAGGGAAAATAAGTGCATCTTAAGTCTGGACTTGAAAGTCTCCACAGAATCTGACTGTTTTATTGATGCAGGGAGATCATTCCACAGATAAGAAAAAGCTCTGTGACCTGCAGTCTTTTTATTCACCCTAGAGACACAAAGTAGTCCTGCACCTTGAGAACGCAGAGCCCGGGTCGGTATGTAGGCTTTAATTAGGTCAGCTAGGTAGGGAGGTGCCAGTCTGGGAACATTTTATAGGTTAGTAGCAGAACCTTAAAATCTGATCTCACTGGGACAGGAAGCCAGTGAAGAGATGCCAAAATGGGTGTAATGTGGTCGAACTTTCTGCTTCGTGTCAAAAGTCTTGCTGTAGCATTTTGAACCAATTGGAGAGCCCTAATGCTAGACTGCGGTAAACCAGAAAGTAGAACATTGCAGTAGTCCAATCTAGAAGAGACAAACGCATGAATCAGGGTCTCAGTATAAGCCACAGACCAGATGGGACAAATCTTCACTATATTTCAAAGGTGGAAGAAAGCAATCCTCATAATATCTCTAATGTGGAGGTCAAAGGACAACGAAGGATCAAAAATTACCCCAAGGTTCCTCACTTTGTCATTGTGATGTATGACACACGAGCCGAGGCTGAGCGTTAACTGGTCAAATTGATGCTGATGTCTCACTGGACCAAGAACCATCATTTCAGTCTTATCAGAGTTTAAAAGTAGGAAATTGCTAGACATCCAGCTTTTCACTGATGCAAAGCAATTTTCTAAGGATTTTATGTGAATGAGATTACCATCAGTTATCGGCATCATCAGCATAACAGTGAAAGGTAATCCCAAAATGCCGCAATATGTACCCAATGTGCATATGTTGCACTTAGTTATTCACGGCATCATTTTGGCTTTTAGATTTTGATTTCTTTTAATTCGTGATGTTGAGATTTCTTTTCACTGTGAGATTAAAGGGCATCGTTTTAGAAAGTTTTATATAAAAAGCCTGAATGTATTTATTTATTTATTTATTGATGGCTTAAAAATGTTCAAATATGTAAAAGCTCAAGGGATGTTCAAACGTTTTCACAGCACTGTATATATACAGTTGTATGTAAAGGTTTGGGCACCTCTGATGATTTCCATGATTTTCCTTTATAAATCATTGGTTGTTTGGATCAGCAATTTCATTTAAATATATCATATCGCAGACAAAAGCAGTGATATTTGAGAAGTGAAATGAAATTTCTAGGATTTATAGTAAGTGTGCAGTAATTCTTAAAACAAAATTAGGCAGGTGCATAAATTTAGACACCCCAACAGAAAAAATACATCAATATTTAGTAGATCCCCCTTTTGGAGAAATAACAGCCTCTAAACGCTTCCTATAGCTTCCAATGAGAGTCTGGATTCTGGTTGAAGGTACAACCCCAATTCCAATGAAGTTGGGACGTTGTGTAAAATGTAAAAAAAACCCCAAAAAAACAGAATACAATGATTTGCAAATCCTCTTCAACCTATATTCAATTGAATACACCACAAAGACAAGATATTTAATGTTCAAACTGATAAATGTTATTGTTTTTGTGCAAATATTTGCTCATTTTGAAATGGATGCCTGCAACACGTTTCAAAAAAGCTGGGACAGTGGTATGTTTACCACTGTGTTACATCACCTTTCCTTCTGATGCACTCAATAACCGTTTGGGAACTGAGGACACTAATTGTTGAAACTTTGTAGGTGTAATTCTTTCCCATTCTTGCTTGATGTACGACTTCAGTTGTTCAACAGTCCGGGGTCTCCGTTGTCGTATTTTGTGCTTCATAATGTGCCACACATTTTCAATGGCCGACAGGTCTGGACTGCAGGCAGGCCAGTCTAGTACCTGCACTCTTTTACTACGGAGCCACGCTGTTGTAACACGTGCAGAATGTGTCTTGGCATTGTCTTGCTGAAATAAGCAGGGACGTCCCTGAAAAAGACGTTGCTTGGATGGCAGCATGTGTTGCTCCAAAACCTGGATGTATCTTTCAGCATTGATGGTGCCATCACAGATGTGTAAGTTGCCCATGCCATGGGCACTAACACACCCCCATAACATCACAGATGCTGGCTTTTGAACTTTGCACTGGTAATAATCTGGATGGTCTTTTTTCCTCTTTTGTCCGGTGAAAATGACATACATGATTTCCAAAAACAATTTAAAATGTGGACTCATCAGACCACAGCACACTTTTCCACTTTGCGTCTGTCCATTTCAAATGAGCTCGGGCCCAGAGAAGGCGGCGGCATTTCTGGATGTTGATGTATGGCTTTCACTTTGCATGGTGGAGTTTTAACTTGCACTTGTAGATTTAACAACGAACTGTGTAAACTGACAATGGTTTTCTGAAGTGTTCCTGATCCCACGCAGTAAGATCCTTTACACAATGATGTTGGTTTTTAATGCAGTGCCGCCTGAGGGATCGAAGGTCACAGGCATTCAATGTTGGTTTTCAGCCTTGCCACTTATGTGCAGAAAGTTCTCCAGATTCTCTGAATCTTCTGATTATATTATGGACTGTAGATGATGGAATCCCTAAATTTCTTGCAAATGAATGTTGAGAAACATTGTTCTTAAACTGTTGGACTATTTTTTCACGCAGCTGTTCACAAAGTGGTGATCCTTGTCCCATCTTTCCTTGTGAACAGCTGAGCCTTTTGGGGTTGCTCCTTTTATACCCAATCAGGACACTCACCTGTTTCCAATTAGGTATTCTTTGAGCATTCATCAACTTTGCCAGTCTCTTGTTGCCCCTGTCCCAACTCTTTTGAAATGTGTTGCAGACATCCATTTCAAAATGAGCAAATATTTGCACAAAAACAAAAAAAGTTTATCAGTTTGAACATTAAATATCTTGTCTCTGTGGTGTATTCATTTGATTATCAGTTGAAGAGGATTTTTGTTTTTATTTACATTTAACACAACGTCCCAACTTCATTGGAATTGGGGTTGTATTTTGGACCATTCTTCTTTACAAAACATCTCAGGTTTATTGGTTTCCGAGCATGGACAGCCCGCTTAAAATCACACCACAGATTTTCAATAATATTCAGGTCTGGGGACTAAAATGGCCATTCCAGAACATTGTATTTATTCTGCATGAATGCCTTATACAGCCCCTGGCAAAAATTATGGAATCACCGGCCTCGGAGGATGTTCATTCAGTTGTTTTTGTAGAAAAAACGCAGATCACAGAAGTGACACAAAACTAAAGTCATTTCAAATGGCAAGTTTCTGGGTTTAAGAAACACTATAAGAAATCAGGAAAAAAATTGTGGCAGTCAGTAACGGTTACTTTTTTAGACCAAGCAGAGGGAAAAAAATATGGAATCACTCAATTCTGAGGAATAAATTATGGAATCATGAAAAACAAAAGAACGCTCCAACACATCACTAGTATTTTGTTGCACCACCTCTGGCTTTTATAACAGCTTGCAGTCTCTGAGGCATGGACTTAATGAGTGACAAACAGTACTCTTCATCAATCTGGCTCCAACTTTCTCTGATTGCTGTTGCCAGATCAGCTTTGCAGGTTGGAGCCTTGTCATGGACCATTTTCTTCAACTTCCACCAAAGATTTTCAATTGGATTAAGATCCTGACTATTTGCAGGCCATGACATTGACCCTATGTGTCTTTTTGCAAGGAATGTTTTCACAGTTTTTGCTCTATGGCAAGATGCATTATCATCTTGAAAAATGATTTCATCATCCCAAAACATCCTTTCAATTGATGGGATAAGAAAAATGTCCAAAATATCAACATAAACTTGTGCATTTATTGATGATGTAATGACAGCCATCTCCCCAGTGCCTTTACCTGACATGCAGCCCCATATCATCAATGACTGTGGAAATTTACGTTCTCTTCAGGCAGTCATCTTTATAAATCTCATTGGAACAGCACCAAACAAAAGTTCCAGCATCATCACCTTGCCCAATGCAGATTTGAGATTCATCACTGAATATGACTTTCATCCAGTCATCCACAGTCCACGATTGCTTTTCCTTAGCCCATTGTAACCTTTTTTTTCTGTTTAGGTTCTAATGATGGCTTTCGTTTAGGTTTTCTGTATGTAAATCCCATTTCCTTTAGGCGGTTTCTTACAGTTTGGTCACAGTCGTTGACTCCAGTTTCCTCCCATTCGTTCCTCATTTGTTTTGTTGTGCATTTTCGGTTTTTGAGACATATTGCTTTAAGTTTTCTGTCTTGACGCTTTGATGTCTTCCTTGGTCTACCAGTATGTTTGCCTTTAACAACCTTCCCATGTTTGTATTTGGTCCAGAGTTTAGACACAGCTGACTGTGAACAACCAATATCTTTTGCAACATTGCGTGATGATTTACCCTCTTTTAAGAGTTTGATAATCCTCTCCTTTGTTTCAATTGACATCTCTCGGGTTGGAGCCATGATTCATGTCAGTCCACTTGGTGCAACAGCTCTCCAAGGTGTGATCATTCCTTTTTAGATGCAGACTAAGGAGCAGATCTGATTTGATGCAGGTGTTAGTTTTGGGGATGAAAATTTACAGGGTGATTCCATAATTTATTCCTCAGAATTGAGTGAGTCCATATTTTTTTCCCCTCTGCTTGGTCTAAAAAAGTAACCGTTATTGACTGCCACAATTTTTTTTCTTGATTTCTTATAGTGTTTCTTAAAGCCAGAAAGTTGCCATTTGAAATGACTTTAGTTTTGTGTCATGTCTGTGATCTGCTTTTTTTCTACAAAATTAAACAACTGAATGAACATCCTCAGAGGCCGGTGATTCCATAATTATTGCCAGGGGTTGTAGATTTTAAGCAGTGTTTGGGGTCGTCTTGTTGAAAGATCCAGCCCTGGTGCAACTTCGACTTTGTCACTGATTCATGAAGATTGTTTTCAAGAATCTGCTGATATTGACTGGAATCCATGTGACTCTCAACTTTAACAAGATTCCCAGTACCTGCACTGCCCACACAGCCCCACAGCATGATGGAACCACCTCCAAATTTTACTGTAGGTAGCATTTTTTTTTTTTTTTGGAATGCTGTTCTTTTTCCGCCCCTTATGTCCAAATAACTCAATTTTAGTTTCATCAGTCCACAACACCTTATTCCAAAATGAAGCTGGCCTGGCCAAATGTGCTTTAGCATACCTCAAGTGACTGTGGCCTGTGCGCTGAAAAGGGTTTCCTGTGCATTACAGCATCTCTTTGTGCAAAGTGCGCTGTATAGTTGAACGATGCACCGAGACACTCTCTGCAGCAAAATCATGTTATAGGTCTTTGGATCAGGTCTGTGGGTTGACTATGACATCATCCTTCGCTTCAGCTTATGAGATTTTTCTTGGCCTGCCACTTCAGGCCGTAACTAGTACTGTGCCTGCGGTCTTCCATTTCCTTACTATGTTCCTCACAGTGGAAACTGACAGCTGAAATCTCTGATAGCTTTTTGTACCCTTCTCTTAAACCATGATGTTGAACAATCTCTGTTTTCAGGTCATTTTGAGAGTTGTTTAGAGGCTCCCATGTTGCCACCCATTACAAAGAGATGTAAAGAGGGGAAATATTTGCAAATGGCCACCTTAAATACCCTTTCTCATGATTGGATTCACCTGTGTAAGGAGGTCAAGGGTCAATGAGCTTAGCAAACCAATTTTGTGTTTCAATAATTAGTGCTAAATGTTCTCAAATCAATAAAATGACAAGGGTGCCCAAATTTATGCACCTGCCTAATTTTGTTTAAATAACTATTGCACACTTTCTGTAGAAACTTCATTTCTCTTTTCAAATATCACTGTTTGTCTGCTATATGATATATTTAACTGATCCAGACAACCAATGATTTATAAAGGAAAATCATGAAAATTATCAGGGGTGCCCAAACTTTTGCATACAACTGTATACATACATATATATATAAAACAAAGCATCTTAGAAGTTGAACAGCTGCAGTGTTGGTACAACTGAGGTTTATTCAGAACACTGAAAGACAACAATGTACATCATCCTCTACAGTGATAAGCGACAGAGGGCCGTGTCCGTGGTTGCCGCAGCACTCATATATTAAACTCTCACGTAGCAGTAGTATTATACACAACCTGGAAGGTAGAACGGCTTCAAAATGGATCAGGTTAGCTGCAGTACAGTGTAGGCAGGAGCTACTGGACAACAGTACACAGGGTGTTCAGCATTATCAGCATCATTCTCGTCACGTACACGCTCATACACACCTGGCTTCCTGTGTGGCTGAGCTGCTGTAAAATAGCCGTGTGTTGCTGAATTCTGATTGGACAGTGGCTGGTCACAAAATGTAACCCCGTCATTAAATTAAAATGACTAAGCAAAGCAACCAACTGGTGAATTGGTGAGTTATACATTGACCTCTCAGCTGACTGAAGAGACCGGTGCAATTTTGATCTCTGATGGAGACAACTTTACCTGGAAGATTAACTGTGAATCCAAATGTGACTCCTGAGTTTGGCGAAATTGTGCTGAGCTCAAATCTTTCTCAAACTTGCGGAAAGTACGGGAAATCAAGCTATCGTTTCCACCCCCACCCACCACACACACACACACACACTTCTAGACCTAGATCTAGAAATCAGATGTACAGTCTGGTGGAGTGGGCGAAATTCGGATAGTCAACCACGTCGTGTCCAGTGTCCAGCAAGCATTAACTAAGTAGAGATGCTACACATTTCCTGTTTAAAACAAACAACAGCAGCACTTGCAGTTTAACAGAGTTGGATATGTTGGAGTGTCAGTTTGCTGCCAGTTTTTCAAGTGGTCAACTAAGGTACTGCAAGCAAACAAACAAAATTTTTCCACTTGTAGACTGCCATTATTAAAATGAAACATTCCCATGATGATAAAGGTCACTTATTACTCAGATATTTTTTTTTTTATAATGAAGGCTTTGTATTTGCAAAACTTTCCGAGATCAAAGAAAATCTATTTTTTGCAGCACCTGTTTTCCATGAGAGAGGATCAGGCGGGCAGAGAAAGAGACGCTAAAACCAACGACATTAAAACAAAAGGTTAAAAAACACCTTATTTATAGCTTAAATGAAATGTTCCTTTGAAATAAATGAAGTCATCTAAAATGACTTATGACACTCTCACGCTTTAAAGGTTTCATTGTAATTTTCCAGGTAAAGTTTCTTTCCAGCAGTTGTCCATAATTCAGTCGCGCTCTGTTCTGCTCCAACATCAGTGACACTTCACCTTTAAAAGTGCTGATGCACATTAAATTATTTCTACGTGAATGTTCACGGGGTCACAAACAAACCGAAAATGCAGAAACATTTCAGGAGTCTTTTACAGCTTTGGGATCGCGGACTCAGGGTTCCCCAGCTGCTAGTAGCACCCCATTATCACAACATAATTTAAGACGTCTGAGAAATCTAAGACTCCAACTTGCATGTGCATCCAATAATAATAAAATAACAATAATAATGATGAAAAAGACACTTTCATTACAGAACAATAATGCAGTGATTCCCATCCATGTGTGGCCCCTTAAAACAGGGGCCTCAGACTCCAGCATCATAATGATCCCGTCCCCAAACGATTATCTTTTATTGTTGTATCTGGATCATCAATCATTTCGTTTTGTGCATTTACAGCTTTAGAGCCAAATTATATCTTTTACACAGTGTTTTCGACAAATATGTCTCACATTCAGAAAGCTGAGATTGTTTTGAACATTTTGATATGCAACAAATGTTCAGTATATGATATGCAAGTACTGAAAAGGGGGATTTTTGACGGTATGGTAAAATGACCTGGACATGCCAGCGAGTCAGTGGAACCCAGAGGGTGAACGTAATAATAAAAAAAGGACATAAATATTTTTGTTGAACAATACTTTTATTATGTTCAAATAATGAACACGGAGACCCTCTTGGCTTTATCTTGTGACCCCTTTGCCGGGTCCTAACCCTCAGGTTGGGAACCACTGCCTTCATTCAGCTGTCACATCTGTTCTCTGACTGCATTATTATTACTGTAATTAACACGCTTGAAACTGATTTGTGATGTCGATCATTTACCTGTAAATAGTGAACAGCAGATGGTAAAATCTTTCTCTTTAGTAATTCTCATTTTCCTCGTACGTACATGCACTTCTTGAAACAAAGTGCCGAGTATTCAGTAAAAACCCAACCAGAACAAAGTAAGACCTGTTGGCTGCTTACCTGCAGTTGATTTTAAGACTTGGGGGGGAGAGTGAAAAACCTTCTAAAAACACTAAATGTTCTGTATGTCATCAGCACATCCGACACTCACGCAATCGCACATACTCTTGCACAAAGGTTTTTGTCGGGATGAAGGAGGAGGGTTGGGATCGTCACTGGAGTGTCTGTGAGTCCATCAGACGAAGCACAAGGCCAGAAAACATTAATCACTCAACTGTTCTCCGAGAGGGCTGCAGTGGGCCAACAGAGGACTGGAGCCAACTGGTCTGGACCGACGGAGGACTGGAGCCAACTGGTCTGGACCATCCCGTGTGCTGAGAGGTCACAGCGACCGAGTTGGCTTGACGCCACTCAGAATACTCAACAACAACCGAGAGCTCGTGATGATGATGAAAGAAAAAGAAAACTACAAAGATCTGTGGAACATATTTAAGATGAGCACTGATGATGAAGAAGACTTAAGTTACTGGATCCAGTCTGAAGGGTCGACGTTACGAGGTTAGCAGTGTGACACAGTGATTATTCAAACTTCATTTACTGATTAATTCATTCAGGCTGCTTCAAACCAGGAAGCCTGATAATCAGAACTAAAAATGTGAAATTACTTCATTTTAATGATTAATTGATGAATCAATCTGCCAACAGTAAAATGATCCCTAAAGAAGCTCTGCAGTGTTATTTGATATTTTCTGGCATATGATACGAAAATAACAATCTGCAGATAATTTTAACTTTTATATGTTTTTTTTCAAAAGTTGTTTATTAAACTGCTGAGAAAGCAAGAAACCTTAACAAGCATCATCTCCTCTCCCCTAATTTCAAAATGCAAATGAGCCAGCCCATAAGCCCCTCCCACCTCCCATGTGATTAGCCTGTTCAATTTGTGAGGAGATTTCAAGTAAAGAAGGTTCGCCCTGTTCACGTCAGAGTGTGGTCATCGCAGAAACAGGACTGAACTGGACCTTCAACTCTTTGGACAATAATTACCATAACTGTTGAAGCTAAAACTTAAATTTAAACTAAAATTTTGTTGAAACATTGGACCTGGGTGGCTCCATGCAGTGTGCAACCCCTGAGCACCACACCAGCCCCCACCCTCCAAAGACAAAACCCCCTGGACCTCTGAGAACTCCAGCGGCTGGAGAAAGCTGCGGACACGCCCACATTTCACCTGGCTGTGGCAGATATATGGTTAGTTTTGAGAGGCGGGTATGAACCAGTTGTCTGCCTGGGTGGTTGTCACCCAGGACCCAAGGTGGTCCTTGTAGTGGGGTAGACAGTCTGAATTGCAGCTCCAAAAAGGTTTTGAACTACAGTACATGAAATCAGATATTATTTAAGCTATTGTGGTTGATCTACACACAGGTTTACAATTTACGGGACATTAAATGGCTTAAAATGCCCCAAAATCAAATTAGATCAGCTCTTAAATTTTGTTAATTGGCCAAACTAGTTTTGGTTGGTCTTACTGTAAGATTAGAGTAGTTTAAATAATGTCAAATATATTTTAAACTAGTTTAAATCAGACATTTTAGCTTTCAGAAACAAATACCGTCGGTTAATTTGCGTCAAAAGAAAATTTGTGCGACACAAAGTTTTTCAAACTTAAACAGCATCAAGGTGCTAAACCGGATCCCTCAGAGAATCCAGACCAGAGGATCCGTATGGTCCAGTCTGACCCAGCACAACCGTCAGGTCCAAATTCCAGCCCACAGTCCCTCAAACGGCTATAAATCCTTTGCAGTCCAATGTAGTCCTGTCAGGTTTTACGGTTCTTCAAACAGCTGAAGATCCAATCGGACCACAATCTCCCCCGTCGGAACCTCGTGCAGCAGCAGTCGCTTTGTGATTGGTCCTTTAGAGCCCTGGTCCTTCTTTATTTCAGCCAACCGGATCTCCGTCCTGCCCAGGAAGTCTGAGGGGAGGGTAGTGGACATGTGAGACGAAAACCAACAAAGACAAACATCAAACTCAGCAAATATGGACAAACATGAAGGTCACGCATTTGGCAAGAACCAACAAAAAGTCACACTGTGAGTGCATGTACAGCACAGCACGGTACAGTACGATGCCAACGCTTTATCAGTAAAAAGTCTGCAAACATAGTTCGGCGATTGATTCAGTCTGGATCACTTTCAAACTCTAATGTCGCGTTCACACCGGAGGCCACGTGAGTGATGGCGGCGAGAGGTTGCCATGTAATCTCTATGGAAGGACACATTGCGCCGCCACAAAAGTCCAAGCCAGGCAATGCGACGCGATGGACGCGAATTAAGTGATTCTGAGCGAGTGGCGCATTTGTCGCACGATATCGCGTCACCTTCCTCCCCAAGTAGAAAAATCTGAACTTTTTCCTCTTGTCGCGTTGCAATGATCAATCAGGGACTGGATATGTAGTGACGTGGAGATGTCTGGAGTTTATACTTGATGTGAACATGTCCTGTCTCTGGCAGCCAGCCTGTGAGCAGGACGTATGTCCCTTTTGTCCTTTATTTCACAATTATGACAGAGTTTGAGGGAAGAGCAAGCAGCAGCACTGCAGCAGCGGCAGCAGCCATTTTTTTTTTTCACGTGTGTGTGCAAACGAATCGTCTGTGATGTATAATGTATAATAAAACAAATGGTGACTGGTTTATAACACAATTATGACAGAGTTGGAGAGGAGAGCGAGCAGCAGCAGCAGCCAGTTTTTTTTTTTTCTTTTTCTTATTCACATGTGCGCGTGCAAACGGGACAGGAGGTCCTCAAACTGGGTCCTGCAGAGGCGGAAATACCGCTGAAAGCAGCCGTCATCCAGACGCAGCTCCTACAGCAAATGATGAAACTCAGGATGTTGTGAACCCAGGGATGGTGCCACTGGCGACGTTTGTCATCTTTCCACAACAAATAGAACACAGCAACTCGCTCCGTGTGATCAAGGTCCACTGTGTTGACTTGACTGACAACCGGAGCCGGCGAGCGGAATGAAAGCTCCTCCTATTTGATGACGCACTGGGGCGAATTTTCGCAGCGAAAGCAGCCATCAGCAAGCGAGGGATGCGAATTTGTGGCGTCGCGTGGTGTCCGGTGTGAACGCAGCATAATAAAAGACAAATTTTCCTGACACTTTTTTGAAATATCACTTATTACAAAATCCGGAAAGACAAATTCCAGATGATTTAGTTCTGCGTGCAGCTCCAGGATTTAACTATTGATCTGCAACTAATGATTATTTTCAAAATAATTTTTATTACTTCTAGAACCAATCAAGACATCATTTCGTACATAAAATGTGAGATAAAAGCGTTAAAAAAACTTCATGTCAACTCATTTGAAAGCAGAAAATAAGGAAAACTGCAACTAGTTACAGTAGTGTTCAGAATAATAGTAGTACTATGTGACTAAAAAGATTAATCCAGGTTTTGAGTATATTTCTTATTGTTACATGGGAAACAAGGTACCAGTAGAGTCAGTAGATTCTCACAAATCCAACAAGACCAAGCATTCATGATATGCACACTCTTAAGGCTATGAAATTGGGCTATTAGTAAAAAAAAAAAGCAGAAAAGGGGGTGTTCACAATAATAGTAGTGTGGCATTCAGTCAGTGAGTTCGTCAATTTTGTGGAACAAACAGGTGTGAATCAGGTGTCCCCTATTTAAGGATGAAGCCAGCACCTGTTGAACATGCTTTTCTCTTTGAAAGCCTGAAGAAAATGGGACGTTCAAGACATTGTTCAGAAGAACAGCATAGTTTGATTAAAAAGTTGATTGGAGAGGAGAAAACTTATACGCAGGTGCAAAAAATTATAGGCTGTTCATCTACAATGATCTCCAACGCTTTAAGATGGACAAAAAAACCAGAGACGCGTGGAAGAAAATGGAAAACAACCATCAAAATGGATAGAAGAATAACCAGAATGGCAAAGGCTCACCCATTGATCAGCTCCAGGATGATCAAAGACAGTCTGGAGTTACCTGTAAGTGCTGTGACAGAAGACGCCTGTGTGAAGCTAATTTAATCCCCCGCAAAGTCCCTCTGTTAAATAAAAAACGTGCAGAAGAGGTTACAAAGAACACATCAACTGGCCTAAAGAGAAATGGAGGAATATTTTTTGGACTGATGAGAGTAAAATTGTTCTTTTTGGGTCCAAGGGCCGCAGACAGTTTGTGAGACGACCCCCAAACTCTGAATTCAAGCCACAGTTCACAGTGAAGACAGTGAAGCATGGTGGTGCAAGCATCATGATATGGGCATGTTTCTCCTACTATGGTGTTGGGCCTATATATCGCATACCAGGTATCATGGATCAGTTTGGATATGTCAAAATACTTGAAAAGGTCATGTTGCCTTATGCTGAAGAGGACATGCCCTTGAAATGGGTGTTTCAACAAGACAATGACCCCAAGCACACTAGTAAACGAGCAAAACCTTGGTTCCAAACCAACAAAATTAATGTTTTGGAGTGGCCTGCCCAATCCCCGGACCTAAATCCAATTGAGAACTTGTGGGGTGACATCAAAAAAGCTGTTTCTGAAGGAAAACCATGAAATGTGAATGAATTGTGTAATGTTAAAGAATCTTGGAGTGGAATAACAGCTGAAAGGTGTCACAAGTTGGTTGACTCGCAGATGTGAAAAATCATGAAAAACTGTGGTTATACAACTAAATACTAGTTTAGTGATTCACAGGATTGCTAAAAAAGCAGTTTGAACATAATAGTTTTGAGTTTGTAGCATCAACAGCAGATGCTACTATTATTGTGAACACCCCCTTTTCTACTTTTTTTTTTTTACTAATAGCCCAATTTCATAGCCTTAAGAGTGTGCATATCATGAATGCTTGGTCTTGTTGGATTTGTGAGAATCTACTAAATCTACTGGTACCTTGTTGCCCATGTAACAATAAGAAATATACTAAAAACCTGGATTAATCTTTTTAGTCACATAGCACTACTATTATTCTGAATACTGTATTTTCAGTATTAGTTGATTACTAATCAACCAATCGTTTTAGTATAGAAAATATTTGAAAGTGGGGAAAAATGCTCATCAGTTTCTCTGAGAGAAACATGCCTTCAACAACCCAAAACTTTTTTTGGCAACCAGTTAGTTCATCAACCAGCTGGTCCAAAAGTATCCAACTAAAAACAATCAGTGTAACACTGGCTTTAAGCTTTCAAAGGTCAGGTCAGGTCTGGCCGGGCCTTAGACCTCTTCAAATTAGGGAGGGATGTACATCTGGAGCTGGTCCCCAGGCGCCTAATGGCGACTTCTGCTCCTACTGGCAATTAGGATGGGTTAAATGCAGTAGACACATTTCATTGTGCAGGGAACATGTTCTTTTGTGCATATGACAATAAAATTCTTTTGAATCCTTTTGAATCCAAATTAGACCTTTTTCATCAAACTTATGCAAACTGATATTATTCCCATTCTCCAAGGTCTAAATTAACTAAATATACCAGTTACTTTGATCTTGGACCTTGGCTATGCCTGCCTCAAGAGCCATGTAGTTTTTTCAAAAACGCTGCAAAATTCTGGATATTATGTCCTTGTTTTCTTTGTAGCTTCCCAGAGGTTAATGCTATAGCATTGAAAGTGGTACCAAATGAAAGCTAATAAAATTGCCTTGCATATGGTGTCAAACACATGAACACCTGTGTAGATTTTAACTAATTGTAATGCACAAACATACATATTTTTGATGCTTGGAAAGGATGACATCATATGATACATAACTTTATCTCAAAAATGTTACTCTATAGTCTATACAGCTTTAGTAAAGCTGTATAGACTATAGAGCTATAGAACTACAGACTATAGAGCTCATGAAAAATGAGAGCAAAAACAAAAGTGTTGGATTTATATTTTTGTTCAGTGTATAATTGTTTCCTGGAGGTTAATGCAAAATATTAAAATGCATGTTTTGTTTTAATAGCAGTGCTAATATATTCAGTTTCATTTGGCTCATTGTAACTGAATATTTTACTCATTACTTCCAGTGAAATTTATGATTTTGTTTACTTGGTGATAATTTGGCTTTTTACTTGTCAAACTTGTCATGTGACGTTCACTGAGCTTGATGCAGCATACAGCTTTAGTAAAGCTGTATAGACTATAGAGTAACATTTTTGAGATAAAGTTATGTATCATATGATGTCATCCTTTCCAAGCATCAAAAATATGTATGTTTGTGCATTAAAATTAGTTAAAATTTACACAGGTGTTCATGTGTTTGACACCATATGTCAAACTTCTCAAAACTTGCACTGTGAAGAGGAAAAAATGGTGAAAGATCAACCACCAGATCTCTGGAACCCTGGTTCCAATGTCCTTGCAGGAGAGTCATCTGTTGGCTTTTTTTTTTTTTTTTTTTTTTTTTTTTTTAAACACACACACACACACACACACACACACACACACACACACACACACACACACACACACACACACACACACACACACACACACACACACACACACACACACACACAGATCTTTAATTTAAAACACTTGCCACCCAAGAGTGCCACCCAAATTTCAGTAAAGTGACAAAATTAAGTTTCACCTGAAATCTAAGCATGATGATGTTATTTTTGAAACGTCTTGTAAAATTACAGCTCATTTTAATCAAGAGAACATATTTATCTGAGGGGAATTCCATAAGGAATGTTTTCTCTTTTTTAACACTGTCTGCAGGAGGACATGTTGGATTTAAACAGAAATGCCGCGGTTTTGGAGCGTTTTCTGCCATGCTGGATGAGCAGCCACAGAGAGACCGGCCAGTGACATCACAGTGCCTCTCTATTCTGATTGGCTGTCATCGTGTCCTTCCCATAATATCTTGTACAAGTCTGGGGAAGCCCCACATGATCCATGACGTCCCCTGTCATAGACTGTATTGGTCTCAAACGTTGCTGTCATAAGTAGTTCAAGTCCGTCTGTTCTTTTAAAATTTTTCCCTTCTGGGGAACCTTTTATAAATTCTTTTCTAGACAACGTGAATTTTGATCATATTGGTAATGTGGTATTATGAATTACTTAAAAGCTAATAAATAAAATTATAGTGGTGCAAGTGAAAGATCATTTTGTGTCTTAAATCTAAAAAAGCTCAACTACACTTTTAAAAAAACACTTTAAACCAGAATATCACTGGGATGGAGGAGATTAAAATGGTAAAATAGTAAATGGACTGCGTTTATATCATGCTTTTCCATCTGCATCAGACACTCAAAGCGCTTTACACACTAATGCCTCACATTCTGATGTGAAGCTGCTGCCATACAAGGTGCTCACTACACACTGGGAGCAACTAGGGGATTAAAGACCTTGCCAAAGGGCCCTTAGTGATTTTTCGGTCAGGCTGGGATTTGAACCGAAGATCCTCTGGTCTCAAGCCCAACGCTTAACCACTAGACCATCACCTCCCCTAAACTAGATTATTAAACTAGATTATCTTTAGTTTAGCCAGATTAAAACCAGTTTGGTTTTCACCTGAGGCCAAAATATGACCATCGGTTATTGCGAAGGCTTTGCGTCCATCCAGTTGTCTGTCTGTCTGTCTGTGCTCAGCATAACTCCAGTCCTATTCCTGCCAGGGTCTTCAAATTCACAGGGAATATTCTTGGCATACAGACCTTGGACAAGTTCAAAGTTGGCTAACCTTGACCTATTTTAAGAAGTCAAAAGGTCACATTCTTTTTCTTATTTTTATGCTCATATGGCCAACGGTATTTTAGCATGGACTTATATATTTTTTATCCTGTGATTCAAAACAATTTTACAGAGAAAAACAAAACATCCGATTTCAACTTTTCTTGAATCAAATGTAGCAAAAACAGATCAAGTAGAATTCTGGATTTCTGTAAGAATAAAAGAAGTAAAATTTACTGACCATCAGGTGAGAACTGGTCTCGCTCAAACACAGTGACACAGAGGACGTCCTGCTCCAGGTCCTTTATAAAAAACTGACAGTTCGAGTTCCACTTCGGATTCAACGTGTCCTGCAACGAAAGAACCACCGCAACATCAAGTTAGCCCATAAAAACATTAAAGGCATTTACATGTTAAAAAAAGACCGTCTCGTCTCAGTGTGTTGAGAAATAAAATATCAGTCAAGTCATATAAATGTCTTGCTATAAGTACCAACACCACTAAGAAGACAAACAACAGAATTGCAATTTATTGGAAGAAATGACATTATACACATTAAACATATGTAGCTGTAAGCTGTGTAGTTTGAAAACTGTACTGAGGAGCCTGTATCAAACAGTGTTGTATTTTAAAAGGACTGTGATATTGTATAGTTTAAAACCAACCTCTCCAAAAACGAAATGAGAACTTACTGAAGAGTCTCACAAATCACTTGTAAATGTGTGAAAATGGTGAACAACTAACATCAAGGATGACAATTTTATGGTTCTAAATCATTTGTTTTAATAATAAAACCTGGATTACTGCCTTATTAGTGCAAGAAGGAATGTAATGTTGTACACTGAGAGGTGTATCTTGACACATATTGTATCATAACTGTATCTTGACACATATTGAATCACAATAAGAGGTTTCTATTGCGACACATGTACCGTGATAAGGATCATTTCAATTTAATTTCAATTTATTTTCTTTATATAGCACCAAATCACAACAGAGTTACCTCAAGGTGCTTCACACAGGTAAGGTCTAACCTTACTAACCCCCAGAGCAACAGTGGTAAGGAAAAACTCCCTCTGAGGAAGAAACCTCAAGCAGACCAGACTCAAAGGGGTGACCCTCTGCTTGGGCCATGATACAAACATAAATTACAGAAATAATTCACAGAACAATTCATGGACGAATATACAAGAATTGCTGTTGGTGCACAGGACAGGAGGGTCGCCAACACAAACACAACTGCACCTTAAACAGAGAGAAAAAACAGAATCAGGCACCAGAAAGACAAAAAATACTGTATAATTTGCCAGCATTAAACAACAAGAAAAACAGAAGCAATACTAAGGTGATCGCCGGCCGCTAGCCCTAAGCCTCACTAAAAGACCCAGAATTTAGGTGAAGGTGAGGACGCGGCCCGCTCCAATTACTAATAAATGAATTAAAAGAGTAAAAAGCGTAAAATAAAACTGTACCAGTATGCTAGCCATATGAAAGGGAAAATAAGTGCGTCTTAAGTCTGGACTTGAAAGTCTCTACAGAATCTGACTGTTTTATTGACGCAGGGAGATCATTCCACAGAACAGGGGCACGATAAGAGAAAGCTCTGTGACCCGCAGACTTCTTATTCACCCTAGGGACACAAAGTAGTCCTGCACCCTGAGAACGTAAAGCCCGGGCCGGTACGTAAGGTTTAATTAGGTCGGCTAGGTAGGGAGGTGCCAGTCCATGAATAATTTTATAGGTTAGTAGCAGAACCTTAAAATCTGATCTCACTGGGACAGGAGGCCAGTGAAGAGACACCAAAATGGGTGTAATGTGGTCAAACTTTCTGCTTCATGTCAAAAGTCTGGCTGCAGCATTTTGAACCAATTGGAGAGCCCTAATGCTAGACTGCGGTAAACCAGAAAATAGAACATTGCAGTAGTCCAATCTAGAAGAGATGAACACATGGATCAGGGTCTCAGCATCAGCCATAGACAGGATGGGATGAATCTTTGCTATATTTTGCAGGTAGAAGAAAGCAGTCCTAGTAATATTTCTAATATGGAGGCCAAAGGACAACGAAGGATCAAAAATTACCCCAAGGTTCCTCACTTTATCAGTGTGATGTATGACACACGAGCCTAGGCTGAGTGTTAACTGGTCAAATTGATGCCGATGTCTCACTGGACCAAGAACCATCATTTCAGTCTTTTCAGAGTTTAAAAGTAGAAAGTTTCTAGACATCCAACTTTTCACTGCTGCAAGGCAATCTTCTAAGGATTTTATGTGATCGAGATTACCAGCAGTTATCGACATATATAACTGAGTATCATCTGCATAGCAGTGAAAGGTAATCCCAAAACGCCGCAATATGTGCCCAAGGGGTGCTATATAAAGGGAGAAAAGCAGGGGGCCTAAGACAGACCTCTGAGGAACCCCAAATTTCATGTCACTAAGGTTAGAGGTAGTGTTACTGTACAAAACACAGTGAGAACGACTGGTCAAGTATGATGTCAGCCATGCAAGGGCACTCCCAGTAATCCCAAAATGATTTTCCAGCCTATCAAGTAGAATATGATGATCCACTATCAAATGCAGCACTGAGATCTAACAGCAGCAGAACCGTAGTGGTGTCCGAATCCATTGTAAGCAGAAGATCATTCACCACTTTAGTGAGAGCCGTCTCTGTGGAATGATATTTTCTAAAAGCAGACTGCAGTGGCTCAAAGAGATTATTCTCAGTAAGATAGTCTACGAGCTGTCGTGACACCACTTTTTCCAGAATTTTAGAGCAAAATGATAGAATTGATATCGGCCGATAGTTTTTCAATACACTAGGGTCAAGATTTGGTTTCTTAAGTAATGGTTTAATCACTGCAGAATTGAAACATTTAGGAACAGATCCAGAAGTTAAAGAAAGATTAATCATTTCCAGCACAATTGGCCCAAGTGGGCCACAGGTCCCTAAACAGTTTTATTGGTATAGGATCAAATAAACAGGTTGTGCTTTTTGTTGACGTTACGAGTTTCGTCAGCATGTCTAGAGAGATACTATCAAATTCTGTAAATCTAGGTAATACCTCAGTAGTGGTGCCCACCTCAATTGCAGGGTGCAGTGGCTGGGTTAAGGCATGCTGGGATATGTTCAACCTAATGTCATCTATTTTCTTCTCAAAGTAATCTAGGAAATCTTGTGCTGTAAAAGGAGAGCAAGCTACAGGTCCATGAATAAGTGTTGCCACCGCGTCGAACAAGAACTTTGGGTCATGCTTGTTTTTGTTGATCAAATCAGAGTAATACGTCCGTTTTGTAGCCAATAATACATGCTTATAGTCTAAGACAGCATCATGCCACGCAAGGTGGAATACTCCTAATTTTGAATGATGCCATTTCCGTTCTAGACCTCTTGCTTTATGTTTGAGGTCACGAAGGTGACTGAGATTTGGGGGAGCGCGGTTTTAACACAGGTGGTGCAATCATGTCAAGTGTCGTTTTGAGCACTGAGTTTAAACTATCCACAAGTCTGTCTACTGACTGGGTATTTGTCAAAAGTGAGGCTAAGACATCAAGCAGTCTAGCTTCTAGTTCAGTCTTAGTTGAGGAGTTGATGCATCGCTGCAGTGATAAATAAGGTGGTTGTTCCACTAAACATGGCAGCGAAACTGTAAACTTAATAAGTGAGTGATCAGAGACCACTGATGTAAGAGGCATGATGTCAATATTCGTGACAGCAATACCACGTGTGAGAACCAGATCCAGGGTATTTCCACTAATGTGCGTCGAATCCCGAATGCATTGCCGAAATCCTAATGCATCCACAATTTCCATAAATAATTTGCAGAGGGGATCAGAAGGCTTATTTATATGAATGTTAAAGTCACCAATGATCAGAATGTTATCTGCACTAGTTGACAAGTTAGAGATGATCGCACCAAATTCATCTAAGATTTCAGAATATGGGCCAGGAGGCCTATATACAGTGACAAAGTAATACAGCTGATTTTTTATTCTTCTGACCTTGGCAATGCATAATATCCTGAGCAGAGAATCAGATGCTCAAACGAGTTATATTTGTGACCCCCAACAGCTAATAAGATAAACCTAGATTTATAAATAAGAGCAACACCCCCGCCTTGCTTTGCATCACGAGGGACGTGACTAAATGTATATGCTGGTGGGCAGGCTTCATTTAAGGGGTGGACAGCTGTATGTTTAAGCCAGGTTTCACATAACCCAATCATATTTAAGTGATGATCTATAATTAAATCATTAATCAACAATGATTTTGAGGACAGTGATCTTATGTTAATGAGACCCAGTCTAAGGACCTCAGCGGGGTTGACAGCTGAACTGTTTGGGTTTAGGGGTGGTTCCAGAGTAGCATATATAAGATGCCTAGAAGTAGGTTTAGGTTTGAGACATTCCACGCGCATTGTAGGTAGCAGACACGAAATCTTTGCTATTGCTGGAACAACCACTGGGCCATCCTCAATTTCAACATCATCCAATATAGTAATGGGTATTAAGTTTGCAAAGCATATCCCTCTTTGATTTTTATGGACACGTCTACGGGAGGAGGCCACAGTCTCAACTTGTTGAATTTCCCTCCGTGGCAGATAAACTGCACTATCACCATAGTGGATTTTCTGCACTAATTTCCCCGCTAATGGTAGACCTATCACGATATGTTTGGACTTGTAATAGGTGTATCATATGTATCGAGTTGTGGTAGGTGTACTGTCATACAGTCAGGCAAATAAGTATTTGAGCCACTGTCGATTTTGCAAGTTTTCTCACCTACAACGAATGTAGAGGTCTGTAATTTGTATCGTAGGTACACTTCAACTCAGAGACAGAACCTAAAAATAAATTCAGAAAGTCACACTGTATGATTTTTAAGTAATTAATTTGCATTTTATTGCATGAAATAAGTATGTGGTCACCTACCAACCAGCAAGAATTCTGACTCTCACAGACCTGTAAATTTTTCTTTAAGAAGTCCTCCTATTCTGCACTCTTTACCTGTATTAATTGCACCTGTCACCTTGTTACCTGTATAAAAGACACCTGTTCACACACTCAATCAATCACACTCCAACCTGTCCACCATAGCCAAGACCAAAGAGCTGTCTAAGGACACCAGGGACAAAACTGTAGACCTGCACAAGGCTGGGATGGACTACAGGACAACAGGCAAGAAGCTTGGTAGAAGACAACTGTTGGTGTAATTATTAGAAAATGGAAGAAACACAAGATGACGGTCAATCTTCCTCAGTCTGAGGCTCCATGCAAGATCTCACCTCAAGTTCAAGTTTCACTTTATTTATCCTTAAAAAGGTTAAGTTAGAGTGCAGCAGGATGTCCAAACACATGTGCAACAGCGCACCCTCACCAGACCCACAGCAACTGTACACACAAGACACTCAACAATGACAACACTCCTTCCCCAAAACAACCAATGACAAAGCCAATGAACAATACACAACTAAAAACTGTCACCATAAACATGGACAGAATTAAAAAGAATTGTACAATATTTAAAAGTCCTTTAAAAAATTTAAAAAGTCAGTTCAATGGATTCACATTTCTAATAGCCACAGGAATAAAAGAGTCCCTGGCAGGACTAGTCCTCACCTTAGGAAGCCTAAAACAGCGGCCAGAGGGGAGCAAATTAAACTCCCCAAAGAGTGGGAGCTCAGGGCAGTTCAAAATTTGGTTCATCTTTCCTCTGACCCATTTATCATAAATCTGTTGTACTTGTGGTAGTGGGACCCCGACCACTTTAGATGCAAACGCTTACCAGTTTTATTAGCTTACGCATGCTGATCATTGGAAGACCACCATACCACACCACCATACAAAATCTCAGGACTGATTCAATAAAACAGTGATAAAGTCACCAGAGTCCTGCACACGCTAAATGATTTCATCTTCCTCAAAAAGAAAAGTCTGTGATGAGCCTTTTTGCAGACAGCATATGTGTTGCCCTCAAAGGATAATTTGATGGTTCCTCAATATTTGTACTCATCCACTTTTTCAACATTACTGTTCTGAATAACAGTTTGTGAGACATTTTGCTTTGATCTACAGAAATCAATTATCATTTCCTTTATCTCAGAAACGCTGATGGACAGATGAAAGTTCTCACCTCGTGGGGTAAGTATGATTCTGAGAAAGCCAAGAACTACATGGGAGGACCTGGCCAATGACCTGAAGAGAGCTGGGATCACAGTCTCAAAGATTACATTAGTAACACACTACGCCATCATGGTTTAAAATCCTGCAGGGCAGCAAGGTCCTCCTGCTCACGCCAGCACACGTCCAGATCTGAGCAGATGTGTGTAGAGGAGTGGACCAAGATCCCTGCTGCAGTGTGCAAACTTGGTCAAGGGCGGGTGGCCCGGCGGCCCAGTCCGCGCTCACAGACCCTGGCTGTTGGAATGTGGAATGTCACCTCGCTGGGGGGGGGAAGGAGCCTGAGCTTGTGCGGGAGGTTGAGAGATACCAACTAGAGATAGTCGGGCTCACCTGCACGCACAGCTTGGGCTCTGGTACCCAACTCCTGGAGAGGGGCTGGATGCTCCACTTTTCTGGCGTTGCCCACGGGGAGAGGCAGAGAGCTGGGGTCACATTGCTTATTGCTCCCCAGCTCAGTCGCCATGTGTTGGAGTTCACTCCGGTGAACTATGCCTTCGGGTCGGGGACAGGTCTCTCACTGTTGTCTCGGCCTATGGGCCGAGCGGCAATGCAGAGTACCCGACCTTCTTCGGCGGCAACAATGAGACCTGGAGGGGGTGATTGGGAAGCACGGCCTCCCCGATCTGAACACGAGTGGTGTTCAGTTGTTGGACTTCTGTGCTAGTCACAGTTTGTCCATCACGAACACCATGTTCGAGCACAAGGGTGTCCATAAGTGCACGTGGCACCAGGACACCCTGAGCCAGAGGTCGACAATCGACTTTGTAGTCATATCATCTGACCTTCGGCCATGTGTCTCAGACACTCGAGTGAAGAGAGGGGCTGCGCTGTCGACCGATCACCACCTGGTGGTGAGTTGGATCTACTGGGAGGGGAGGAAGCCGGTCAGACCTGGCAGGCCCAAACGTATCGTGAGGGTCTGCTGGGAACGACTGGCGGAACCCTCTGTCAGCGAGTTCTTCAACTCCCACCTCCGGGACAGCTTCTCCCAGATCTTGGAGGAAGGTGGAGACATGGAGTCCGAGTGGACCATGTTCTCCACCTCCATTATCGATGCGGCCGCTCGTAGCTGTGGTCACAAGGTCTCTGGTGCCTGTCGCAGCAGCAATCCCCGAACCCGGTGGTGGACGCCGGAGGTAAGGGATGCCGTCAGGCTGAAGAAGGAGTCCTACTTGTCTTTGTTGGTAGGTGGGACCCCGGAGGCAGCTGACAGGTACCGGCAGGCCAAGTGTGCCGCAGCCCGTGTGGTCGCAGAGGCAAAAACCCGAGTCTGGGAGGAGTTCGTGGAGGCCATGGAGGAGTATCGGTTGGCCTCGAAGAAATTCTGGCAAACCGTCCGACGCCTCAGGAGGCAGAAGCAGCTCTCCAACAGCACTGTCTACTGTGTGGGTGGGGTGCTGTTGACCCTGACTGGGGATGTTGTTGGGCGGTGGAAGGAATACTTCGAGGGTCTGCTCAATCCCATTGTCAGGTCTTCCGAAGAGGAAGCAGAGACTGGGGACTCAGAGGCAGACTCATCCATTACCCAGGCCGAAGTCACTGAGGTGGCTAGAAAGCTCCTTGGTGGCAAGGTTCCTGGGGTGGATGAAATCCGTCCTGAGTACCTTAAGTATCTGGATATTGTGGGAATGTCTTGGCTGACACGCCTCTGCAACATCGCGTGGCGGTCGGGGACAGTGCCTCTGGATTGGCAGACCGGGGTGGTGGTCCCTCTGTTTAAGAAGGGGGACTGGAGGGTGTGTTACAACTACAGGGGGATCACACTCCTCAGCCTCCCCGGTAAGGTCTATTCCAGAGTCCTGGAGAGGAGAATTCGATCGACAGTCGAACCTCGGATTCAGGAGGAGCAGTGTGGTTTTCGTCCTGGTCACGGCACACTGGACCAGCTCTACATGCTCCATCGGGTGCTTGAGGGTTCATGGGAGTTCGCCCAACCAGTCCACATGTGCTTTGTGGATCTGGAGAAGGTGTTCAACCGTGTCCCTCGGGGCACCCTGTGGGGGGTGCTCCGGGAGTACGGGGTCTGGGGTCCTTTGCTAAGGGCTATCTGGTCCCTGTACAACCGCAGCAGGAGCTTGGTTCGCATTGGCGGTAGTAAGTCAAACCTATTTCCAGTGCACGTTGGCCCTGCCCTTTGTCACGGGTTTTGTTCATTATCTTTATGGACAGAATTTCTAGGCGCAGCCAGGGTGTAGAGGGGGTCTGGTTTGGGAACCACAGAATCTCGTCTCTGCTGTTTGCGGATGATGTGGTTCTGTTGGCTTCGTCAAATCAGGACCTTCAGCGTGCACTGGGGCGGTTTGCAGCCGAGTGTGAAGCGTCCGGGATGAAAATCAGCACCTCCAAATCCGACGCCATGGTTCTCGACCGGAAAAAGGTGCTTTGCTCTCTTCAGGACGGTGAAGTGTCCTTGCCTCAAGTGGAGGAGTTTAAGTATCTCGGGGTCTTGTTCACGAGTGAGGGACGGATGGAGCGTGAGATCGATAGATGGATTGGTACAGCGTCTGCAGTGATGTGGTTGCTGTATTGGACCGTCGTGGTGAAGAGAGAGCTGAGTAGGGGGGCAAAGCTCTCAATTTACCGATCAATCTATGTTCCGATCCTCACCTATGGTCATGAGATTTGGCTCATGACCGAAAGAACGAGATCGCGAGTACAAGTGGCCAAGATGAGTTTCCTCTGCAGGGTGGCTGGGCGCTCCCTTAGAGATAGGGTGAGGAGCTCGGTCACTCGGGAGGAGCTCGGGGTCACTACTGCTCCACGTTGAAAGGAGCCAGTTAAGTTGGCTCGGGCATCTTTTCCAGATGCTCCCTGGACGCCTCTCTGGAGAGGTGTTCCGGGCACGTCCCATTAGGAGGAGGCCCCGGGGAAGACCCAGGACACGCTGGAGGGACTACGTCTCTCGGCTGGCTTGGGAACGCCTTGGGGTTCCCCCGGAGGAGCTGGGGGAGGTGTGTGTGGATCGGGAGGTCTGGGCGGCTTTGCTTGAGCTGCTGCCCCCGCGACCCAACTCCTAATAAAGCGGAAGAAAATGGATGGATGGATGGACAATGTGATTTTCTGATTTTTTTTTTTTAAGATTCTGTCTCTCACAGTTGAAGTTTACCTACGAATCTTCCTAGGCATATCGTGATATATATGAAGTCATTATAGGTGTATCGTGATAGTACCGATTCATGATAGGCATATCGTGATATGGAGTTGTGAAAGATGTACTGTGATATACATGGAGTTGTGACAGTGACGTATCGTGACAGCCATAATGCTATTAGAGATGGGCTTTGCATTATCAAAGCAGGTGTTCAAAGACTTTGGCTATCATTGTAAAAGCAATTCAAACCTATCATAAATATTAAGACTGTTATTATTATATACAAATTTTAATGATTAAAGAAGGACCATCTAATTTGAGTTTTTAAACAGTTATTTTTCAGTCTGATGCAGCAGACGTGACAGAAATAAATATGTACAATATATTCGTACCTGTAACGTTTTTGTGATATGGCACTGGGAGCCCATCGTCACCTCACAGTACGGGTTACTTTTTCCTGTACAAAAACAAACAAAAACAGATTTTTTTTTGGTCAAGAAAATTACAGTTAAATAAATAACAGTCAAAGTCACAGGTTATGGCAAAGAAAAATTCCAGTGTCAGTGAACGCACCGTGAGAGCGACAGGGTTTGAGTTCGATTCCCTCCACAATGTTGACCATCAGTCTCCCGATTCCCGTCGCCCGCTGAGAACGCACTGAGACAGTGACAAAGAATGACGTACAATTAGATCAAAAACACGAGTGCTGACTTTAAATATTCTCCTGAAGAAAGCAGCAGATACCGAGATAAGCTTTCTCTCTCTTCTTCTTCTCTGTTTCGATGAAGAGTTCTGACGCCGCTTTAATTTTCTGAACCCACGCTGTCCTGCACTCACAAAAACAAAACAAGAAACAAATCACCCCCAAAAACATCAGTTTTACTACTTTAAACCAGTTTATTATCAATGTAGAATCATTGTTAAACCAGATTACATCAACCTTAACCAAACTATAGATATTTAAACACATTTTCCTGCTGGTTTTGAGTTTTGTTTCTTTTCTTTTTTTTTTTTTTGCATCTTTTAAACCTGAATGGAAATCAAAGATTTTTAATTCTTTCATTATTCTGAAGCTTTTTTTCTGTCTTATTTGCCTCAGATATCTTTAAAATATCATCCAGCTATTATAATCCAATAACCAAACAGTCCCTGCTGCAAAAATTACACATCTGACCTTTGACCTTCCCACTGAATGTGGGAATACGACAAACGTTTTTTTGGTCTTTTTTATTATTTGGCACCAAAACAAACATTCTCTATGACTTTAACAGTATAACGAATATACTTTCTCTGAGGTCAAGCTGAAGGTAAGATGTGACAGAAATTGTTAAAAAAACAAAAACAATAAAATAAAATCATTTTTTCAAATAAAAGTTGAGAAAGATCAGACTCCCTCAGTTTTATATTTTAACACTTTTGTTTTCTGCCCTCGATCAAGGTGAGAAATGACAACTTAAAACTCCAAAATTCAGATGTACGCTGGTAAAAAATAAATATATAGATTTTAAATGTCAGTCTGAGCGCGCGTTGTTTTACCTTTCATTGATGCTCTCGGCTCTGAGCGTATACACACGGTCGATGTGCGAGATATGGAACAAAGGTTCGTCTCCTGACGGGTCTGTCGGCAGCTTCACTAAAACCTCATTGAGAAAAATTGGCTGCACACACACACAGGAAGCAGAATTACTCATCTGGAAATGACACACAGGTTTCTGAGCCCAAAATAAATGTAGTTTTAGTGTTTTTATTCCTTTATAAATGAATGCGGCTCCGTGTTGTGTGTCAACAAAGAGTGCCTCTTTGTCAACTGGATTAATTAAAAACTACTGGAACAATTTTTACCAAATTTGGCAGAAATTTGGTAACTGGTCTAAAATACAAACCTTCAAATTTGGGGGCAAAACCAGATAGAAAGACAGAATGTCAACATTTCTTGTTGATAAACCTAAAATTTTACTGTGCAAATAAATAAAATTTAAAAAAAAATATCACCTCATCTGCAAGAACAACAAAATAAGATGAATTAAATTTTCTAAGCAAGTAATGTGGTACACCACTTTATTTGTCTGATTGTAAAGATTCCAAAAAGGTATAGTTTAGACTATCTATGACTGTATGTTCTGGAGATATGGGGTAAAAACTGCAAAAATGGTGACAAAGGTCAGTTTCAGTTTGTACAAAGGTCAAAAACTAAAGTTGTTCCAGTTTTCGTGAAAAGTGATGCAACCTACTGGTTGAGATAATAGGATTAATAAATGGGATAGTTTTGACCGTGTTGAATGTTTGGTCTCCAAAGTAAAGGTCAAACATGGCTGACGTCCATTGGATTCGATAGCATATAGATTATGCTTTTTATTTTCCTATATATAGTATGCTCGCAGAGTTACTTTACATAGATAACAATACACATTACATCATAGCTTCTGTTTCTATAATAAAATACCATGACAATGACCAAATCTTCTGTATTAATATTTAGGTTTCAATACCTACTCCTGTATATTATATAGTACCATATTTATCGTATATGTTGTTTATTACACTTAATATTTAAATATAGTTATATATATGATGTCTTATCTTTCTTATGTCTTATTATTTATTATTATATATACTTTTTTCTTGAGCCGCTTGGGTGAGTAGGGAGAGTTCCCATGGGTTAAAAAAGCTTTTCAACCTACCATCCCTGGTTCTCAAGATCAGGCACCTAAGTGACTCTATTCTACTCTTTTCTACTCTTCTATTTTAATCTTCCTTTTTAGATATTTAGATATACCTTAGTATACTAGCATAGTTCCACCTTAGAATTGGAATATAATATATAAGATATACCTTAATGAATTTGACGTACATCATGTGACGTAAGTTACCCTGTAATTTGGTAACTAAGCATGACAGATGGTGCAAACTATTCCTTTTTCAAAACCTATTAACTCAACCAATAACTTGTATCACTTTTTACCAAAATTGGAGGAACTTTAATTTTTAAACCCTGTACAAACTGAAATTGACCTTTGCCACCATTATAGCTGTTTTTACCCCATAACTCCAGAACATTCAGTCATAGATAGTCCAAACTATACCTTTTTGGAATTTTTATGATCAGACATATACCTTACTGAATTTTCATATAATGTGGTATATTTTCAACATGACTGGAGCATTTGTTTTTTTTTTTTTTATTTGGCCCCTGTGTATGTTTTCATTGACAGCTACCTGGCTACAGCTACCAGCCTGGGTGGCCACCATACATTTTGTGTTGTTAATGGTTCACTGAGGCTGGACTGTATATGTGATTTCATATCCTTAAGTGGCACTGAAAACCTGCTTGTCCTATGAACAATAAGTAACCACTTGTTTGATAAATATTTTTTACGAAAATACGAAAACACACTAACTCCTGAAATGTTTGACATGCACGGATCCGCTGTTAGAACAGCGTTATGTCGCACGTGCGTGAGTGAACACTGGGTGTCTTACTGTCTTGTACATGCGGTACTGTAGGTGCGTTTTGGATGAGAAGACTTTGTCTGAGCCAGATGAGCCCAGAGGTTTGGTCACCTGGAGGAGGATTAAAAAAAAAGTAGATCAGTGAAAAGGAACAGGAGGAGGTATCAGTTTTGTGCGTGTGTCCCGCTGCGGCTCTGGCGACTCACCTGCGTTAGCAGCAGAAAGTCGTTGAAGAGGAAGCCGTAAAGTTCTTTGCTACTTTTGGCTTTAAACAGCTTCCCGCTGTGCAGGAACTTTCTGGGACCCAGACAGTTGGTGACAGAGTTAAACACCAGTTGCTGCAAGAAAGAGAAATGAAGCTTCTTTAAAGATTTCTTAAAAAGAAGCGAAACAGTTTTTACTCATCAAACCTCTGTGGTTTTATAAAACAATGTGACAACATGTATGATGTCACATGTGACACCTACAGGGGCAGCAAAGCCACTGGAAGAGGAGCTTCTCCATGACTCAGAGCTAATCTGCCCCCTAGTGGACAAACCTTTCATTCATCAGCTCCCAGCGAAGAAGAATTGGGAAATATGTGAGTAATGACGCCATTATTTTTGTCTTCAAATCAGTTTCTTGTTCCTAACATGTGACACTTGCTGTGTACCTGCTTATGTAAGGTGCGTCTGAGTGCTGCGCAACAGTTTGTCCTCAGGATTTGTTGTATCACTAACATGTTGATGATTACAAAGCATGTGAGCCAGTGGTGAATGTGTGTGTGTGTGTGTGTAAGTAAAAAAGCAAAAAGGTTTCAGCAATCATAAACAATCAGAAAGGTTCAATCTCAAATGTTTTAGTGCAACTCGGGTTCAAAAAAGAGAACTCATCCTTTAAAAATTTCCACAGAGTACATTTTGCAGTGCAGCAAGTGTATTTGGTCCCATTCCAAAGAGTGTTACATCAACTCTATTAGAGTGACAAATCAAGCTGATCATCAGGGACAATGTAAATTTGCATCAGGACAGAGTTGATCTAACACCAAGAGAGTTCATTTAACACTGTTAAATGGGCATGTGCACTGCCTTCAGTGTTACTTCAACACTGCAAAATTTACCGTGCGCAAAATCAACAGTGAGGTTTTTAGGAGGCCACCAGAGGGCGAGAGAGTCTGCTTAAAGTTCGAGTTGTGCACAATAAGCTGTTGGTGACGACATGACGAAGTGGAAACAAAAGAGTCGCTATGAATGTGGTTAGTGTTTAATCATAAACCATTTATCCTCCAGCCTGATCCTGAACACCTTCATCAGGACAAGTCCAAAATCCTATGTGTTGGTCTTACTTCAGACAGGCCCTCACACTGGACGTGAGCTTGAATCCACTCCAGACGATCTGAGTTCTCCTTCTCCCGGACGCCCTCGTTCACCTAAAAACACGCAGAATGTAAATGTGAAACGGGAATCCTGTCAGCCGCCACGCGGAGGACTAAGTCCGACATCGAAGTGGTTCTGCGGAGAGAATATCTTACAATTGGGGTCTAATCCTGCATTGGGTGACCCTCCTGACCTCAATAAGGTCATCTGGGATCAAGCAGGAGTCTTGCATTATTGTCCAGTTTTGGTTTAAAAAGTGTATGTGTTTGTTTGTTTACCTGTGAGCACAGTTCCTCTGCTTTCTCCAGAGCTGCCTTCAGGTGACTGTGGTCCGGATGCGTCTCTGGAGTATTTTCTAAGATCTACGGAGAGAATGGGAGGAAAAAAAATTTCAAAATTTGCTGTTTTCTTCAAATCTATGATGATTTAAAGCTGCACTGTCTGATGTTTTCGTCGGTAAGTTGGAAAGATTCTCCTGCCTCAGCGGTCCATCTGTTATTAACACACACACACAGATTAACCTGCAGTCTGTTTCACTGGGACTCGAACCTGCACCCTGTTGCCTTTTCAACCATCTGTGGCTCATTTCTGTCACTGTACGTGTTGTGCTTCTGGTTTTATTTGTTAGTATGTTCACAGTATATATATATATATATGCAGAGTCTGCACTAACCCACGGTGCCTTGGGCAGACAATAATAAGAGACAGGTGCATGGTACGGTAAGTTCTGCAGAAGGCTTTCACAAAGTGCAGTTCAGTAAAGGTGACCTTTTGACCCAAAAATATGCTTCTTTGGGTCACCATGCCCAACACACATACTAAGTTTGGTGACAACCAGGCAGTTCGCAAAGAAGTTATTGTGTCCAAATAATTTTTACAAAGTATGATCTAGTCACCTTGGCCTTTGACCTTTTTGACCCCAAAGACAACTGGCTTCTTGGGGTCAATATATAAAACACATACACACAAGTTTCGTGACAATCGGGCAGTTAAAAAAAAAGTTCTTGTGCTCACAAGGTTTGTACAAAGTACCCTCTAGTGACCTTGACCTTTCACCTTTTGATCCCAAAACCAAGAGGCTTCTTGGGGTCACTGTGCATACGTGACCCCAAGAAGTACAACTGAAGTTATCTTGTTTACAAATTAACAGTGGGATGTGGTCCACTGGCTTCACTGTGGTCAAAACTCCTGAGAGTTTTTCCTGACGGCTGTCAACTGAAGTTTCAACTTGAAAAACACACAGATTGGTCAAATTTTAAGGTGACCTTTGCTTCCAGTGTCTGTGTGTGTGTGTTACACATACGTTCTTAATAATGAGCGGGTAGCGTGTGACTCTCTGCATTGGTTTGAGCAGAAAGCTGGACAGCGGCATTCCTTTACATCTGGGATCCATCGCCAACCTCTGACAGAGACACAGAGAGAGAGCTTCCATCTTCACAATGTTTTAACACAACGCCACCAATCAGTAGACAACCTCAACAACCTGTGGCGCACATTCTAAAACCTAGCACATAAATCCATATGGTGCATGCCCACGTCTTCTTGCCAGGAGCTTACAGGGCATGTGAACTGGCGGCAAAGGGGGTTGGACTTTGCCAGGTTGTTTTGTAGACATATTAAGAAATTAACCAAATAGAGCATCACCTGTCAAACTGGACAGCAAAGCGCACAGCACTATCGTATTCAACGGATGTATAAGTGAAAGGTATGGGGAGGTTTATGCATAGACAGGGTGAGTAAGAACCCTGGCAGAAAACAATATACAAACGATGCTAGCAGTTGCAACAGTTGACTTAACACCTCTGAGAATATGGCATCCTACAACACGTGACTCCGCTGTGTGAAGAGCATCAGTTGGACTTTGAGATGGACTTCATCCATGTACTAGATGGATCACTGCATGAAATTTTGTATCGTACAATCCGAACTGTTTGTCCATTTCTTGGTCTATCTGCATACTGAGACTCAGTCTGAGTGATTTTTCTTTATCTGTTATAAGGTTGGAGGTCTGTATCCTATTTTTATCTCGAAGCATATGTTGTTGTGCTTCATAGTGATGTATTTTCAGGAGATATATTTTTTGTTTCAATGTTTAATGTCTGGACTGACTGTGAAAACTGAATTCTCCCTTCTCCACCCACCAGATCTCCACACAACCCCAGCTGCAGTTAGGAAGAAAAAAAAAAGTTGTTTCTATTTATTACCATTATTTTGTATTATTTTTGTGTTCAACTCAGGTTTGTGTTCCTATTATGTAGTACTACTATGTATTGCTGTGTGTGTGTGTGTGTGGTGAACCTGCTTGTGTGAGGCGAGTCTGAGTGCTGCACTCAAGTCACTGCGTCAGACTTTTTAGATCTGCTTTTAAAAGGCCTACAACACACGTTATTGTAATGGGTGACACAAAATTGCCAGCTTTGTGCCCAACACCCACAAACACGCCGATTTACCTTGAGAAAATCTTTGATTTCTGGGTTGTCATCTGTTTTCTGCTGAATCAGCGTGGCCCCGTTCAACTGACACGAGCAGAATCTGGACACAGAATTCTTGTTATGACTTCTGCATTAAAGTGGTCTTCTTAAAAACAGATGCTGATTCATGAACACTAAAGCACACACAGCGTGCTGACACCACCTGATGTAAGGCTGCATGTGAGGCAGCTGATTGGTCAAGATGTCACCAATCATTTTCACCGGCATGCGGTCACCTGACATTTTCTTCCTCACGCGCAGAGCCCTGCACAGGAACCGAGACAAAAGAAAGAGTAGATACAGAATTTTATCACCTAATCAGAATTTATTTATTTAATTATTTTTTGGATTGAATTTCATTTTTAATGTCATTTTATTCTCTATTTTCTCTTTTTAAAAATTTCCTTAAAAGAAAAAATGAAAGAAAAACACTTTTAAAATGGGCTGTTTCAAAAAATTCAAAGAAAAACTACCTTAAAATTGGCCGGTCGTGTTACTGTAAAATCGGTGACAATTTATTTCAGATATTCAGTGCTGCTAAACGACTTTCCTGGTTAAATATGCAATCTTTGTTGTTGTTTTTTTTAAAGGTTTTTCCTATTTTATCATTTATTTTTTATACATTAGGTGTGCTATTGTATTTTAATGAACTTTTGTTGATATTTTTGAAAGTGCTGTACAATTCTTAATATTTTAAAGTCTTATCTTTTATATCAGCTTATTCCTGTTAGTTCGTCTTGGAACTGCTAACATTAGCTACTGTTAGCCTGAGCGTCGTGGCTAAACTTTTGCACAAAACCAGTGCCGTCTCTACAGGTTCTTTCGTTTTTGTTTTTTTTGTTTTTTTTGGGGGGGGAGTAAGATGACATTTTAGTGTGAGGGTGACAGCATTTACAGTAAAATGCATTTTAAAGTAAAATTACAAGATGACAGATGTTAATTCACACACACAACAAATAAAACTAATTACAGCAAATGTTTTTAAAAAAAAAAATCATAATTACTCATCTGACAGAAAACATAAATGATCATTTGAAAAACTGGAACAACTTAAGGAAGAAGAACAGAAAAACTACACAACTAACAAAAACATAACAAAACCCCTGAAATCCTTTGGACAAAAAGAGTAATTTTGACCTTATATGGGGAAAATGGCATTAAACAGGAAGTCATTTGTATGCATTTGTCTGAAATTGTTCATCCTTCTTGGGGGTGGGGAAGAACGCACCAGAACTCAATCAGAAAGTCCAGTTTGCCACGAGTAGATAGTCACCCAGGCAATGTCTACACCAAATTTCATAAAAATATTATTGAATAGTCTTTGAGAAAATCAACAGACAGCAGTTTAAAAAAAAAAAAAACCTTCTGGGGGTCTTTAGAATGATTTAAAGATCAATGAAATTTTTGTGTAGGTTGATTCAAGAAATCTATATTCAAAATTATAGAAGAAGTTACTGAGGAGTTCTTGAGAATTATGCAAAACGCCTTTTGCTGGGGGAGGTGGGAGCTGAGGGGGACCTTAGAACAATTCAAGGACAATGACATTTTTCTTTCCTGCCTCTAAAATATTATTTATGAAAAATTAAAGAAAAAGGTATTGGGCAGCTTTTCTGCAACTAACTGAACAGCTGAAATGGGGGGCGGGGGCTTTTTACCATGACCATACCATGACTGTTTGCATCAAAATTCAGAAAAATTCTATGAATGGCTTTTCAGGAAATTATCAAATGGTGCAGAAAGAAAAAGTCAGTTGGGACAGAAGCTGCGCTCTTTTATAGTGCATCTGGAGCGTATTCACAACTCTTCACTATTTTCGCATTTTGTTATGTTACAGCCTTATTCCAAAATGAATGAATTTTTTTTAATTCTACACACAGCACCCCATAATGACAATGTGAAAAAAGCTCTTTTTTTCAAATTTATTAAAAATAATAATAATAAAAAAAACCCCACTAAGGAACCACATGTACGTAAGTATTCACAGCCTTTGCCATGTAGCTCAAAATTGAGCTCAGGTGCATCTTGAGCTCAATTTGCTGCTTTGAAGGTCCCAGTGAGCACAGTGGTCTCCATCATCCATAAATGGAAGAAGTTCAAATCCACCGGGACGCTTCCTAGAGCTGTCTGTCTGTCTAAACTGAGCAATCAGGGGCAAAGGGCCTTAGTGAGTGAGGTGGCCAAGAACCCGATGGTCACTCTGCCAGAGCTGTGGAGAGAGGAGAACCTTCCAGAAGTACAACCATCTCTGCAGCAATCCACCAATCAGGCCTGTATGGTTGAGTGGCCAGAAGGAAGCCACTCCTTAGTAAAAGGCACAAGCAGCCCACCTGGAGTTTGACAAAAGGCACCTGAAGGACTCTCAGACCATGAGAAACAAAATTCTCTGGTCTGATGACACAAAGATTGAGCTCTTTGGTGTGAATGTCAGGCATCGTGTTTGGAGGAAACCAGGCAGCATCCCTACAGTGAAGCATGGTGGTGGCAGCATCATGCTGTGGGGATGTTTTTCAGCAGCAGGAACTGGGAGACTAGTCAGGATGGACGAAAAGATGAATGCAGCAATGTACAGAGACATCCTGGATGAAAACCTGCTCCAGAGCGCTCTTGACCTCAGACTGGGGGGACGGTCCATGTTTCAGCAGGACAATGACCCTAAGCACACAGTCAAGATATCAAAGCAATGGCTTCAGGACAACTCTGTGAATGTCCTCGAGTGGTCCAGTCAGAGCCCAGACCTGAAACTGATTGATCTGATTAACATCTGTGGAGAGATCTGAAAATGTCTGTGCATCGACGCTCCCCATCCAACCTGATGGAGCTTGAGAGGTGATGCAAAGAGGAATGGACCAAACTGCCCAAAGATAGATGCATCAAGCTTGTGGCATCATATTCAAGAAGACTTGATGCTGTAATTGCTGCCAAAGGTGGATCAACAAAGTATTAAACAAAGGGTGTGAATACTTATGTACAGGTGATTTCTTAGTTTTTATTTTTAATAAATTTGCAAAAAACAAAACAAAAAAAAAAACAAACTTTTTCATGTTGTCATTATGGGGTGTTGCAAGGGGAAAAAAATGATTGACTCCATTTTGGACTAAAGTCTGTAACATAACAAAATGTGGAAAACTGAAACGTTGTGAATACTTTCCGGATGCGCCGTGGGTGATGATATCCTTCACTTTTTCTGAACGTTGGCCTTTTGTCCTTCAATTTTAGGCTCTCACAAGTTTTGATTGTAGTTTGCCAAATCAAAGCGAAATATGTTGTGTAATTTATTTGAAGGGTAGGTTTGTTTTTGGTTTTATGACTACAAATCCTTTTTTACTTGAGCAGCTTGATGTTGCACATGATGAGCTCCTTCCAGTTGACAAAGATCATGGCCACTTCCTTCTCCGTCAGCAGCTCACAGTCCAGCAGAGGTTTGTGGAAGATCTGAAACCAAAATCCCAGGTTAAGTGATTTATGTTCTCCCTCAAACATTGTGGTTTCCCGTGGCTTTGAGTCGCGTCTTCACCTCAGTGACAAGTTGCAGGTCGTTGACGTAGTTCTCCTCGGTGACGATGAGCTCGTGGATGTAGCCCTGTCGCTTCCTCTCCATGGGGCTCAGCATGTCCAGCAGATGAAGGTCAGCACACCCTGAAACACACATACATACACAAAGTGCACATCAAGACACAGCAATCAAACATGAAAATGGTTTAACGATGTCTACAGGAAGCCGTTAACCACGTGGTTATCCGACCTGGACAAAAACACAGCTTTAAGTTTCTAGAAGGTTTCATCTTCACCTCAAAAAACAAAACAAAAAACAAAACCCCTTTTCAGTTTTTTTCCTCTTGTGATTTTAATTCCGTGTCCAAGATGTCTTCTGAAGTTTGAGCTATAACACTGGACAAATGAACAAATGAAGAGAGGAACTAGAGACTAGCGAAGCTCTGAGGGACTGTTTCCAGTCTACTGAATGGAACTGCGGTATTGTATCACTTCTTGTTCCGGAGCACAGCGGTGTTTTTCTGTATCTGTTAGCTGTTTGATCTGCGCAGTTAGACTGATCTAGTTATCTAGATTACGATTTGTTTCCCAGTGTAATCTTTACGTGCCTTAACTAAAGCACTCCTTCTGCTGAATCACCTCTAAATTATTTACACATTATTCGCTTTGCGTGTTTTTAGGAATCCGCTAGCTTAGCGTAGCTACTAGCTCTTAGCCGATTTAGCATGGCGGCTTCTCCTGTCTCTCCCGCACTTTTCTGCTCTGGGTGTGAAATGTTTAGTTATTCCTCGGCCTCCTTTAGCAGTAATGGTACTTGTAATAAGTGTAGCTTATTCGTAGCTTTGGAGGCCAGGCTGGGCGAATTGGAGACTCGGCTCCGCACCGTGGAAAATTCTACAGCTAGCAAGGCCCCTGTAGTCGGTGCGGACCAAGGTAGCTTAGCCGCCGTTAGTTCCCCCCTGGCAGATCCCGAGCAGCCGGGAAAGCAGGCCGACTGGGTGACTGTGAGGAGGAAGCGTAGCCCTAAACAGAAGCCCCGTGTACACCGCCAACCCGTTCACATCTTTAACCGTTTTTCCCCACTCGACGATACACCCGCCGAGGATCAAACTCTGGTTATTGGCGACTCTGTTTTGAGAAATGTGAAGTTAGCGACACCAGCAACCATAGTCAATTGTCTTCCGGGGGCCAGAGCAGGCGACATTGAAGGAAATTTGAAACTGCTGGCTAAGGCTAAGCGTAAATTTGGTAAGATTGTAATTCACGTCGGCAGTAATGACACCCGGTTACGCCAATCGGAGGTCACTAAAATTAACATTGAATCGGTGTGTAACTTTGCAAAAACAATGTCGGACTCTGTAGTTTTCTCTGGGCCCCTCCCCAATCAGACCGGGAGTGACATGTTTAGCCGCATGTTCTCCTTGAATTGCTGGCTGTCTGAGTGGTGTCCAAAAAATGAGGTGGGCTTCATAGATAATTGGCAAAGCTTCTGGGGAAAACCTGGTCTTGTTAGGAGAGACGGCAGCCATCCCACTTTGGATGGAGCAGCTCTCATTTCTAGAAATCTGGCCAATTTTCTTAAATCCTCCAAACCGTGACTATCCAGGGTTGGGACCAGGAAGCAGAGTTGTAGTCTTACACACCTCTCTGCAGCTTCTCTCCCCCTGCCATCCCCTCATTACCCCATCCCCGTAGAGACGGTGCCTGCTCCCAGACTACCAATAACCAGCAAAAATCTATTTAAGCATAAAAATTCAAAAAGAAAAAATAATATAGCACCTTCAACTGCACCACAGACTAAAACAGTTAAATGTGGTCTATTAAACATTAGGTCTCTCTCTTCTAAGTCCCTGTTGGTAAATGATATAATAATTGATCAACATATTGATTTATTCTGCCTAACAGAAACCTGGTTACAGCAGGATGAATATGTTAGTTTAAATGAGTCAACACCCCCGAGTCACACTAACTGTCAGAATGCTCGTAGCACGGGCCGGGGTGGAGGATTAGCAGCAATCTTCCATTCCAGCTTATTAATTAATCCAAAACCCAGACAGAGCTTTAATTCATTTGAAAGCTTGTCTCTTAGTCTTGTCCATCCAAATTGGAAGTCCCAAAAACCAGTTTTATTTGTTATTATCTATCGTCCACCTGGTCGTTACTGTGAGTTTCTCTGTGAATTTTCAGACCTTTTGTCTGACTTAGTGCTTAGCTCAGATAAGATAATTATAGTGGGCGATTTTAACATCCACACAGATGCTGAGAATGACAGCCTCAACACTGCATTTAATCTATTATTAGACTCTATTGGCTTTGCTCAAAAAGTAAATGAGTCCACCCACCACTTTAATCATATCTTAGATCTTGTTCTGACTTATGGTATGGAAATAGAAGACTTAACAGTATTCCCTGATAACTCCCTTCTGTCTGATCATTTCTTAATAACATTTACATTTACTCTGATGGACTACCCAGCAGTGGGGAATAAGTTTCATTACACTAGAAGTCTTTCAGAAAGCGCTGTAACTAGGTTTAAGGATATGATTCCTTCTTTATGTTCTCTAATGCCATATACCAACACAGTGCAGAGTAGCTACCTAAACTCTGTAAGGGAGATAGAGTATCTCGTCAATAGTTTTACATCCTCATTGAAGACAACTTTGGATGCTGTAGCTCCTCTGAAAAAGAGAGCTTTAAATCAGAAGTGTCTGACTCCGTGGTATAACTCACAAACTCGTAGCTTAAAGCAGATAACCCGTAAGTTGGAGAGGAAATGGCGTCTCACTAATTTAGAAGATCTTCACTTAGCCTGGAAAAAGAGTCTGTTGCTCTATAAAAAAGCCCTTCGTAAAGCTAGGACATCTTTCTACTCATCACTAATTGAAGAAAATAAGAACAACCCCAGGTTTCTTTTCAGCACTGTAGCCAGGCTGACAAAGAGTCAGAGCTCTATTGAGCTGAGTATTCCATTAACTTTAACTAGTAATGACTTCATGACTTTCTTTGCTAACAAAATTTTAACTATTAGAGAAAAAATTACTCATAACCATCCCAAAGACGTATCGTTATCTTTGGCTGCTTTCAGTGATGCCGGTATTTGGTTAGACTCTTTCTCTCCGATTGTTCTGTCTGAGTTATTCTCATTAGTTACTTCATCCAAACCATCAACATGTTTATTAGACCCCATTCCTACCAGGCTGCTCAAGGAAGCCCTACCATTATTTAATGCTTCGATCTTAAATATGATCAATCTATCTTTGTTAGTTGGCTATGTACCACAGGCTTTTAAGGTGGCAGTAATTAAACCATTACTTAAAAAGCCATCACTTGACCCAGCTATCTTAGCTAATTATAGGCCAATCTCCAACCTTCCTTTTCTCTCAAAAATTCTTGAAAGGGTAGTTGTAAAACAGCTAACTGATCATCTGCAGAGGAATGGTCTATTTGAAGAGTTTCAGTCAGGTTTTAGAATTCATCATAGTACAGAAACAGCATTAGTGAAGGTTACAAATGATCTTCTTATGGCCTCGGACAGTGGACTCATCTCTGTGCTTGTTCTGTTAGATCTCAGTGCTGCTTTTGATACTGTTGACCATAAATTTTATTACAGAGATTAGAGCATGCCATAGGTATTAAAGGCACTGCGCTGCGGTGGTTTGAATCATATTTGTCTAATAGATTACAATTTGTTCATGTAAATGGGGAATCTTCTTCACAGACTAAAGTTAATTATGGAGTTCCACAAGGTTCTGTGCTAGGACCAATTTTATTCACTTTATACATGCTTCCCTTAGGCAGTATTATTAGACGGTATTGCTTAAATTTTCATTGTTACGCAGATGATACCCAGCTTTATCTATCCATGAAGCCAGAGGACACACACCAATTAGCTAAACTGCAGGATTGTCTTACAGACATAAAGACATGGATGACCTCTAATTTCCTGCTTTTAAACTCAGATAAAACTGAAGTTATTGTACTTGGCCCCACAAATCTTAGAAACATGGTGTCTAACCAGATCCTTACTCTGGATGGCATTACCCTGACCTCTAGTAATACTGTGAGAAATCTTGGAGTCATTTTTGATCAGGATATGTCATTCAAAGTGCATATTAAACAAATATGTAGGACTGCTTTTTTGCATTTACGCAATATCTCTAAAATCAGAAAGGTCTTGTCTCAGAGTGATGCTGAAAAACTAATTCATGCATTTATTTCCTCTAGGCTGGACTATTGTAATTCATTATTATCAGGTTGTCCTAAAAGTTCCCTAAAAAGCCTTCAGTTAATTCAAAATGCTGCAGCTAGAGTACTGACGGGGACTAGAAGGAGAGAGCATATCTCACCCATATTGGCCTCTCTTCATTGGCTTCCTGTTAATTCTAGAATAGAATTTAAAATTCTTCTTCTTACTTATAAGGTTTTGAATAATCAGGTCCCATCTTATCTTAGGGACCTCGTAGTACCATATTACCCCAATAGAGCGCTTCGCTCTCAGACTGCAGGCTTACTTGTAGTTCCTAGGGTTTGTAAGAGTAGAATGGGAGGCAGAGCCTTCAGCTTTCAGGCTCCTCTCCTGTGGAACCAGCTCCCAATTCAGATCAGGGAGACAGACACCCTCTCTACTTTTAAGATTAGGCTTAAAACTTTCCTTTTTGCTAAAGCTTATAGTTAGGGCTGGATCAGGTGACCCTGAACCATCCCTTAGTTATGCTGCTATAGACGTAGACTGCTGGGGGGTTCCCATGATGCACTGTTTCTTTTTCTTTTTGCTCTGTATGCACCACTCTGCATTTAATCATTAGTGATCGATCTCTGCTCCCCTCCACAGCATGTCTTTTTCCTGGTTCTCTCCCTCAGCCCCAACCAGTCCCAGCAGAAGACTGCCCCTCCCTGAGCCTGGTTCTGCTGGAGGTTTCTTCCTGTTAAAAGGGAGTTTTTCCTTCCCACTGTAGCCAAGTGCTTGCTCACAGGGGGTCGTTTTGACCGTTGGGGTTTTACATAATTATTGTATGGCCTTGCCTTACAATATAAAGCGCCTTGGGGCAACTGTTTGTTGTGATTTGGCGCTATATAAAAAAAATTGATTGATTGATTGATTGAACGCACTTCTAGTCACACAGGCTACTGATGACAACTTGGAGGGAAAGGTGGACTGTGTCACTGACTATATAAAATTCTGCACGGATGTTGTGGCCCCTGTCCAAACAGTGCGGTGTTTCCCAAACAAGTCCTGGATAACAAGCAGCATTAAACACCAACTAAATCTGAAAAAGGAGGCTTTTAAAAACAAGGGATGGGGACCATATCAGGGCTGTACAACATGACCTGGAGAAGAGCATGAAGCAAGCTGAAAGGGATTATAAAAGGAGGTTAGAGAGCAAACTGAAAAATAACAACATGAGGGAAGTGTGGACTGGTATGAGAGCCATTACTGGCTACAAAGCGAAGGAGAGTGGGCCACACGGGGACACCACTATGACCGAGGAGTTCAATCACTTTTACTGCAGGTTTGACTCTGCTGCTGTCGCCTCCTCCTCTACTCCACCCAGCAGCATCTCCACCTCTGCTGCTTGTCACCTGCTCTGCTCCACCCAGCAGCTTTGTGGGGGGACCGTACGGGGATTACTTCACTGTGGATGAGGTGAGGGCGGAGCTCCGAAAGGTGCCTCCTGGTAAATCAGCTGGGCCTGATGGCATAGCACAGAGGGTCCTGAAGGACTGTGCTGTAGAGCTGGCAGTGCCTCTGCAGGTGCTCTTCAACCGCAGCCTGCAGACGGGGCAGGTGTCGAGGCAGTGGAAGACCTCGTGCGTTGTGCCAGTGCCCAAGGTCGGGAGGCCGTCAGGGGTCAAAAACTACAAACCAGTGGCCCTGACGTCTGTAGTTATGAAGACCCTTGAGAGGCTCCTCCTTCAGCTTCTTGGGCCACAACTACAGCCTGCACAAGACCCTTTACAGTTTGCCTATTGAGCTCACATGGGTGTGGAGGATGCCATACTGTTCATGCTGCACAGGGCACTCTCCTTTCTTGACGGTTTGGGGTGGGATGTGCGGCTTATGTTCTTCAACTTCTCAAGCACATTTAACACCATCCATCCCTCTGTTCTGAGGGATAAGCTTGAGAAGTTGGGTGTGGAGCAGGTATTTAGCTCCTGGATCAACAGCTACTTTACAGAGAGGCCACAGTACGTCAGCCTTGGCCAGGGGCAGAGAAAGGAACAGACTGTAAATAAGCATGTTTTTTTTTCCTGATCACTTGTGTATGAGCCTGACCTATAATTTTGATAATTTGTTCCTCATTACTCATCTCTGATCCAGGCCTTTATTCCTGATCACTGACCTTTGTTTTTGATTGATGACCTATTATTATATTTGTTCCTGGTCACTGACGTTTGATCCTGACCTTTGTTTCTGATAGCTAATCTGTTGTATTTGATCCTGATCACTTAGCATTAAATCATAATTGCTGACTTTGATCCTGCTTACTGAGATTTGACCTGATTGCTAATCTTTGATCCTGATCATTAATTCTGATCACTCAGCTATGATTCTGACTTTGATCCCTAATCAGTGACCTTTGTTTCTGATTGCTGACCCTTCATTATATGTGTTCCTGATCACTTGCCTATGATCCTGAACTTGATTCCTAATTGCTGACTGATGATTTTGGTATTTTCTTTTTTTATTAGTTCTATTTTATCCTGACCTTTATTTCAGACTGCAAACCTTTTTCTGATTACTGACATATTTGCTCCTGATTACTCATCTTTGATCCTGACTTTTATTCCCGACTGTTGACTTTTATTCCTGATTGTTGATCTATTATTATATTTGTTCCTGATCACTGCTCTTTGATCCTGATCACTGTGGTTTCGATCCTGATCATTTTATTTTGGATAAATCAGCTGATACTGGCAGCCGGTCTGCTCTGTGTCAGCCTGATCATGTCAGATCTCAGAAGCTAAGCAGAGCAGGATCTGGTTAGTACTTGGATGGGAGACCTCTTCGGAACACCAGCAGCTGTGAGTGTTTCTCCGGGTAAAACTGGAGTTGCGTCAGGAAGGGCATCCGGCGTAAAACTTGTGCCAATTCCCAATGCGGATTGGGCTGTTTCCGCTGTGGCAACCCGAACAACAACCGGGAGCAGCCGAATGAACAACAACAGCTGACACTGCCATGTTTGGACACTCAAATTCAATTATGGCTAAATCAATCAATCAATCAATCAATCAATTTTTTTATATAGCGCCAAATCACAACAAACAGTTGCCCCAAGGCGCTTTATATTGTAAGGCAAGGCCATACAATAATTATGTAAAATAGATAATAGATAAATAATAATAATAATAATAATACTACAACCCCAATTGCAATGAAGTTGGGACGTTGTGTAAAATGTAAATAAAAACAGAATACAATGATTTGCAAATCCTCTTCAACCTATATTCAATTGAATACACCACAAAGACAAGATATTTAATGTTCAAACTGATAAAATTTATTGTTTTTGTGCAAATATTTGCTCATTTTGAAATGGATGCCTGCAACACATTTCAAAAAAGTTGGGACAGGGCAACAAAAGACTGGGAAAGTTGATGAATGCTCAAAGAACACCTGTTTGGAAACTGGTGAGTGTCATGATTGGGTATAAAAGGAGCATCCCCAAAAGGCTCAGCCATTCACAAGCAAAGATGGGGTGAGGATCACCACTTTGTGAACAACTGCTTGAAAAAAAAAAAAACAGTCCAACAGTTTAAGAACAATGTTTCTCAATGTTCAATTGCAAGGAATTTAGGGATTCCATCATCTACAGTCCATAATATAATCAGAAGATTCAGAGAATCTGGAGAACTTTCTACACTTAAGCGGCAAGGCTGAAAACCAACACTGAATGCCCATGACCTTCGATCCCTCAGGCGGCACTGCATTAAAAACCAACATCACTGCATAAAGGATCTTACCGCATGCGCTCAGGAACACTTCAGAAAACAATTGCCAGTTAACACAGTTCATCGCTACATTTACAAGTGCAAGTTAAAACTCGACCATGCTAAAGCGAAAGCCATACATCAACAACATCCAGAAACGCCGCCGCCTTCTCTGGGCCCGAGCTCATTTGAAATGGACAGATGTAAAGTGGAAAAGTGTGCTGTGGTCTGATGAGTCCACATTTCATATTGTTTTTGGAAATCATGGACGTTGTGTCCTCTGGACAAAAGAGGAAAAAGACCATCCAGATTGTTACTTACATTTTACACAACATCCCAACTTCAGTGGAAATGGGGTTGTAAAAAAAATTAAATGAAGGTCAGTGACATGTTGGACCGTAGCTGCATGTTGTTAATTCTGTGACAAATTTTTGAGATATCGTACATGAGGATGAACAAAAAGAGGAGGAATTGCTTGAACCCTTTCTGGCGGTTCTTGAGGACGCTGTGATGCTTCGGGTGTTTTGGGTTGTGCTAAAAAACACAGTAGTTTATTTACAGAATAACATGTTGAAAATGCCATTTTGCTTTCATTTTATGTTTTGTTTTCTGTTTGGACCTTGAAGTCGTCAACCTTTGTCAAGCTAAACGCTTGTTTAAAGTACACCTTGGTGGATGTAATACGAGTAAATAGCCCATTGTCGTCGTACCATTACCCTTTTCTGTGTGTTCAAAAATGTTTGAATATCATGTTTTAATGATTTTACTGTTTTATTTGTGTGCCATATCTAAAATATGTGAACTGCCTAGCAGCAACTATGAACAAATGTTAGCTATGTTGTCTGATTTTAGCACATCACAACTCATTTGCATCTTGATGAAACTATTCCAAAGACAAAGACTGAATTCTTTATAGGTGCATGACAACAAAAAGTTAATTGTAAATATTATTTTAAAGACCCAATTAAATACAACCAAGTTCTCTCATAAAAGAGAGACTACCACAAAAAAAAAAAAATAATTGGAGAAATCGCTGCACGTTTATATCACCAAAAAGTGACAAAGGATCCATTAAGTACAGCAGCTACTTCAACAAAAAGATATGGAATATCTCCACCTGGTGGACACTTACCATTAATGCAGGTACAATAGAATTTCTTCAAGGGGTTATTAATGTTGGTACAATAAATTGTACCAACATTATATATATATATATATATATATATATATATATATATACACACACACCATCAAAATATAAAAGTGGTCTTTTTTGTGAAATGTTATAATTTTGGGTATGGCTATATATCAGAGTTTCAATATTTCTCTTGGTCTCGGCTAGAAATTATCAGTGCATATATACTATAATGAGCTAGAGCGTAACACTTGCGACAACAGTTGGAGGTATCATCTTTAGTCTGCAGAAGCCAGAAACAAAGAAATTCTGTCCATTAGTTCCTGGTATTATTGAAAGAGTAGGAGATATAGCTAAGGTTTTGACACAAATAAATCAAGGACTTATTCTCAGCGTTACACTTGCGACAGTTTTACCTTTACAAAAATGTATTACTGTGTGTTAATATGAAGCACAAACGAACAGACAAAATACACGGTTATTTCTTTAACATTCAACTTTAAATGATAATGCTAAATATCATATCACACAAAATTGATTTAAAAAAGTGCTATTTTGGGGGTAAATTTTGTGCATATCTCTGGAACTGTGTGGAATTTTTCCATTAGATTTTCAGTGCCTGTCAAAGAGACTATAGGCAACTCACAGATGGTGCTAAATAAAATAATGGCTTGTATACTTTTATTTATATTTAATGTATTTGTACTGTATTGTAATTCATTATTATCAGGTTGTCCTAAAAGTTCCCTGAAAAGCCTTCAGTTAATTCAAAATGCTGCAGCTAGAGTACTGACGGGGACTAGAAGGAGAGAGCATATCTCACCCATATTGGCCTCTCTTCATCGGCTTCCTGTTAATTCTAGAATAGAATTTAAAATTCTTCTTCTTACTTATAAGGTTTTGAATAATCAGGTCCCATCTTATCTTAGGGACCTCGTAGTACCATATCACCCCAATAGAACGCTTCGCTCTCAGACTGCAGGCTTACTTGTAGTTCCTAGGGTTTGTAAGAGTAGAATGGGAGGCAGAGCCTTCAGCTTTCAGGCTCCTCTCCTGTGGAACCAGCTCCCAATTCAGATCAGGGAGACAGACACCCTCTCTACTTTTAAGATTAGGCTTAAAACTTTCCTTTTTGCTAAAGCTTATAGTTAGGGCTGGATCAGGTGACCCTGAACCATCCCTTAGTTATGCTGCTATAGACTTAGATTGCTGGGGGGTTCCCATGATGCACTGTTTCTTTCTCTTTTTGCTCTGTATGCACCACTCTGCATTTAATCATTAGTGATCGATCTCTGCTCCCCTCCACAGCATGTCTTTTTCCTGGTTCTCTCCCTCAGCCCCAACCAGTCCCAGCAGAAGACTGCCCCTCCCTGAGCCTGGTTCTGCTGGAGGTTTCTTCCTGTTAAAAGGGAGTTTTTCCTTCCCACTGTCGCCAAGTGCTTGCTCACAGGGGGTCGCTTTGACAGTTGGGGTTTTTCTGCAATATGAAGCGCCTTGGGGCAACTGTTTGTTGTGATTTGGCGCTATATAAATGAAATTGATTTGATTTGATTTTGATTTACTGTTTAATCTGTACATCAGTTTTTTATTGGATTCTTTACACCATTTATGAGTGAAATGCTATAAAACTGATTATTAAATCAATTTTTCTTTTGGAATATGCGATTCATCATGTCACCTGGAATGATGTAATTCATCCTCACTTAAATCATCAGATTCACTCTTCCATCAGAAAACATGCACCAATAAAACCTCGAGATCGTTTGACAAAACATGTCGTTTCTTTTTGCTTCCAGAGGATCCAGAGGAACTGAGCACCTGTTCCCATGAATTTGCTCATTCATGCTTTATTTCATTCACTCATTCATGCCTGCACCAACACCAGTCAGGTTACATTTGGCGTTTTTCATCAGAGTGGTATTTACATTCATGTTATCATTCTTTAGATATAATGCAGCTCATACAAAGCTTTACCTTTAGAATTTTAAAAGAAGCCAGATGAGACCAGAGCAAAGCTTCAGAGCAATTTGAATTTAGATCAAAGTGTGAAAAGACATTATTTTAAAAGTTTAAATTCTGTTCTTTGCTACATTAGAAATGTATTTTCCGTTAATGGAAGGACATGATCCAGGCTGGGTTTGGATCATTACCGTCCTGTGATGATATCAAGTGATGTCATTTTGTAATAACTGAACGTTGCAGTTAAAAACACATCACCTTTCCTGGGCGCCATCGGGTCCACATCATTCTGGCAAATAAAATCAAGTTGCTGAGACGTTCCTTGACTGGAATTCCACCAGTCAGGGTCGCGTCATGTCTGGGGGCACCACACTGCACAAATGTGGGCAACATTCGCCAACTATCCAGGCAGGTCCATCCCCACTTCCTGAAAGTCCACATCGATTTCAGACACGTGTCCACCTGACCTTGTCCAGTTGTGGAGGTAGATACCTGTGCACTTGATCATCTCCAGGAAAAAGCACCACATGGTTGTAGTGTCATAACTGAGTCTCTGATTACAGTGAGCATCAGTGGACAATGAACATAGATGGTTCTGTGGCATAGGAACCGAACTGCCGACTTGTAGGCCAGGGTTTGAATCCACTTTTGTGTGCTTGAAGATATGTGTTGATGACGTTGAACAAGAAATATCTGTACTGTCGCAGTACAGATATTTCTTGTTCAACTGTAATGGACTACCATCTGTCCACGGGGATTCACAGATTCTCATCCACGTCACACAATGTAAACCGGAGTTGAGCATAAGCCCGATAATGATTTATTCTTGCTATATCTGTTGACAAATTTCTGTAAATACCTCATGATGCCTCTGGATGTATCATCAGTGATGTCCCAGGAATTATTTGGGGCTTTGGGTCTTTCAACTTCCTATCTGCTTCCTATCAACACTCCCCCCAAGTAACCCCTATGGGGCTTTAAAAGGTTGTGTCCAGATGGGTCAAGACAGGTCCTTCACCTCCATGGGCCACCTCAAAGCACTTCATGCCACACCAGTGGTGTCGTAGACAGCTAAACTTTTGTCATTCGATGTTCAAAGTACTTAAAGTCCTCACCAGAGGTCATTCTAAAAAGCCCTCGACAAGGTATCAACTCGACTTCCAACCTCACTGTCTGCACTGGAAGTCCCTTGTACTTGGCAAGCTTCCTCCCAACAGTCTCCTCCAAGCATGCTTTTCAGGAGACTGGGAATTATATGAGCTCCAGCATGATCACTCTCCTGGCAGCATGGTAGGACATAGTAGCTAATGTGCTTGCTTCCAAATCAGAAGGTTCCCAGCTCAAGACCATCCATGCTTATTCTCTATGTAATGTGGAGTTGGGTCAAGTCCACATTACAAAAAAGTTGTGCAGATCAACATGAGGATCCATATTGGATCTGCTGTGGTGACCCCAAACATAAAGGGAGAAATCCAAAGAACATGGTAATGTACCTCTTGAGGTGAGACACACTGAGCATGTCAAGCAACTCAAGCTACTTTCCCAGATCCATTTGGATTTGCCAGACTTGCAGAGGCAGAGGTTCGTGGTGATGTTTGTGGATGTACATATCATTGCACAGATGATGAAGATGGCCTTCTTACTGCCTGTGCACTGATCAGTGCTCATCTACTCCAGCACTGATCATCACTACCACCATCTCTTCTCTTCTCTTGTGCTTGGAGTAGCAGGATGTCCGCCAGCCTTCCATGTTTTTAGCACAGCAGCTTTGCCACATGGTGAATTTGCTTGGCTGGTGGTACGTTTTGGTGAGAATCTGACAATGGAGGTTCAGGTTCCACCACATATCGCTGAGTAAGGGCTGATGCCAATATCTTTGCAGGAAACGACGGTCCAAGTCTTAACAGGTGCTTCCCATCTTACTGAATGGCTGTGAGATCTGGACACTAACCAGGGACAACTGTATTGTCTTTGCTACTAGGTCTGCTCAGAGGATCCTTCGGTATCATTGGAATTACGATTGGTCACTATGGAAGTCTTGGATGAGGTACAGTATTTTTATTGTGAGCAAACATTTTGGCACTGTAGTAGATTTCTTTGTGCATGATCCAGCATGTAGATGCCTCAGTGCTGAGGACCCCAGCAACGGATAAAAGCCAAGAGGTCGCCCACTTACCACCTGGCTGCAGCAGGTAGATGGACCTGTTGCCTGCCACCATCTAGAACCCAGTCCAGTTCCATAGTGTGGTGGATGTGGAGATGAACATCACCACCTGATGGGGACACTACTCCCAGACCTGTACCATTTATTTATGCAAAACCTTTATTGGGCCGATTCCTCATCACCTGGAAATGTAACCAGACAACTTCCACTGCAGCTTTTACTGCAATAAAACAAAACGTGTGAATGAAATAAAAAATGTAATAAAACATAATTTTTAAAAAGTTCTAATGGATTGTCTACCCCAAGAACATTTCAAGTATCAGCAAGTTAATTTCAATAGTGTAACAGAATTAAATGAACCCGATGAAACTTGAAAGGAAAACATGTTTTTAAGTTCACTGTTCTAGTTCTCTGTTTAGCAAAAAGTTAACATCATGTGTACACTAACTGGATATATTGGGGAAAACCATCAAAATGCTCTCATCAGCATGGCTCTGGTCTCTAGGGGTCTCCCAAAGTATTTCAATCTAGTACTTCAAAAACCTGTACTTGTAGTGTCCCATGGGGACCCACAAAGAACTGTCCTGTGATCGGGTTCAGGCATGGAGCCGACTCGGGTTAAAGAATCAACAGTCTTGACTCATCAGCCAATCTGAGAGCTTCACCTTTAATACTGATGCACTAAGGAGCCAACGGGATCCAAGCAGATTAATATTAATATTAATAATAATAATAGCTATTGCTTGTTGTATAAAAACTTACAATAAACATTTCATTTATGTCATCATATTTTTCAAGGTCAACATTAAAATCACAATACTGTCATGTGAAAAAACAAATAATACAAAATCTGACATGGAAACCATTGTCATATGAGTCTGTTGCTATGGGAACAAACTGAGGTTGGTTGTGATACGTCAGCATCGTGCAAAGATATTCCTTGAGAACTGTCCTCTTTCTTTCTGAAGCCACCTTCACAGTACTTTTCATACCAAAGTAGTTTTGGTTCCTGAGTACGTTTTTCAGACCCGTTAGGGTAGGTACTCTCTGATGGTACAGGAACTAGTGCTCTACATTAGTCAGTGAGGAAACACTGATTAGTTCCTGCAGCCCAGTCAGACTTTCACGAGTGTTTGGAACTACAGCGCAGTTCTTAGAAAATATAAAAACATCAAGGTGGCGAGAACGTGCGAGTCCTTATACAGACAAATTAAAGTGAAAAGGGCTTTCAACATGGGACGATTTATTAAAAGATCCGAAGGCAAAACAAAAAAGAATACTGTCTTTTTTCTTTTAGATCATGAGTCAAAGTGGTTAATACACAAAAAGACATGTTGCTTATTCCAAACTGATATTACTGCCACTGTACACGTGATTACCAATTTTTGTTTTCCTTTTTTTTGTTATGTGTTTATGTGGCTGATATAAGAATTTAACAGGGAAGTCCACATCCTTCAGTGTGGATATCAATTTTTTATTTATTCATTTTCAATAGTTCTTACACAAATTACTGGTAAACCTGAATGTGAAGCACCAAAATTCAAATATGTTCAGATTTAAAAGCAAATGAGCCAAATTGAGTAAAACAAGACTATTTAATAAAATGTCCAAATCCATTAAACATCAACAACAAATGTTTTTAGATCAGTTTTATATCAAGAAAAATCTGATTTCTTGTAACGGGTTCTCTAATTACAGCCACAGAACCCGACAGCTCTTTCAGAGTTCTCGTGAGTATCCTGGTGGCTTCCCTCGGCAGTCTCCTTTTTGTTCATTTTATTTATGTATTTGATTATATGGACAAAATTTTTGCTGTTGTTGAATAATTCTTTGTGTTTCTGATTGCATAAATAAACACTTGTTTCCAAAACCTCTGATATGAACTGATACGTCTATATTTTAATTCACTGAGGTTGTTTGCAGAGTCACAATAATGACAATATTAATATTAATAAAAAAAATTAAATTCTAATTTTGTATAGTTCTACAATGGGGGGACAGCCAGGGGATTTCAAAAGAACTCATACTGTACAATTAAAATTTTTGGCTGTTCTTGCTAATTCCAAAATAAAAAAAAACAAAAAAATACTGATCGTTCCAGCACCAGACGCAAAGTGACATTTGAAACAAAAACATTTGAGCTTTTAAACTTAATAAAGACCGTTTCAGCAACTGTTCAGACCCAACGTACACTCCTGAGTTTTATCATCATAGCAACAGACAATACATTAAACATGTAAACAAAAAACAGATTATTCCATGTTAATAGATACAGTAGAATGTTAAACTAGTACACATAGAAAAAAACAGGACTGTGTGTGTGTGAGTGTCTGTTGTGGCCCAAAGCTCTGTACCGCGCACGCTGTATGTGTGTGTATTTAAGTTGGTTAGCATGTTCTCTGAGCTACGAGCTCGGTCTCATGCCAGATGCTCGCTTCCTTCCATGCCTCCTTGCTTCCTCCACCAGCAATGAAGGATGCAAGGAGCAGACTCAGTGGGAAAAACCGTGGAAGGGAACTGCATCTGGGTTGGAGCTTAGACCTTGACTGTTCTAAACCCGGTCTAAGTCCCTCCCGGCTCTGGTTTGGAAGAGTGGGAAAGAAGAAGAAAAGAGAAGAGTCTTTGGTTTGGAGAGGAGTTGAAAAAGAAGCCCCTTTCAGACACGTGACTGTAAACTGTTGTTGGTGTTTCATAAAAACACAAATTACTTTTTTGGTCATTTGAACTGATTCGATTAAAAAGCCGCAATTAAAATCCTGCTGAGAGTCACGTTTGCGTAGATGTCATCTCGTTACGGGTAACGGGGCACGCGCCGCGCACAGTCAGAAGCCGATCACGCTGAGGTACTCTATGTTCCTCAGTGCTGCCATCAGCTGGTGGCCGGCTCAAACTACAAACATTTCAAACGTACATACGTAAGCATGTGTCCGTGCCACCATGAAGTGCAAGAGCCTAGACAAGCCTAGACAGGTTTGTGACAAAGTCGTATTCGTACGTGTCCCTTTTTTTTTTGGCTGGTTCAAGCAGTGAATGATGATCTGATCTGTTTATGACTCGTCACCTCTACGTGATGATAACATGCACGAGACTATGTCTGTCTTAGGACGCATTTGTGTACATCGTGTTTACAAATGGCAAGACGTTGTGCTTAAACCCATGTAGAGCAGGCGCTCTCAAACTGTGGGTTTTGTAAAGCATCTTTTTTGGGGGGCAGAATTGTTCAGAGAAATTCCAACTGAATATAAGTTTTAAAAATAGCGGGAATCTGATCAGAGAGAAACCAGATCACTGCTCTCCGTTTGCACTGAGGATAAAATGCTCACAAAACGTAAGCGGGTGTGACTTACCGTACTGGCCGGGTCAGTAAAGATCCAGTTGAGTCTGGACAGAACTGAGACACGGACGCGTGTCTGAATTTCAGTTGCTTTAACAGCAACCTGACAGCTTTCGTGTCTGAAAGGGGGTTATCTGGTCCTCCAGCAGATAGTGGGTCTTTCTGTGAAGCTGTGGGAGGGGAGGAGTTAGTGAGGGCAAGGGGGTGGAGCAAGCACTTTTAGACTGACAGGTGAATAAAGCTGCTGAACCAATGGAAGCAAGGTGGAAGAAAAAAAAAAGATAAAAGAGGAATGTAAGAGGGAGGGAGCCAGAATCTCCCAAAAAGCCACAAAATGACCCACTATCCACTTTCCCACGCTAGGAAACAGCCGCGCGTGTGTGTCTGTGTGTGTAGATGTGTTAACGTGTTGTGTAGACGGTCATTGTGCTCAATGTGCAGTCCAATCGGTGAGAAAAGGAGCTCAACAGTCCCGTCCCTCCCCTTGGCTCCACTTTTTAAGTGTGAAAAGAGCGGGCGGAGGAGGGGAGGGGGCGTGGCTATTGCGCTCCTTCCTGCTGAGCAGTGCTGTTGCAGCCAGAGCCTTAAGATAAACAGGGTTTGGTCAGAGCCATGCATAGACGGTGTTTTGGCTATCACGGGGCGTTTTAACGTTACAGTCTGTCTCTCTGGCTTCTATTGGTGGAGAGGCGCCATTTCCTGGTCATCATGTGACCTCTTGCTGCTGTCCCATTGGTTGAGTGGCCTAGTAGGCGTGGCCTAGTGGGTCTCTTTGAGGGCTTTGAGGAGAGGGGGGTTCTGGGTAATGATATGATCCTAGAGAGAGGATGACAACAACAACATCAACAAAAACAACAAAACAAAAACAACAACAAGAACCAATTGGGCGCTAAGTGGGTGGAGCGTGCAGCAAGACAGACCGTGTGGAGGTGTAGCCTAAAACCTAGCATAGGAACAGAGTCTAGAGCGGCAAACAGTGAGACAGAAGGAGAGAGGCAGGCGGCTGGGAGGACAAATCGAGACGTTTTGGTGATGTCATGCATCGGGAAAACTGTGGGTTTTTACTGTTTTTTAACCACAACTTAATCGGTTGGTCCCAAAAATACTCATTAGCAGTTGCAACATTAAAACGGTCATTACCAAATGGCTAAAATGGCCATTCCCAAACTGACGAACGCCGCAGCCCATCCAAATATTTAATCATAATTTTTATCACCATAAAATTAAGTATGAGTCACATCTTTTTCAGTGTTATTAGCTCTTTAACTTAGGTTTTCTTGTCCACTGTTTGAGTACATATTTTTTCTTATTTATTCTTTTAATATTTTGTTTAGTGCAATTCCTGGGAAAGACCAATATCATCACTGCAATCATTATTATTAATACAGAATGTGTGATTTTTCTGTAAAACGTCACACTGGTGTATAAGTAGCAAGACTTCCCAAACTAGCAACTTATACTCCAGACAATACGGTATATATTATGTTAAACTGCACACAAGTTTTCTTACCTTGGATTACATTAAAAATGTGATTACAAAATTAAAAATCAAAGAAACTTTTTACAACCAGAATTCCAATGAAGTTGGGATGTTGTGTGAAATGTAAATAAAAACAGAATACGATTTGCAAATCCACTTCAAGCTATATTCAATTGAATATTCATGTTCATGTTTTTGTGCAAATATTTGCTAATTTTGAAATGGATGCCTGCAACACATTTCAAAAAAGCTGGGACAGGGGCAACAAGGAACTACGAACAACTAGAAATGCTCAAAGAACACCTGTTTGGAACATTCCACAGGTGAACATGTTAATTGGAAACAGATGAGTGTCATGATTGGGTATAAAAGGTGCATCCCCAAAAGGATCAGCAGTTCACAAGCAAAGACGGGGCAAGGATCACCACTTTGTGAAAGAAAATATTCCAACAGTTTAAGAGCAATGTTTCTCAACGATCAACTGCAAGGAATTTGGGGATTCCATCATGTACAGTCCATAATATAATCAGAAGATTCAGACAATCTGGAGAACTTTCTACACCCAAGTGGCAAGACTGAAAACCAACATTGAATGCCCGTGACCTTCGATCCCTCAGGCGGCACTGCATTAAAAACCGACATCATTGTGTAAAGGGTCTTACCGCGTGGGCTCAGGAACACTTCAGAAAACCACTGTCAGTTAACAGTTTGTCACTAGATCTACAAGTGCAAGTTAAAACTCTACCATGCAAAGCGAAAGCCAAACATCAACAACATCCAGAAAAGCCACCGCCTTCTCTGGGCCTGAGCTCATTTGAAATGGACAGACGCAAAGTAGAAAAGTGTGCTGTGGTTTGATGAGTCCACATTTCAAGTTGTTTTTAGAAATCATGGACTTTGTGTCCTCTGGACAAAAGAGGAAAAAGACCATCCAGATTGTTACCAGCACAAAGTTCAAAAGCCAGCATCTGTGATGGTATGGGGTGTGTTAGTGCCCATCGCATGGACAACTTACACATCTGTGATGGCACCATCAATGCTGAAAGGTTCATCCAGATTTTGGAGCAACACATGCTGCCATCCAAGCAACGTCTTTTTCAGGGACATCCCTGCTTATTTCAGCAAGACAATGCCAAGCCACATTCTGCATGTGTTACAACAGCGTGGCTTCATAGTAAAAGAGTGCAGGTACTAGACTGGCCTGCCTGCAGTCCACACCTGTTGCCCACTGAAAATATGTGGCACATTATGAAGTGCAAAATACGACAACGGAGACCCCGGACTGTTGAACAACTGAAGTCGTACATCAAGCAAGAATGGGAAAGAATTCCACCTGCAAAGCTTCAACAATTAGTGTCCTCAGTTCCCAAATGCTTATTGAGTGTTGTTAGAAGGAAAGGTGATGTAACACAGTGGTAAACATACCACTGTCCCAGCTTTTTTGAAACGTGTTGCAGGCATCCATTTCAAAATGAGCAAATATTTGCACAAAAAAGTTTATCAGTTTGAACATTAAATATCTTGTCTTTGTGGTGTATTCAGTTGAATGTATGCTGAAGAGCATTTTCAAATCGTATTCTGTTTTTATTTACATTTTACACAACATCCCAACTTCACTGAAATTGGGGTTGTAGAACAGAGCAACAACACTGACTTATTGGGATGGGAATTTATCTCATTATCTGGTTTAATTATCGGTCCCATTCTTTCTGTGTGGAAAAATTCTGAAACCGATGAGAAGAATTGATAACATCGAAGACAAATAATTCTGATGGATGGGAAAACTGGATTTCAACTAGTACCAGTTTTTAATTCTTGTCCTTGCCAATCATCAGTCTTACAACAAACAGTTTGGCTGTCTTTGATGATTATTTCCAATATCGATTAACCCTTTGATTATGTGATTAATTGATTAGAAAACTGACAAAATACAAGCTCTGTTTCACCATAAACCATCAATATTAATTTACGGTCACATTACAAACACTGAGGAGGATCAGGCTGCAGGGACACATGCAGAAGAAAACTAAAGCCACATATACACACATGCACACCATACAAACGCACACCGAAAACAAACAAACAACACACAGAAACAGTGGGCGAGCAGGAGGCTTTCAAAGAGGCCCAAAGGAGTGTAGAGGTGAAAGGTCATAGGTCAAACCAAGATAGAGAGAGGGACAGCATCTCCACACCTGTGTGTGTGCGTGTGTTAGATTGGGATTGTAGAGTGTTCATACGTGTTGCGTGTGCGTACTCACACTGCGTGCTGGGGTCCGTGTCTGTAGTGAGTTTGACGTAGTTGCTTGGAAACAGCCCCTCCTTCCCGTTGAGCTCCCCCTTCCACCAGTCACAGTCGTCCTTGTTGAGCACGGTGATCACCTGACCCTTCTGGAAGGCCAGCTCATCGTCGTTCTGGGCCACGTAGTCGTACATGCCGATCACCTGACACACAACTGCCGCACAGCGGCGGGAAGAGAACATCAGTCGGACTCACTTTGACCATGCAAGCGCAAAACACAGTTCAAAGAAAAAACACCCTCAAAATTATAAAATTTTTGAGTTATTGCATTTGGTTGCCTCTTATCAGAATCCTCTGAGTTGATGGAAGTTCCAGCAGATCAGTCCTGCAACTCTTTCCAGGGTATCCCAAGACATTCCCAAGCCAGTTGGAAAATATACAACCCCTGGCAATAATTATGGAATCACCGGCCTCTGAGGATGTTCATTCGGTTGTTTAATTTTGTAGAAAAAAAGCAGATCACAGACATGACACAAAACTAAAGTCATTTCAAATGGCAACTTTCTGGCTTTAAGAAACACTATAAGAAATCAAGAAAAAAATTGTGTCAGTCAGTAACGGTTACTTTTTTAGACCAAGCAGAGGGAAAAAAAATATGGAATCACTCAATTCTGAGGAATAAATTATGTAATCACCCTGTAAATTTTCATCCCCCAAACTAACACCTGCATCAAATCAGATCTGCTCGTTAGTCTGCATCTAAAAAGGAGTGATCACACCTTGGAGAGCTGTTGCACCAAGTGGACTGACATGAATCATGGCTCCTTAGGCTGGGCATACACTGTACTATATTTTCAATCGTTGTACTCGGCTCCAGCTCAAACTGTGCAACAAAACCGCAGGGTTTAATAGATCAGAGCACACGATTCATGGTCTCACACTGTACACCCCGATGCTCTGATGCGATCTGACTGCTCACACTGTACGTTCAAAAACCACACGCCGGGCTCATGTTTCCAGAAGCAAAATGTAACAGAAGCTTTTTTTTAATCTCTTTTAAAAAATTAATTTCATGCCTATCAGCGCGCACAGTGAGTGAAATCAGGTGGGGGAGACTGAACGCATATGTGCGTGCACACACAGCAGACAGCAACATGATTCATGAGAGGACGGTATAAAAAGGAAACATAAACATTCATAACAGGTGTTGCTACTTACACTGTTGTATAAATAAACTATATTGTATATGGAGTCATACAGCTGTGCTCATCTGTCATAAACCCTGTTGTCTGCTGTGTGTGTGTGTGTGTGTGTGTGTGTGTGTGTGTGTGTGTGTGTGTGATATATACGTTCAGTCTCCCCTACCTGATTCCACTCACTGTGCGCGCTGATAGGCATGACCTTTAATGTGATATTAGGTTATTACGAGGGAACGCAATAAAAAGAAAAAACCCACAAGACTTTACATGAGATCACTGTTTGCTCTCTCCGGTGTTTGCTCATGGACAGTGCACGAGGTAATCAGCACATAAACGCTTGTAGTGCTGCTTCAACAGCACGGAACCCTCACGAGTCACGATGGCCGACCAAAATATCAAACAGGTTTGATTTTCATCTGACCATACGATTCCCGATTGGGAGGTGGTCGTGAGATGTTTAAACGCAGCTCGTTACTCCATGTTGACTGCACGATGCAGGGCACACGATTAAGCTGAAACTCGGCGCGATCCAAAAAATTCTCGCACGAGTGAAAAATCGGCTGAAAAAGGGCCAAAACTCGCACAGTGTAAGCCCAGCTTTAGGGAGATGACCAGGGTGCATCTTGAATGATTTTTCTGAATGATTTTTACATCAATTTCTGTGTACAAACAAAAAATAAATACAAAAAACAATTACCAGTCTGCAATGTAACGCAGTGAAACATATAAAGTAATACAACAGACAAACAAACAAAAAAATAGCCACACAGTCAATTTATTACGCAAACTATAACAAGTTAATGTATTATTTTTATACAGTCTTTGAAAACAAGCCAATGTACTGGATACTTTAATACAATCCAGTCATTCCACACTCTAACACCCTTTACAGACATGCAATGACTTTTAGCAGTAGTTCGAATCTTTCTTCTATCAAACACCACAGATCCACGCAAATTATAACTGGACTCTCTCATTTTAAACAGCTCCTGGACATGATGAGGCAAGAGTACATTTTTAACTTTATACATTATCTGTATTGTAAATAATCAACCAAGTCATAAAATTTCAAAAACTGAAGACGAACAAACAGTGAATTTGTTGGTTCACGATATGGTTTTTTATTTATCATTCTTATAGCTTTTTTTTGTAACAGAAATATTGGATTAGTATTTGTTTTATATGTATTTTCCCAAACTTCAATGCAGTAAGTCATATAAGGGACAAGTAATGAGTGATACAATGAAACCAACAGATGTTGGGGGAGAAAGTATTGTACTTTGTATATGATAGCAATAACTTTGATATTTTGGACTCAATGTGTTTTATATGAGTTTTCCAACTAAGCTTGTCATCAACAAAAACTCCAAGAAATTTAGTTTGAGATACAATTTCAATACCATTCAATAATAATTTACTGCTTAAATTTCTAGGCTTATTTCCAAATATAATGCACTTAGTTTTACCAAAATGAAGTGAGAATTTATTAGAGTCAAACCAGTATTTAAATTTTTGCAGTTCCCTGTCCACCAAGTCCAAGAGCTGTCTCAAATTATCAAATTCGCATCGATAATCGAATAATCAAATCGATTATTATACTCAACCAAGTCTCAGTGATAGGTATAACTGAAAGTTGCTTATTTGATGTTCTTAAACAGTCCTGAATTTTAGAGAAATTTGTAAGGAGACTTCTACTATTAAAATGTATAATAGAAAAAGTCCCATTTATTAAAGAGTAATCCTTCAGTTTCTCTTCAGTAAAATATTTACAATTTTGAATAATATTTTCATGAAAAAAAAAAACAATCTGGGTCAATGTTGTTTTCAAAGTTATGAAAACTGTGTTCAGTATCTTCAAAGATTTTTAAGCTAGACTCCGGCGCAAGAGTTCCATCATCAAATGATGAAAAGCCATCCATAAGGTTAGTCATTGATCTTATTTGTGATTTTCACCATATTGTTTCATTATTTATGCCTTTCTTCAGTTAAACTTGCTCAAATCATATTTATCTTTAATGCACAGGGTTTTAGCCTCTTCTGGTGTCCCGTTTAGTTTAATATACATTTTGCAATTTAATGTCCATGTGGCCTGTATCTTATTTTGCTTTTTTAGGAGTCGAGCTTGTCTTTAAAGATCTGAATTCTTTTTAGTCAAGTGTTCATTTATGTACACATTAGTTCCCTTAAGTTTTTTTGCTTGCTTGAGAACCGCAATCTTCTGTTTTCTTTTTACAAACCTCAACACCGTGACTTTGATTGCGTTTGACCTCTCTGGGGTAAAAGGTGACAGTTTTCAATGTCTCCAGAGTTTATCGAAATTCCTTTAGCACTCAGAAAAGAGATCACCTGTCCTCCACAGATTGGGTGTCCAACTCAGAGGGCTCCCCTCCTGGAGCCACTGCTCTTGCATAACTCCGAGGTTTAATGTCCAAACCCGTGATGAGGTCATTTGACCTAGTCTGTAGCTCAAGGTCGGCAATGCGATTTTCCATAAGTCTTATTGACTTGTCCTTCTCTTCATTTGCCTTTTGTAATTCGTTAATTCCAATATTTTTGTTGTTGTTGTGAAATTGTTAATTGATCCACCACCTCTTTAATAGGTTTCATTTGCGCCGACATGTCCTTTAACATTTTTCTAATTTCCTCCAGTTCTTCCTCCATAACCGCAGTCCCCTTTTTAGGCCCCATAATTAGAAAACAGAATAACTTGCACTCACTACATTAATTCCGTCAATCCACTCCAGCCACCAAACATAGTTGACGAGCACAGACGGCGGTGTTCCAGCAGCAGCAGCGGGGCTGTTGGGCCTTGAAGGCGGGCAGACGAGCGCCAACGGCGGTGTTCCAGCAGCAGCAGCGGGGCTGTCAGGCCTCGAAGGCGGGCAGACGAGCACAGACGGCGGTGTTCCAGCAGCAGCAGCGGGACTGTTGGGCCTTGAAGGCGGGCAGACGAGCGCCGACGGCGGTGTTCCAGCAGCAGCAGCGGGGCTGTCAGGCCTCGAAGGCGGGCAGACGAGCACAGACGGCGGTGTTCCAGCAGCAGAACCGCGGGGCCGTGATCTTATTCTTTCAGTCATTATCCAAAGTTTATGACCATAGGTGAGGATAGGAGCGTAAATCAAATGTTAAACTGAGAGGCTCACCTTCGGGCTCCAATCTGCTGCTCCAAGCTCCAATCAGTCTATCTATCTCCTGCTCCAATTTACTCCCACTCATGAACAAGACGCCAAGATACTTCAACTCCTCCACTTGGGACAGTAACTCTCCCCTGACCTAGAGGGGACAATCCACCGTTTTCCGACAGAGGACCATGGCCTCAGATGTTGAGGTGCTGATTGTCATCGTTTCGCACTCAGCCTCAAATCTGCTCAGTGCTCATAGGAGGTCACCACCTGATGAAACCAACAGAACTACATCATCTGCAAAAGCAGAGTTGCAACTCTGAGGTCACTAAACTGGACACCTTCCGGTCCCTGACTGCACCTTGAAATGCTGTCCATAAACATCCCAAATAGGATTAGTGACTAGGGGCAGCCTTGGTGGAGTCCAACTCCCACCGGAAACAGGTCTGATGCAATGCAGAGAATGCAGACACAGCTCCAACAGGGTGTCCCCTCCCCCCCGAAAAGTGCCACAAAAATAAAGCAGTAGAAAATCTACACACTTTTGGATACAGATATATGTCATCTTGAAGCATATCTCAGGGAATTGTATCTCTGGTGTTCATTTCTAATTTCGCCTCAGTTTGTAAGAGTTTTGGCATTTACAAAACGTGCTAAATATGTGCTCCACTCCTCTGGGTTGGCCAAATCTCCCTTTGTTAACAATGAACAGTTGTATCAGTTTGAAACTTCTTTACAATCCTCCATATTGTCTTTCTGTCTGGAGCTTTTCTAACTGCAAAATTACAGTGATATTGTTGTTCGATCGACCTGGTCTCAAAGTAGAATTCCAACAGTTTCCCTTTTTGCTTGATTGTAAGCGGCATCCTTATTGGATCAGTCCCAAACTACATCAGAAGAAATTCCTCTACTACAGCAGTCTTAATGCAAAGATCCCCATTACGTATGTCCTGAGAAGTCATTGGACAAACAAAAACAGGACAAACAAAATAGTAAAAATATTTTAAATATTTATAACAAATGATTCACAGAAGCACTTTCAGTGGCCGCTGTTAGAATCTCATAGAAAGAACTCAGACAGCAACATATTCCAAATTTTACACGTTTAATTTGCTTGTTATATTTATTATTAAACAACAGGACCTCAATTACTTCTCAAGAAATTGAGGTCCCGGTGATTGTACGGGGAGGTGATGGTCTAGTGGTTAAGCTTGAGACCAGAGGATCCTCTGTTCAAACTCCAGCCTGTCTAGAAAATCGCTAAGGGCCCTTGGGCAAGGTCCTTAATCCACAGTTACTCCCGGTGTGTCGTGAGCGCCTTGTATGGCAGCACCCTGACATCAGTCTGTGAGTGTGTTTGTGTGAATGTGAGGCATCATTGTAAAGCACATTGAGCTTCTGATGCAGATGGAAAAGCGCTATATAAATGCAGTTTATTTACCATTTAAAAGTGCACTTAAACTCGTTCGTGGCCATAAATACTGTAGTGCGCACAGACTGTGGATTTGGAGGATTTGTCAATGACATTTAAAATGATATTTTTGTCTTTGTTTCAGTGGGCACATACCTGTGCTGGCAGGCGCCAGTTTAGGAGGAGTGGGCTCTGTGGGTGTGGTCTTGCTGGTGCTGGGACTGAGCAGTTTTACATAATTGGCTGGAAACCAACCGATCTGTCGCTTTTTCCCTCGAGCCTGAACCAACCGAAACACAGGGTGCAAGTAGTCAAGAACCCCAAAAAGAACCTTCATGATTCATATGAAACAGTGCACTGTATTTTCCACAGTATAATTCACAATTATTATTTTTTTACTTGTGGGGGGGGGGGGGGGGGGGGGGCTGTGACGTATACTCTGGAGCAACTTATATAATGAAAAAAAAATCATACATCTGTTATTAAAAATAATAATTAGAATGACTATTTACAAAGGACTTCCCTGGGAATCAAAGCATTAAACACAATAAGCTTTAATAATGAAAGAATAAATGCTGATAATAAAATACACAACAATACACAGAAATCTAAATTTAGTTTCTGATAAAGAAAAAAAGGTACAACATATCAGAGGTAAGTCACTGTCAAGTCATCAATCTGCAAGTCCAAAGTCAAGTCTCAAGTCAGCTTTCAAACACTTGGTGGTCATTATGACTTGAGGCTTGACTTGGGACTTGATGATTGATGACTTCAGAGTGACTTGATGGTGATTTACTCCCACCTCTGCAACATATAGTCTGGAAAATACAGTCAATAATTATGAGTGATAATGGCCACAAAACAAAATTAAACTGCTTTGTGATGATTTATTTAAGTTTTTAACAAAAAAGTACTTCATTTTACAAATAAGAATTATAAGAAAAACCTCCATGTTCACAATGTACAATTAAAGCATTTTAGAGCATTTCAGCTCATGTGACGGAGGTCAGCAGGAGTCGCTGTGCATATGTAGTCAGTAAACCTCACTTCCCAACGCCAAAAGATGCTAGAGCGTGTGGGATTTAGCCTCATGATTAGAGTGTCTGCCCACTGTCCAGGAGATTGTGAGTTCTTGCCCCGAAGTTGAGGACTATAAACTCCATGTTCTCCCTGTGCTTGTGTGGGTTTCCTCCAGGTGCTCCACCTTCTTCCTCCCACTTCCAAAGTCATGCAGGTTAAGTGAAACGGTGACTCTAAATTGACGGTAGGTGAATCTGTTTGTCTATCTTTTTGTGGCCGTATGACAGACTGGTGTCCTGTCCAGGGTGTACCCCGCCTCGCACCCTATGTCTGCTTGGATAGGCTCAAGCACCCCGTGACCCTTGACTGGAGTGAGTATAGAAAATGAATTAATGAATATATATGTATGTAAATCCAGTTTGTAGTTGTGTACCTGCAGCTCACCCTCCCACCAGCCTCCTGGATTTTTTTTCCTGATGAGGATCAGCTGTCCTGGAGCTAAAGTCAGCTGCTCTGCTCCCGTTGCACTGTAGGGGGCGATCACCTGAGCAATTTCTAAAGGAGAGACAGGAAAAAGAAGAACGAAGGAAGAGTTGTTAATGTTGGTGCTTCTGCAGAACCTGTATTCTGTTTATTCCCATGTTTTATAAAAGCACAAATTCACTTTCCATCTTTTTGTTTGTTTTCTTAAATGTTTGATCATGTGGTATAGAAATGTCAAACCTGACCGCTGGTTTCTTCCTCACTGACCTGGTTTCTTTCCAAGGCTGCCCGTCTTCCCTGCCGAACCCAGCGACTGCAAATGAGAGTTTGAGAAGGTTAAAACAACGATGACTGTTTGAAATGAAGATGATACTTTTCAGGGTGTCTCCTGGTGTGTCCTCTCACCTCTGACGCAGAGTCCCTCGGTTTAACGTAATTGGACGGGAAAACGCCAGTCTTGCCTCCCACTGTACCGGTCCACCAATCCCCTTCTTTTCTGGTCACCATGACGACATCACCTTGTTGGAAGCTGAGGTCTCCCTGTTCGCTGCTCTCGTAGGTGTACATGGCCACGTACTCTGTGTGCAAGAGAGAGAGAGAGAAAGAGAGAGAGAGAGAGACTCCATAACTATTAAACAAACTAACACAAACCCTGTGTGGATATGATTTCACATTTACCTTCACTGGAATCTGAGGGTTTTGTCGGTGAAGGGGAGGGACGTTTTCCATTGGGAGGGGTGTCTGATACTCCAGACTCACTGTGAGAAAATATTACTTTTTAAAATGATATATATATAAGACTGACAAATACGTGTAAAATTTTGACTTTTCTCAGAAATATTGACAAAAACAGCAAATTCCTCCAAGTGGATTTTGACTTTACAACAAGAGTTTTTAAAAGGTACCTAGTGTTTTTGCTGCGTGCTGCGACACCAGCAGGGGCGATCACAGTGGTGGACATGAGCTTGACATAACTTTTGGGGAACCAGCCTCTTTGTCCTGTTTGCAGTTCTCCTAACCACCACATATCCTGCTGCTCCAATACGGTTATTATCTACATTAAAAAAGGAAAAAAATTGTAATAATTACTAGTAATAATAAAATATTATATGCTAATAATAAAAATTAACTTCCATAAAACTAAACAATGAAAAAGTATAAAACTATGAATGCTCCAGGAAGCGACAATTTATATACGAAAAAGAAAAAAAAAAGCTCACCAGAAAAAAAAAAAAAAATCAATTCAGTTCATCTCACCTCGTTTTTGTTGAAGTTGAGGTGATTGTCCTTCTTTGCTCTCCAAGGATACAAGGCCTGAGCCTGAAGCCCTTCGACCTTCTCGCCCTGACACACACACACACACACACACACACACACACACACACATATATAATTATAGATTTGTCATTTCACATGTATTGCTTGCTTTTATTCCTTATTTTCCCTCTTCTGAAAAATCAATCAGGATCCAGAGAAACACAACATAAATAGTGAAAATTGAAGATGATTTTGCTGTAAAAAGATGCAACGCTTTGAAGGCAATAACAGAAAAAGCTCATAAAACTATGCTCATGTAGACTCTTGTTACTTTGCCTAAAGAGTAGTTTCTTTTTATATTTAATTATTTTTATCTCCTCCACGGGGTTTCAGTCTCAGCATCCAGTCAAAACGAGGCTTCCTGTTTGTTCATACCTGTCCCAGGACAGGAGAGGGCGAGGAGCCCGTTGTCATGGTGGCAGGTGTGAAGGCGGAGCGTTGGCGTAGCTGTGCTGAGGGAACACTAAGTGAGGGATTCTGACTGGTTGAGGAGGTCGGCCAGGCGTCCCACCCCTCGCTGTCCGACTGGCTGGCTGCAGTGGAAGGCCAACTGTGTGCATACAAACAAAAAGGTTTGGGTCAGTGGAGAAGCAGGAAGTGATTAACCTGTAAATGTTAGTCGTGACGGTATGCGTTATTTCAGCCGCTGGTGGTTCTTCACACATGAAGGCCGAGCTTTTTGAGATGAACATACGTGGTGCTAAAATCAGCCCAGTTGCTGTTGGCGGAGGATGTCGAGGAGGAGGTGTGTCCAGGAGCTGGTGGAGGTGTGGCCACAGGCTGCTGGGAAGAAGTGGGTGTGGCTAAGGCTGTGGCACGCAGGCTGATTGGTGCTTCACTGTCAGGTATCCGTTCTGCGTAATTGGCTGGAAACCAACCGGTCCGCCCCCTCAGTTCTCCACCCAGCCAGCCGGGCTCCCCGGTTTGGGACTCGTCCACCTAACAGAGAAGACGGCATGAAGACTGTGGTGGTGCAGGACTCACCAAAACCACATAAACAAGTCACAGAGTTTCACCAACAACTCTTCCTGATTAATAAGCACGGACGCGACTTATACCGCACCTCGACAACAAGCAACACCAGCGGTCAACCTTTCCACACAGCAAAATGGATGTTAGGAGGGAACAGGGTCAGTTACAAGGCCTTAGTCGAGTCGTTCTTCATGTCTGAAGACCTTATCCGTGTTAACGTAACAAGCACAGCAGCAACATTTACAGTTCTAATTAACACTAAAAAAAGAGACAGTAAAGACATTCCACATAGGAGAAAAAAAAAAATCCATGAGATTTCAATGAATAAAGACCGCACACAAACAGATGATGACAAACAAAATGACAAACCTAAAAAAAATTTAAAAAATTTAAACTAAAAACATTTTTAAAAATATATGGTAAAAACTTGGTATGTTGCCATGACTGCTTTGGGACGGGAGTGTTTTTCCTCGTCTCCGTCACTGGTAACACATCATTACCCGATGCCATCAAAATACGGCCATCGGGTACTGCGAAGGATTTGCGCCCATGCGTCCGTCTGTCTGCGCTCAGAATAACTCCAGTCCTATTACTGCCAGAGTCAAATTCACAGGGTACATTCTTGGGACACAGACCATGTACAAGTTCAAAGATGGCTAACCTGGACCTATTCTGACTGTTTTCTCTGACACTCCATAACTGGTTCATTTATGTGTAAATATAACACGTTTCTCATATATTATGTCAAAGCTAGCGACAAATAAACACTTCTAAAACTGAAAGCATTGTTTTTTGTAACCTGATAACACCTCTGGAGTGATTTACAAGACATCTCGGGGATGTCAGCATGCATACACATCACACACTGTCAAAGTTAACTTCTGCCCTTATCAAAAGCTCATGTATGCGCACACGCACGTCCTCCTGTAGATGCCGTTAAAATGTAAATAAAATATTGTTTATGATTGATTGAGTTTATTCTGCAACATTAATATAAAAATACAGAGGTGACTATATCAATGATACATTGATAACATAAGAAAGCATAAACACGTCCAGTGTGGTCCTTGTGAAATTATCACGTGACAAAATAGGGGGGCTTGACTGAACATGTACAAATTGTACATAAGACAACAGGATCGTAATACTTAATGTAAGTAACAATAAATGCATAATTACATAATTATGTATTACATACATACATATATCAAATCAAATCAATTTTATTTATATAGCGCCAAATCACAACAAACAGTTGCCCCAAGGCGCCTTATATTGTAAAGCAAGGCCATACAATAATTACGGAAAAACCCCAACGGTCAAAACGACCCCCTGGGAGCAAGCACTTGGCAACAGTGGGAAGGAAAAACTCCCTTTTAACAGGAAGAAACCTCCAGCAGAACCAGGCTCAGGGAGGGGCAGTCTTCTGCTGGGACTGGTTGGGGCTGAGGGGAGAGAACCAGGAAAAAGACATGCTGTGGAGGGGAGCAGAGATCAATCACTAATGATTAAATGTAGAGTGGTGCATACAGAGCAAAAAGAGAAAGAAACACTCAGTGCATCATGGGAACCCCCCAGCAGTCTAAGTCTATAGCAGCATAACTAAGGGATGGTTCAGGGTCACCTGATCCAGCCCTAACTATAAGCTTTAGCAAAAAGGAAAGTTTTAAGCCTAATCTTAAAAGTAGAGAGGGTGTCTGTCTCCCTGAACTGAATTGGGAGCTGGTTCCACAGGAGAGGAGCCTGAAAGCTGAAGGCTCTGCCTCCCATTCTACTCTTACAAACCCTAGGAACTACAAGTAAGCCTGCAGTCTGAGAGCGAAGTGCTCTATTGGGGTGATATGGTACTATGAGGTCCCTAAGATAAGATGGGACCTGATTATTCAAAACCTTATAAGTAAGAAGAAGAATTTTAAATTCTATTCTAGAATTAACAGGAAGCCAATGAAGAGAGATATGCTCTCTCCTTCTAGTCCCTGTTAGCACTCTAGCTGCAGCATTTTGAATTAACTGAAGGCTTTTCAGGGAACTTTTAGGACAACCTGATAATAATGAATTACAATAGTCCAGCCTAGAGGAAATAAATGCAAGAATTAGTTTTTCAGCATCACTCTGAGACAAGACCTTTCTAATTTTAGAGATTTTGCGCAAATGCAAAAAAGCAGTCCTACATATTTGTTTAATATGCGCATTGAATGACATATCCTGATCAAAAATGACTCCAAGATTTCTCATAGTATTACTAGAGGTCAGGGTAATGCCATCCAGAGTAAGGATCTGGTTAGACACCATGTTTCTAAGATTTGTGGGGCCAAGTACAATAACTTCAGTTTTATCTGAGTTTAAAAGCAGGAAATTAGAGGTCATCCATGTCTTTATGTCTGTAAGACAATCCTGCAGTTTAGCTAATTGGTGTGTGTCCTCTGGCTTCATGGAGAGATAAAGCTGGGTATCATCTGCGTAACAATGAAAATTTAAGCAATGCCGTCTAATAATACTGCCTAAGGGAAACATGTATAAAGTGAATAAAATTGGTCCTAGCACAGAACCTTGTGGAACTCCATAATTAACCTTAGTCTGTGAAGAAGATTCCCCATTTACATGAACAAATTGTAATCTATTAGATAAATATGATTCAAACCACCGCAGTGCAGTACCTTTAATACCTATGGCATGCTCTAATCTCTGTAATAAAATTTTATGGTCAACAGTATCAAAAGCAGCACTGAGGTCTAACAAAACAAGCACAGAGATGAGTCCACTGTCTGAGGCCATAAGAAGATCATTTGTAACCTTCACTAATGCTGTTTCTGTACTATGATGAATTCTAAAACCTGACTGAAACTCTTCAAATAGACCATTCCTCTGCAGATGATCAGTTAGCTGTTTTACAACTACCCTTTCAAGAATTTTTGAGAGAAAAGGAAGGTTGGAGATTGGCCTATAATTAGCTAAGATAGCTGGGTCAAGTGATGGCTTTTTAAGTAATGGTTTAATTACTGCCACCTTAAAAGCCTGTGGTACATAGCCAACTAATAAAGATAGATTGATCATATTTAAGATCGAAGCATTAATTAATGGTAGGGCTTCCATGAGCAGCCTGGTAGGAATGGGGTCTAATAGACATGTTGATTGTTTGGAGGAAGTAACTAACAAAAATAACTCAGAACAATCGGAGAGAAAGAGTCTAACCAAATACCGGCATCACTGAAAGCAGCCAAAGAGAACGATATGTCTTTGGGATGGTTATGAGTAATTTTTTCTCTAATAGTTAAAATTTTATTAGCAAAGAAAGTCATGAAGTCATTACTAGTTAAAGTTAAAGGAATACTCGGCTCAATAGAGCTCTGACTCTTTGTCAGCCTGGCTACAGTGCTGAAAAGAAACCTGGGGTTGTTCTTATTTTCTTCAATTATATATATACACATATATATATACACACACACAAACACACACACAGAGAGAGAGAGAGAGAGTTTGCAATGAGATACCAATTAAACAAATATAAATTAGAAAGAAAACTATGCTGATACAGCTGAGGGTATTTCAGCATTGTGTTGTATTTTTTAAATCATAAATTGGTTTGAGAGTGTATTTGCTACAATCTGACAATTTATTTTAAATATGACAGATTTTTTTGTAAAAAAGGGAAATTTAAATATTCATGGAGCTATGAAAATGGAACGATTTCTTCTACGATCATCTTTCTCAGTGTTCTGCAAATACAACTTTTCTTTTGAATTTCACACACTTATTACTCCTGCTCATCCCCACTAGGTGGTGCACTGTATCTGGAAAATAAGCATGGCAACAGATTGATGTTTTTTTTTTTCCTCCACTTTTCTCATTTATCATCTTCTTCTGATCATGTATGATTTTTCATTGAAATCTCATGAATATTTGTTTTCATGTGGAAACTCCTTAATGCGCTGGCAAAGGAATGAACACAGACAGCACATGAGATGAGCTAAAAGACAGAAACCAATGAGTGGCGGCTTGTGATTGGTGGAGGGAGGCACAGCGGTGGGCAGGGCTAAGAACTTACCCATTCCCCCTTCACCTTCAGTTTGCACAGCAGAGGAGAAAGCAGACGGTTAATACAAACGCACTGCCGTCACAGCAGCTTTGGCAGACTGAATTCGATCTGTGAGGGCTCGTGACATTTTGAGCTTCCTGCAGGACCTGTTCTGTGTTTCTGACGTGCAGCTTGTCAGTATAAACAAATTCCTGATACCACAAATGCAACATTAAACTGATACTCCATAACGGCTATAACGTACAAAAACAACATCACAAAAACGATTTAATAAGTTCTTTTGTGCCCACATTAACTTGGTAACAGTTAAAAAGTCTTTTTGCTGAAAATTAAATCTTTCCATGTGACGCGCTGCAGCGGGCTACATTACATAGTTCGGCTGCTGTCTCGATAAGTTAACAGTTATTTGATCCAATCTCATCTTCAAAAACAGAGCGCAAGATTTACAACTGAACTCAACGGGAAATATCTGCACTGGTGTAAAAGTGAATGACTCACCATGAGAACATCTCCGGGGGTGATACTGATTTCATCGTGACTGCGGGCGTCAAACGGATACAGGGCTCTGTAGTAGACGACCTTCACTGGCTGCTGCTGATCGAAACTGACGCCTGTAACCTTCTGGTCAAAGAGACTCGGAGGAGGAGCCTTCTCTGCTGTTAAAAAAAAAAAAAAAGATTCACCCATGCATTAGAACTGAAACACGCCCAGAATCAAACCTGTCCGTGGGCTTAGCTTAGCCACATTTCACTTTGACACACGACAACTTTGTCAAGATATTACAAACACAATATTTCAAAGATTTGGTCGCCTGGGTGAGACTACTTAAACCAAAACCATGTCCAACAATGAACTCGTTCAAGGTCTGAGTGAGGTAACCTTTAGGGATACAAGAAAACAATTATTTTCATCGTCGATTAATTGAGAAAACAAGCAAATGATTAATCGAAGAGCTCCAGATGACGCTTTAAAATGTCTTGTTTTGTCCACAAACCAACAATATTCAGTTTACTGAGAGAACGGAGTGAAGAAACTAGTAACACAAACCAAAAACTATTGATATTGAAGAAGCCGAAATCAGACAATTTGGATTATAAATAAAAAAAATAACTCAATTAATCGATTAGCAAAATAGGTATCTATTAATAACTGATTAAATGATTGATTGTTCTGTGATCTTGTGCATGGGCGCAATTTTGTGGGGGATAGGGGGACATGTCCCCCCCACCTTTTCAACCAGGAGGGACAGAATATGGTATGTCCCCCCCACCTTTTGACATATATGTGTGTACTTGAAACATGCTATGTCAGTCTTATGTGCAAAACCATGTCAGAATAGTATCTTTGTTTCTGCAAGTTTGTATTTTTAGCAGCACTGACTTGTTTACAACACCTGTTTCTTGTTTATCACATTCTGAATTTTCTGGGACTTCATTTGCCCAGATTTGAAACCAAAAACAGTTGCCTCTAGGGACTAGTGTTTACACATAAGTATCAATGGACCATATGCTAATTTACTAAACTCAGAAAAGCTATCTGGGACCTCAGAAAGGCCATCTGCAATTATTGCTTGATCTCCAAAATCAGTCTATGCAAGCGAAATTATGTTCACCATGAGTGTTGACATTAGTGCCACTTCGAAAATTAAATTCATGATAAGTAATTTATCCTAAACATGATCTGTTGTTTTTTCAAACTTATGCAAAAACAAATCTAGAGAAAAAAAAAATACAGTATGCGATAGTTAATAATTATTAAGAGCCTGTTCTTTCATATTTATGAATACATTTTACCACATTGCAGTTGTTTTTTTTTAATGAAAACTCAACCTATCATTCTTTTTGAGTTCTACACATGTGGTGATACCTTACTTACACCAGGATGTTAATAAAATCAATGCTGGCTATTCTCAGAATAAAGTAATTATATCCACAGTTTCAAATTGTATAAGTCTAATGGTGTCCACTTTATGGTCTTCTCAAAACATTAAAATTACTGTTCTGGATGCTCAGAATGCATCTGAGCTTATCTAGAAACCATTGGTTTCTGGGGGCCTAAAGCGGCCCCCAGACCCCCTGTGGGTCTCGCATTTTGTCCCCCCAATTTCTAGTTCTAAACTGCGCCCTTGATCTTGTGTAAGAAGTTTCACCTTGATGCAGGTAAAAGTAATAAAGTGAAAGCGAGTGAGAGATATCGCATTTATTATAAACACAGACATAATGTGTCCACAGGGTGGCGCAGTGCCATTAATGCTGATATTTTGCGTCAGCTCATCACACGGTTTAACTCTCATTATGTCAGGTTACTTGGTGCAGATGATTAAAAAAGGCAGTAAATACTAAGTGACGGGTTTAGTGAGAGTGGTTTGCATGTGGCTCGTGTCACTGACCTGTTGAGGCCCACGGGTCGACCTGTTGGCTAAACAGCTTGTTGAGTTTCTCCTGCATCTGTTTCTTGCCTCGCCCCTCATTCTCCTTCCCTTCTACGGCTGCTCCTCCTCCTCCTCCGGCCTTTCGGCCCTCCTCCTCCTCCTCCTCCTCCACTGCTCTCCTCCTCCTCTCCTCTTCTTCCTGGGTCACTCTGTTGAGCCAGGCGTGGGACGCAGAACCAGCAGATGGACTCGGAGCTTTAGGGGCGGTGCCTCCTGCCTCGTCCCTCCAGGCCACGCCCTCCTCTGAAGACAGCCTGAGACAGATGCGCTTAGTTATAATTAAAGCGGCTGTAACATTCACTATTTTTAATCAACATTCTGTAAAGTGAGTGTGCGTGACCGGACATCGTACCTGCTCTCCTGCAGCTCAGCCGCCTTCCTCTCACTCGCAGTGTGTAAATGAGAGTGTGTGTGTGTTTGTGTCTGTGTGTTTCCTTCTAACTCCTTCTGTTTCATCCTCTGCTGTCGGCTGTGGATCTCCCTCAGCTCCTGCAAAGCACCATGGGATACAGGAAGGAACAGCAGTGAGGTACAGGTGGGATGATGGACTGTTCACTACGGGTTACGATCAGGAACACCAACACCATGACCACCAGCAGCAAGACGTATTAGTGAAGTGACAACATCAAGCTCCGCCCCGCCTACTGCTTCACTGCCCTATCAAAACCTGCTTGGTGGTAACCATGCAAACCACCTAAATGCTAAATGTATGCAGATAAATGTGACTTGCTGCTTTACTGCTAAGCCTCCAGAGTCACCCTGAAGCACACGGACAACTACCACAAATCAACAACAAATTATCCCATTTTACCCAAACAACAGCACAAAGTATTGATGCCGTTCATCACAAACCTAGCCACTTTAACTCCAATTTAAACCAATGCGCCATTGGTTTAGTGCCAGTTTAAACCTCTTTAAAAACCTAGTCAGTTTAACTCCAATTTAAACCAATGCGCCATTGGTTTAGTGCCAGTTTAAATCTCTTTAAAAACCTAGTCAGTTTAACTCCAATTTAAACCAATGCGCCATTGGTTTAGTGCCAGTTTAAACCTGTTTAAAAACCTAGCCAGTTTAACTCCAATTTAAACCAACGTGCCATTGGTTCAGTACCGGTTAAAACCTATTTTAAAAAGGTAGTTACTTTATAGCCACATTAAACCAATGGACTGTTAAATGGTAAATGGGCTGCATTTATATAGCGCTTTTCCATCTGCATCAGATGCTCAAAGCTTTACAATTATGCCTCACATTCACCCCGATGTCAGGGTGCTGCCATACAAGGCGCTCACTACACACCGGGAGCAATAGGGGATTAAAGGGTTAACTTCCCTGTTAGTTTAGGGATGATTAAAACCTGTTTAAAAGCTAGCCAGTTCAAATCCAGTTTAAACCAACAAACATTTGGTTTAGTGCTGGTTAAAACCTGTTTAAAAGCTACTGACTTTATATCCAATTTAAAATAATACCCCATTGATTTAGGGCTGGTTAAAACTTGTTTATAAAAAGACAATCTCTAATTTTAAGCAACTTACAGCACTTGAAACCAATCCATCCTCTGTATTAATTTTATTACTTTTTAAGCACTTACTAACAGATTAGCTTACTGAACTGGAATCAGCACAGAGTTTTATGGCCAGTGAAGAATATGAGATAGCATTCAAACCTTTTAATGTTCTTTAAAGGCAATTTGGACTCCACATTCTATGTTAACATTATATATATATAAACTTCACAAGAATAAATACCAGAAATAATAAGTACACTACAACAATGCACAAAAAAATCCCAAATTAAAGAGCTGATAATACAGAAAAATGGTCTGACTTAAACTCCAAAAAATACAGCAATTGTTTAGGGTCTACTACAAACAAATCAGAATTGACCATCGCCACTGATGCTGTTTCAGCACAACTTTAAGGTACCGTCTGATTAGTATATTTTATGTTCATGCCATGCGTTCTTTCCTGTGCGTCTTCAAGCCACACCCTCAGCATTGAGATGTGTTTAAGCAATAGCCTGAATTTCCAGATGGTCTCCCAGAGGTGTTTCAGTGGTCAACGGACCAGCCGGGGACTGGAGCAGGTGTGTAAACAGGGCAGGTCTCAAAACGAGGTATGTTCCATCAGTCCAACATACAAAAATTCTGAACCACGGGAGCGGTACCTGGAACCAGGTACACAAAAAAGGTTCAACTACAACACAATGATGCTACACCAGCATGATGAGTCAAAGAGCTCCAGCTTGATACGACCTCCAGTGGATATCGTGTTCAAATCCTCTCTGCCAGCAAAGACACTCATGTCAGCATGTGTCACAATATGTCAGCCAACTAAGAGAGGAGGTCAGAGGTCATATGATTACTCCATGTACAAAACATCCCAAAACGTAGTGGATAGAGTTAGGCAGAATTTTAAGGGACTGGTTCTTGTGTCAGGGAAGACTTGTTTAAGGTGCGTTTACACATAAGCAAGATGCGTTATGAATGTCATTTTTCTGTCATTCGTGACACATTCCTGACATTCTTAATGTGACTTAATGCATCTGAAGAGGTTTCTTAATAGTGTGTGTTGGTGTGTGATATTCTTGATATTCGTGGAGCATGTTTTTGGCTGTGAAAAAATCTTCCACGAATGTCACACACCACCCTCATTTCGTCTCACGTCGTGGAGGTCGCAACTGAGCGTATTGATCCATCTTGATGAGTAGTGATCCTTAATAGAACATGACAACGTTCGTAGTGGTTCCTGTGATGGTTCTTGGAGCCCAAACTGTCACGCGTTATTACGAAGTGACACAGAAACTGTCACGTTTTGACACGACTTGTAACGCGGCGTCACATTTTACTGCACGCCACGACAAAGCACTGTTTTCTGTCACATGCACACAATTAAACCCGGCTCCACAGCGTTCAGTTTGATGCAGTATGCCGAAGAGGAACAGTGACGCGAAGTCAGCCAAGTGTCGTTCCACAGTTCCTCCTGAAGCTCCTCAGGATGCTCCTGCAGGTGTTCCACCTGCTGTTGTGACCAATGAGCGGGAGAACGAGTCTGAGCCAGATGAGCGAGAGGAGACTCACGTGCAGCCAGACATCTCTGCACCTCCTCCAGTCCGGCGGAGGAAGTGTGCGCACAATTAAACCCTGCTGCACCGCATTCAGTTTGATTGCTGACACCAAGTCTGCTAAAAGTCTTCTTTCAGTGCTCTTCAGCGCACTCCTGCAGGTGTTCCACCTGCTGCACGTGCCTAATGTTTGGGAAAATGCGTGAGACGAGAACCGCATGAAGCCACACATCTGGCTCTGTCCTCCTCCTCTCTGCGCCACTCCATGGCACAGAGCCCAACTACGCATGCAGTCACAAAGTTCTGAAAAACTGGAGCGATCTGAATTCGGTTGGATGAATATGGGTGTGTGTGTGGAGACAATGCACCTCGTTCACAACGTGACAGAACGATATGCTGTTACACGCAATAGCGCGCAACAACGCTGAACATTATTCTTGACCGTGTGTAATGGTTCCTGATAATTCTCCAGCAACACGTGCCATTAATCGTAACGTGTAGTAACAGGTTGCAGCAGTTCTTGAGGACACCTGACGCCTCTGCCCCGAATCATCACATTCGTGATCAGCGGCCAAGAATGTGTACTTCGTGGCATTCATGACTTGTCACCGTTATGTGTAAATGCGGCATTAGGTTTTGAGTCAAACCCAGATCTGGCTCCAACCTTTCCTTTAATAGATTAATTTTTTTTCCCCTGTGTGTTACTTTGAGGGACTGAATAATTTGTTGTTTTTCCCTCAAAAGTGACAGTAGGTGGGTTTCCATTTCCAAATTACACAATGTGAAGAAGCAAATTGAAAATATGCACAATGGAAACTTGCATTTTGAAAAAAAAAGAAGAAAAAAAAAAAGTCATATCGGAAAAACGTTCTTACACTCTCACGAAGTGGGTTTTCAGGCAATTCGAAAAAGCTGTATTTTACAAAATGCAATGGAAACAGTTTTCCGTGATAATAGGTCCCATATGATGGACAAAGTGTTGCATGATGCTGTAACTTTTGCGTAAATTTGTTGTGGAAACCCAGCTAATGTCACCTCCAAAAAAACAAACTTTTTAAACGTGTTGCTCTAATTATAACACCTATTTTCCACGATTCCTTGGTCGGACTTTTATAGAAATTCCTCCTCAAATACAGGTTGTGCAGCAAGATCATCTTTTCAAATGCAACCGTTTCTGTGCAGATAAAGGTTTGGGTGGTCACTGGAGGGGGCGGGGCATTAACAGTGTTTGAGGCTGGCATTGGGCCATCTTACTATTACACCTTATTCACAGTAAAGGGGCGGAGCTTGCTGAAAACGACAACAAAAAATGAGGAGGCGTGTCTGGGGGGCTGTGGTGGGACGAGGCAGTTCTGTGTAGTCATGACAACCAGCTGTGCCACTCAAACACACTATTACAGAGACTCACACAGAGAACGTCCATTACATGTTGAGAGTTTGTCGGTTTCGTGTGTGCGAGTGAACTCACTGACATTTCTACACATAAACCTGCAGTGAATCTTCAAACCATCTTCTGGTTGAAGATGTTTTTAATAGATTAAATTCATGCATAATGGCTGTGAGTTATCTTCATTTTCAACAGTGATACAGAAACTCTCTTCTGATTGTAAAGTTATCTCTAATGGGGAAAAAAAAAGTTGCAGGTTAGTCCAGCTGGATACGCCACACCTGCTACTACAGTCACGTGTCTAGAATGTGGCTTTATATTACAGATTAAATCTCATCTGCGTTACCACTCCAGTCCAGCTGTGGCAGTGTGCTCTACCTGTCTCCCTCTCTGTTCCTCCTCAAGCTGGCGGTGCAGGGCTTCTATCCTGGCACAGTGGTTGGCATAGAACTCACACAGACACTGGCACAGGTAAGGGAACAAAACAGTAGTGCAGGAGAAATAAAAAAATACAGGAAAGAAAGTTTTAATATACAGATTAAACAAAGAACATAAGAAGGTTGAGAAGAAGTGAGACGTCAGTGAACGGGAGGCAGAGACGTAGAGATGAAAAGGAAAGGAGACAAGATGAAGCAGAGGGAGAGAGAGAGAAAAAAAACATAAAAAAGGAGCGAGGAATCGTCCCAGTAGGCAACATGAGTGTGAGGATAGAATTTGGGAAGTAGAAAGGAATGTTAAAAAAGAAAAAAAAGCAGTTGGACAGGAGTACAGTCAAACATGCTTCACTTCTCAGCATCATATCTCTGTTCTACAAACAGTTCATTACGGTCACATGGCTGCAAAGAAATGTCTTGCCGAAATCCCCAAGAAACTGAAGCACTGTACAAACAAACCCTAGAACTGAGGTACCAACTAAAACCAAAAGTATTCTTTTGTTTCCTTTTCACTGATGTGTGTGATTCAATAGTTTGATTCATGTAACTGAATTATTATTGTCACTTTTATTACAACTAGCAAAACCGCCCTCACAGGCAGGGGGTTGTGTGTCTGGAAGGCGGGGTTGTGCATGTTAAAGTCCCTTTATGTAGAGAGTAACAACATGACAATAAGGAAAAAATATGGTCACGTGATTCACTGAACTATTTTAGGGCCACGCTCGTCTCTGCTTCTGCCTGTTAGGCAACGACACATTGATTTGACTACAAAAGCCTTTTTGTTTGTCTGGTGAAAATGCCAAGGGATTCAAGTGTTAGAGTTCCATCAGATCCCATTAGATTTAAAATGTGGGAGAAGAACGTCGGCCATGTGGGATGGAAGCAGACCTCCTCTTCAAAGCTTTGTGAGATCGGTCAAGTTACTATTCAGTCCCGTGTATTGTATTTGGTGTTGTGACTTGCTGACATCCAAAGATAAGATTTAAAAATTTATTTTAGAAACAGAAGTGGTTTGGTCTTTGAAATTTAAAGAGGACACAATTATCATGCTTATCTTTTTATGTTGCTGCTGATCTTGTTTTTGGTTTTGTTGGCCCAGAGATTGACTCACAGCCTTGGTAATTTTGTTATTATTTTGTTTAATTTAATTTAATTAGCTTATAATGCACCAAATCACAGCAAAAGCCATCTCAAGGTGCCTTACATAAAACAAGTCAACATAAAATTGAATAAATAATTAAAAATTAAAAAAAAAAAATTCAAATACATAAATAAAACAGAAGTAAAAGAATAAAACAAATAAAAATAAAAACTATCCATAAGAAAGAGAATAAAAATAGGTTTTGAGCCTTGACTTAAAAATGTCCACGGACTCAGACTGCCTCACTTTGAAATCATTTTATCATTGTGTGTGCAGAAATTAATTTCACTGCACACGTTTGACTGTTGGAAAGAGTAGAGATAGTCGTACTGCTTACAGTGATACAAAAGCATTTAGAAATTGTGTGTGTGTGTGTCTGTCTGTCTGTTTTGAGTGTATACATGAATGTGTTGCTCATTTATTTTTTTAAGGGAGGTGATGGTCTAGTGGTTAAGTGATGGACTTGAGACCAGATCAGCGGTTTAAAACTTAGACCGGAAAATCACGAAGGCCCTCAGGCAAGGTCCTTAATTCCCTAGTTGCTCTCAGTGTGTAGTGCGCGCCTTGCATGGCAGCACCCTGACATCGGTGTGTGTCTGTTTGAATGGGTGAATGTGAGGCATCATTGTAAAGTGCTTTGAGCTTTTGATTCAGATGGAAAAAGTGCGATATATGCACTCTATTTACCATTTTACCATATTTTCAGACAAACTAATTTCCCTTCACAGGCCATCTGGAACATACTAATGGAGCTCATTCTCACAGACCTACATTTCCGAACAATTTAAACACAAACACACACACATACAAAATATCACTCACCATTCTCCCTGACCCACCCAGTGTTTCTGCAATGCTGCATTATATACACATAGGTTAGTGCACTGTGCACAATGCGCTGGTTCAGTGGTTCAGCACAACTGGCCCCAAAATGGCCACGTATTCTCAGTTGTCGTTACTCTCTGTATAAAGGGACTCGTGTGTGTGTGTGTGTGTGTGTGTGTGTGTGTGTGTGTGTGTGTGTGTGTGTGTGTAGGGGGGTTGTGCGTGAGGGGAGAGGTTGCCACATACATATATACACATAGTATGCTACGATCATTACAGCACAAAAGTGACAGAAGCCTCTCACACAGGTTGAACGTCCACACAGGTAAAAATGTTTTGTGGTTGAAGGTCACTTGCGTGGCAAGATGACTGAACTTCACTCAAATCTTTCCTACCATTGCATTCTTTAACTGTTTGTGTTACCTGCAGCTCAGAAAACAGACCAACATCTTCAAGAATATCATTAATTCCACCGCAACACAAGGGTCCCCTATCAAACTAGTGTTAGCAAGACTGCACAGAAAGACCAAGAACCTCATTCTAGATGACAGATTTTCTGTGGTATTATCAAAAAATAGAGAAGTGAACAATAGACAATGAAAACATTCAGTCTGCAGCCCTGTTGTTGTCTCAACATGGATCAACTAATAATAATCTGATAATAAAGCAAACATCACAAAGGTGGTTTCCACGTCGAGAACCACAAAGGTCAAGATCAAGGTTACAGTTATGTGACTTTGGAACATGATATGAAGAACTAAGAATTATGTACGCACTCAGTTTGGTATCTGTAGGTCTTCCTGTGAAGGAAATATGACCCAGACAAGCATTTTCCTCAAAGCTGAAGAAAATTCAACAATTTAATTTGATTAGCCATTTGAAAATTAATTTACGGGGATGTGTGCGGCCTATCGCTCTTATCGCTTCCTCATTAGACAAGACCACGGGAGATGTCTGTGACCTGACTGCTTCTGTGGCAGCAGACAGGCTAAAAAAAAAGAAGACAATGACGACAAAGAACAAAAATAAGACGAGCAAGCGTTGAAACAGACGAATGAAACTGCAGGGAACAAAACCCAGAACTGCCTCCATCCTTCTGTCTCAGAAGAGTTTTGTTCTATTGACCTGTTGGTAGTGTAAAATCCCTCAGCTCGCAATCTCCAAAAGCACACTTCAACATGAATACACACAATAACAAATGTACAAGATACATGCGCACACACATGCGCAGCATAAGTGGACTTTAAAGTGACACTGGGATGTGAGTGTTTATAAGATACTAATTGTGTCAAAGGACAGCAGACAGACCAAAGGAAAATAAAATTTAAGGCAGGTAGCTCAGTGAATAAAGAGCTTGTGGACCAACATACAAACCTGGGTTGGAATCCTACACAAATGAAAAACGGTCATTTTCAGTATGCACAGGGGTCAAAAGTTAAAAAGTTGCTACAATTCTGTTAAAAAATGATGCAAATTATTGGTCGAGTTAATATGGTTTTAAAAAGGAATAGTTTACATTATATAACACCTAAATAGATCCTCATTTGGTTGGTGGTTTGTATGTCATATGATATGGCTCACTCGTGCCAGTTACCATTTTGTTCCATTTATGGTGCAATTTTGGTTCTGCTGGTTTTGTGCTATTGCACGCTGCGACCACTGCATGCTCACAGTAGCAGCAATGATGCTTAGCTTAAAAACAAACAAGCTTATTAACAGTGTTGTCAGGATTGTTTCTGAACTATCTGAATGTTTTTGCAAGTTGACTGACCAATTTTGGATTGGATTGCTATTTAAAGTTCGTGTTGGACTGTTGGACATACTAAAATTGTAGCAACTTTTCCTTTTGAACCCTGCACAAATTAGAATTGACCTTTGTCACCATTTTTGCTGTTTTTAACCCCATAATTCCACAAACATTCAGTAATAGATAGACCACACTATACCTTTTCGGAATCTTGATGATTAGACAAATAATGTGGTATATTTTTCAATATGATTTAAGCAGTTTTAACGTGACCCATGTGTAATCCTTCACTGACCCCGACCTGGCTACAGCTGTCACCCTGGGTGACCACCATACATTTTGTGTAGGCCATAGTACACTGAGGCTGGATTGTAAGTGTCGCCTGGCCACCTTAAGTGGTACTGATTAGGTCAAAATTGCAAGGGAGACTCCAATGGAGGCAATCACTTGTGTTGTGAGAGAGTGCCAGCTATGAAATTTTGACCATGTGGTGCATTTCTCTCTGAATGATCCAGCAGACAGGTACTGATGGAGGAGGTCAAAGGCACGCCAATATTTCAGACAGATGTTTACTCTCGAGAGGCGGTGAGGAATCGGTTGTCTGCCTGGGTGGTTGCCATCCAAGTCCCAAGGTGGCTCCGTGGTGCAGCGACACGCGACACCAGCACATGCACCAAGAGCCGGCACAGGGTTTAAACAGAGTGCTGCAGATCTGAGATACTATTAGCTTTGTGTGTTGTCACTCAGTGTTTTCTATCTTGTTGCGTTTGTATCTTCCAGCCCTCTTGCAGCCTTCGATCTGCTTTCCTTCTTTGTTACTGTGTGACTTAATGAGGCAGGGCTTCATTTATTTGTTTTTTTTTTTTACCTTCAGCTGGGTGTTGAAAGCGTCGATCTCGAGCAGCTTGGCCCTGGTTTCCCGCTCCACTGCTTCGAGCTGCTCTCTGAGCTGCTGCCGACTCGACTCCTTCTGCTCCAGAGCTTTCTGCAGAGATGACAGGCTGTCACCTAAACACAGAAACGTGAGATCAGACGAAGTCGCAGACAAATGCAGAAATGATGGAAGGCCAAATTAAAGAAATGCAAACTCACGATGCAGGCTGTTCTGTTGGACCTGTTTCAGCTGATCGTTTAGAGTCTGTTTATCAGGAATCAACCTTCCCAACCACTGCTGAGAGTCCTGCAAACACACAAAAGAAAGACTGGCTGATTAAGTGAAGCCATACCGTCTTGGCAGTTTTATGTTTTTCAACATTTCAGGTTTTGCACTTTGTTTATGGTCAGATGAAAGGCCTTAAAATCTGGTGGACTTTAATACACCAGATCAATCCACAAACCAACTTTGTTTCTTCTATGTAATATCTCAAATATGTGTCTGCCTCCTGCTGGATGGTTAGTGCATGTAGGATGAGGATGGCTACACACATAGAAATGGCTACACACAGTAATCCGTTCCTCTGAGTAACAGTTGTGTTTTTTGCAGACCTGCAGCTGTTGTTGCAGCAGAGTGATTTCAGCGATCCGGGTCTCTCTGGTCTGATTGGTCTGCTCCACCTCTCTCCGCTGAGCCAACAGACGAAACCGTACATCCTTTAGTTTGCCTTCTAACTGGGTCTTCTTATCATTCTGGTGAGACCCGGGGAGGATGAAAAAAATAAAGAAATACAATTTTCCACAGTAACAACTGACAAATTATTACAAATTATTTAATTTCTCCAAAAGTCCAAATTTGTTGTTTGGCACAAACTCAAGACAAAAAAAAAAACCTGTCTGAAAAACAATTTTAACTGTCTCAATACGTTTCTCAATTTATCTTATTATTATATTTTTACGATCTAGCAGGGTGTGCTGTGGCATTTTCCCAGCAGGAGGCGCTGCAGTGCCCTCACTTGTGTGTATTTATTTGTTTATTTATGGTGTGACTGTACCAGGGCCTCCAGTTCAAACTCCAGTGTCTTCTTCCTAGCTTTGAGGAGCACGATGCTCTCCTGCTCCCGGTTTCTTTGAGTCAGAAGCTCCTGGCGGTGTTGGCGCTCCCATTCTAACTGACGCTGACGCTCCATCTCTCGCTTTGCTGCCTGGGTAGGGATATAAAAATGTTTTTTTTTTCTCCGCAATGGTGAAGATCAACCATCAAAGCTGTGCTTCAACCTTAAGGTGCCCTGACACTTGCATGACTTTGATGCATGCACTTGCATGCGTGTCGTCATGACAATCCCACCCGTTGTGTTCCCAACTGGACGCCGTGCTTTGTTCCACCAGCTGCCATGTGCTCTGCGCTGGGTATATAAAAATAATTATTTCATAGTGGATTAATCATTTTCTCTGCAAGTTGGCTGCTGAAAGCAGCTCTAATCGCTTCCTGAATCACACAAGTTTTTCCATCAACTTCTGCGTTTAGAATGCTCAATTTGATGACCTCACGGAATGTGAAGATACTTAAAACTGTTAGCAATGTTGTTAGCAATTAACTTTATTCTAACAATATGTTCTATTAATTGATGTAGTCACAAATAAATTTTATTATTTAAGGTGCTAAAATGCCCTGTTAAGCACAAAAGATATGTGAAAAATTGGAAAATTTGAGAATGGCCTTGACCTTTATCAATGACCTTGACCTCTAATCACCAAAATAACCGTATAAATCGATTTCTGCGTACTGGAAAACACAGGAAAGGACATCTTGTTTGCTGAAATAAGCAGAAAATTGACTGATTTATGAGAACTTTCAAATTTCCCGCTCACCCAGATTTGGACCTGAAAATACTCACCTATAGATTTTAAAAAGTGTCAATTACAGAAATATAAGGATATACGTATGCCACAGAACAAACAGTGGTTTTTGAAGGTCACTAGCACCCTGTATGAGGAATCACACTCACTTTTTTTTTATCTACCCGTCAAGAATTGAGAACCGATATGTCAAAGTTGGCCATTTTAACTATATTTTTAATGTAACACAATTTGAGGCCATTTTGACATCAAATTCTGAATTGACCAAAATTCAAGTAAAATTTTGCCTGATGGAAAAACTAACTTTGCCATTCATAATCAATCTACTTGGAGGGTATATGATGAAAATTTTATCAAAATCGGAGTCGGTCATCCAGCCACCCCCTGAGACAGATCATTAACATCTTGTTATAATCCTTCAGACGAGCTGCACTCTGATGCGGTGCACTGACGCAGCCACTCGCTCTGTTCACTTCTTCTTTACTACACTTGACGAGCTGCATGTAGTGTTGGTGAGCAGACTGTTCCATGTTGCACGACATTTATGTGTGAAAGATTTTTTGAACATTTCAAAATTCTCTTTGTGCAACTCCACGTGCTGGTGACCCTCTCACGTTCAGTCTGTACCTGTTAAACACGACATGACACAGGTCGTGCAAGTGTCAGAGCACCTTTACACCTTTCACATACTACATGATTAACGATGCACCAAAAGCTACCTGCTGGGGGAACCCCAATCAGGCTTTTCAACAAAATAACTATTGCCATTATTGTCCTCCCCCTTCTCCACACCTCTCTCCTCTCTATCTCTTTGCGTCTCTCCTCTTCTCGTTGTCTCTCCAACTCTCTTTGCTTCTCGAGTTGCTTTTCCAGCTCCTGCTGTCTCCGCCTCTCGTGCTCCAGACGTTCACGCTCCTGAAACACAAATGCACAAATGTCAGCTTGGAAACCAAAGAAACCGTTTTGTGATGAGGAATGATTTCTCCTCCTGTGGTACCTTTCTCTCCTGCTCCTCTCTCTCCAGAGCAGCCAGCCTCTCCTGCTCCTTCCTCTGCTGCTCCTGCAGAGCTTGCCGCCTTTTCTCCAACTCCAGGTTTCCACGCTCAAAGTTCTCTCTCTTCTTGTCCTCAAATGTCACTGTGGTGACACAAATGGAAGGAACATGTAAGGAAGGAGAGTACACAATACTGGAGTAAAACTGAAAACGCCCACACAGCCCAGACTCCCTGCCCTTACTTTCACAGCAAGTCGTGTTAAAGACTCATCTGTTTTCCCCTTTCGTATGGCCAGCATACTTGTGTAGTGTCAAACTATTGTTCCTCTCCTTTTAAACTGTGTTATTAACAATGGAGCAAGTCTCAGCCTCATTATATCTAAATTCTGAGTCTGTTAGTGAATCATAGGTCTCACTGCCAGTGACCACATTAGTAATCGCTGTGCTTCTCTGTAGGTTTACTGCTGGGAATGAGTGCTTTAAGTGCTGTTAGCTCCGACCACTGGTGCTATACAAATAAATTTAATTGGACTGTGTTAGTCTAAAATAAGAAACCAATGGGGCAAAAGACTGGGAATTTTAGTGATGAAGGACAAAGCCATGTTGAATCAGTGCTACATGCTTTATAGTGCAACATAAATACGGTTTGCTGCTAATGAAGCGTATTTGTTCATCAGAAAATGAAAATGTAGCATTGGTGACTTTCAAACGAAAACACCAAGAACTAACAGCAGGTCTCATCAAGTGAGGAGGCGCCAACCCAGCAGAGGTTAAAACCAATCACCTGGGAGTTTCTTTTCCTGGCTCTCCACCTCCTCCTCTGCCTCCTCCTGGACACTCCTCTGGTCTGATTGGACACTGTCGCTACGCACGCGCCTTAAAGACACAAAATCATATTTATTATTAACACACAGCGCTTCAGGGACATCACAACACAGGTACACAACTTTCAAGTCTGCTTGTAATTGAGGCAGAAATGGACTTGTGTGATTCTTGTAACTGCAGCATTTACCTGAATGTGGGTGGGAGGTAATCTGCCGGCAACACAGGAGGAAGCGGTAAACCCGACATGGCCATATCAATGAGATGCATGGCCAAGATAAACTCCTCCGCTGTTAGCTTTCCATCCTGATCAATGTCTGACAGACTCCTGGAGGAAAAACATTAAGGAGAAAATCCACTTTAAAATATGTTAACATTCTTTAGATATGACGTCTGACGTCTTCTAATGAATGACTGCACTGACCATATCGTTGCTAGCTGACTCTGAGGAAGACTCGACTGCATCAGGATCGTGCGAGCCTGTGGACCTGAAACAGATACGTGTCAAAGTCCACAAATGCACGGTCAAAGTGACGAATGTGAATGAAACACGATCAGGAGTGAGCGTGTGCAAATGTGTGTTTACCAGTGAGGTGTCCGCTCATCATCTTGTCGTGGGAGTTAAAGAGCTGTCTGTACTTCAATCTGGAGGACTGAGGAACGGCCCAGTCAGACGGAGGCTGGCAACTGACACGGGTAACAGAGGTACGTGGGTAATAATGGTTGAATACTTTTTAAACAGACTCCAAAAATGCACTTTCCTTCTTTTAGTAGACAGCCACACTGAAACTCAGAACATTCTACATAATGTCACCTACCCAGCAGTGTCAAAAGACGACCCCTTCTGTAGTTTGGCACTGGAACGATTGAAGGACGAAGGTTTGTTGACAGAGGAAGCTGAAATATCGAAGCGTAATTTCAGTCTGACTGAATAAAAACGACTTGAACCTGAATGATATTTGCAAAAATTACACTTCAAGCCACCATTACTGCTGCATGTGACATATGACCATTCTGCCTTCCTCCACAGGGTGTGTGTGTGTTACTCTCACCTGGGTGTGAGAAGCCTGAGATGGGCTGCATCATGCCTGTGGGAGGAGCTCCATTGGCGATGGGCTGAGGGAGAGAGGGCGGGGCAGAGGAGACCAGTGGCGGAGACACACCGACGGGTAGTGGAGGGAGGGGGAGTGGAGGCACACCTGGCAGAGAAGCTGCAAGGGGAGCCATTGGAGGCATGCCTAAAGAAAACACAAACCCAGGATTCATGTTTGCATTCAAACTGTGCTTGCAGAGCTCTGATGTAACCAGTGGTTGACTTTGTGGGTGTGACTGCTCCAGTCGCTGAGCGGAATATAATATATTCAGGACTAAAACCTATTGAAAATGATCTTTGCAGGAATATTTCTTGGCACAGAGAGCAATGTAGTTGATGCCATCCTGCTGATGGTCCTTTCCTCTAAAGCAGGAGTCCCCAACCTGCTCCTGGAGACCACCTGCCCTGCAAGTTTAACAACTCTGCGTGCTCCACTCACTGCTATTTAACCCCCAGTCACTGCTATTTAACCAAGTCAGGTGCACTCAGCCAATCAAGACTGAGGAAACAGCAGACTTGATTAAAACACTGTCGTTGCAGGCACACATGGAAAACACATAGGGCGGGTGATCTCCAGCAGCAGGGTCAATTACTCCCTGCTTTACAGAGAGGGACAGTAAATTCTCTCTGCCTCTTCAACCACACCTGCTCCTAATTTCCATTATGTATATAATAAGATTATTCCTTATATGACACATCCAGCAATTCCCCAGACAGATCCAGCAATATAAAAATGACCATCGTTTTTGTTTATATCATCTATCCATCCATTTTCTATACCTGCTTACTCCAATTAAGGGTCACGGGGGGCTGGAGCCTATCCCAGCAGTCATAGGGTGGGCGTGAGGCAGGGTACACCCTGGACAGGACGCCAGTCTGTCACAGGGCCACATATAGACAAACGCATTCACACCCACACGCAAACCTACGGCCAAATTAAAATTTCCAGTCTACCTAACCTGCGTGTCTTTGGATGTGGGAGGAAGCGTGAGCACCCGGAGGGAACCCACGCAAACACGGGGAGAACACGCAAACGTCACACAGAATGGCCACAGGTGGGAATGAAACCCATGAACTTCATGCTGTGAGGCTACCAGTGCTAACCACTAATCCACCATGCTGCCTCTTTATATCATCATAAACTTTATATTATCTTCATTTTTTAATTGGTTGCCAGAGAAAACTGGTAATTTGTCAACTTTTCACATTTTAATGAGTCAATAAAAAACTGTAAAATTAAAATAAAAGGAAATACTGTATCATGAAAAGTTAGTTGCACCCTGACTTAAGACCTCTGATAACAAACGTGGCCCGAGAGAAACCCTGTAAGTACTAAAAACATTTTTTTGCCCGCATGGCGTTATGGTGCGTGTCTTACCAAAGCCGGCCTGAGGGGGGAGAGGAAGTGGGGGCTGTTTCATAGTGGGTGGCAGCGTTGGGGGCAGCGGATGACCCTGGAGTTTCAGTTTGATGAGCTTCATGGCGATGGAGAACTCGTGCATATCCATACGGCCGTCACTGTTCATGTCAGCCAGAGCCCTGCAGGCCAACAGTGAAAAGCAGAGACGTCTGAACCGGGATAGAACATTTGTGGCATTTACTTAAGAAAAAAAAGAAAAAAAAGATAAATATGAATTTCCAGAGAGAGGGACTGAGCTGTGAATGAATTCACAAACCTTGTTAGGTTTCAAACAAATACAAAAAGTAACTGCAAAAACTCTCATGCTGCGTTCACATGCTGACAGGAGAAAAAAACGCCAAACAGGTTGTGAAAGCAGAATCAGACAGACAATAATTTACGTACTTGAAAGATACAACAGGGTTTTAGTGTTTTGCACAGTTTTGTATGAAAACAGGAAACTCTCGCTCTGATTTGCTTAAAAACTCAACTCTGCAGAGCAGATCACTCCCTGGACAGATGGATGACCAATTTTCTTTTTCGATTGATCTGGCACACCAGATATTAAGGAAAAATGTCCTTATTAAATGCACCAACCTTTAAATTTGATGGCCTACAAGATGAAAGCATTTATTGTTCTTGAGTACAGTGGTCCCTCGTTATAATGCGGTTCACCTTTCGCGGCCTCGCAGTTTCACGGATTTTTTTAGTCCAATTTTGCATGCTTTTTTTTTTTTTAACAGTGCATTGTGTTCTGCGTCCTCATCAAGCAGGCCGGCCACAGCACCGCGAAGGCAGAGTACGCGCATTGTGTTCTGTGTGTCTGTTTATAAGAATCTTCTTGCCCAGAAGAAAAAAGACCACCAACAACTACCCATAACTGTGTTCTTCACTCGGAAAAAGACACCTGCACCGAGGTGTCACTTAGTGGAAAAACACGCTGCGGAGCGGCGCCAGGACGAAGAGGCGCAATCAGAGGAACTGTGAAATACTGGTGAGTCACTATTAATAATTTCTTATGTGTCCAACCTCGTAGGTTGATCGTTAAAATTAAATTCATTAGTTCTAAAAGCCGTCATAATTATTTGTAGGAGAACATTCTATTTTTATTTCTCAAACAAATGTTTGGGCCTGAAAACAAGTTGGTCTTATTTTTCTACTAAGGTCTGAACTTTGAGAGTGTTTACACACGAGAGAAAAGTGAGAAAATGTTAATGCCTGTTTGAGATAAGTGTATAAAGTGACGGGTTTTACAGCCTTAAAACGTCTATAATAATTGTAAAAAATAACGCTGACTACTTCGAGGATTTCGCTTATCGCGGGATATTTTTAGAACGTAACTCCCGCGATAAACGAGGGACCACTGTACTCGCGTTAACAATCGGGATGAACTGATCTATCTATCCGTTCTCTGCATTATTTAAGGTAGATGTTCTGGGCTTTTCCATAGCACAACGAATATTAAAACCTGGTTTGTCCTTGTCATAGCGGCATGTTTACCAGCACGTAAACACAGACTTAATCATGAAATGAAACTGTGCAAAACTTTTGACATGTGACTTTCTGACGTCTGTCACTGTGTGAGTTGATGTTCAATTTCCTGATCTTGTGGCTCACCAGATTTGGGCCAAGATGGGTGGGGGCAGTCCAGATTGAAGGAAGAAGTTCTTGGCCTGGTCTCCTGAGAAACAGAAGACATGGAAGGACATGACAGACTGAAGACTGTCCTCACTCATGTATCTTTCCTCTAACTGGTACAACATTACATAAGCTTGAGCTCATTTCTCCACCAAGAGCAAACAATCGGCCCACTCTGGGTCTCCTTCCAGATCAGAATGTGTTAATTCATAACCAGGAGTAGCATCCTTGTACCGATAGACATCACGATTTAGAACTTAAAGTAGACATGCATTGAAATAAATGCAGTCAGATCTGTGGACCAAAAAATGACTTATATTTACACGTAAGATCCTTCTGAATGTAGTAAAGTAAATCTGCAAGCCCAGATCTGTCATTCAACGGAGAAATCTTCATTTAAAAATGACAAATTTACAGCTAAAATTTAGCCCTCCGCAAAACTGTCATCACATCCGGGACGCTGCCAAGACGTCAGGGAAAAGACCCTATTCCCAGCATGCATTGCACGCGCCAACTGTAATTTGTGGATTTACGTCAGTTTGCATCTGCACCTGTTTCTTGTCTTATACGGAAGGATCTACTTTTTTTAAAACTTCATATTGTCTTGCAGTATGCTTGGTGAGTACACATTTCTTTTATTTGTGCTTGAAAATTATTTTGGGGGACTTTTTCATACGCCCGTTTGATTGAGTGGTGTCGCATTGAAAATCTACTGTGTTTCGCCTCCGGTGTTACCGTTGCGGGGTACGGAGGCGGGAACCGCAAAGAATCCAAGTCATTAAAAAGATATAAACCTCTCTCAGCGGCCACGGAGCTCTGCGGCTCTGATTACCGAGACGTGCGGCGCTGCGGAAAGTCTGTCCTTGCAGCTACAGGTGTCACCGGCCGCTCCGCATCAAAACAGCGAGCGTATTTTCTGGACTTGTGCCAAGTTGGCTGCACCTCCATTCAGTAGACAGGGATGTGGTGCCGGCTGCACAGCAGACACGGGGGTGTGAGTGGCCCGCTGCGGCGTTTACTGAGCACACAGACTCAGTAAGCGCAGCGGAGGCAGACAGCGAGGCATTGGAGAAGAACGTTGCCCGCTGTCGATGTCGCCACTGATCTGAGCATGCAGAGCTGTATCTCACATTCATTGCAGCTTACTTTTGGATGTTGAAACCAGGATGTGTATAACAGTAACATTACTAACAGATAAAATCAATTTCAATGCGGGATCGGACTGAAGGCAGGAGCGCTCCGTCTTCTGCCGGACGTCACTGCAATGACCCGGATGTACAAACAGTTTTTGCTGAGGGCCAAATTTTAGCTGCAAATTTGTAATTTTTAAATGAAGATTTCTCCGCTGAATTACACATTTGGGCTTGCAGATTTACTTTACTGCATTCATAAGGGTCTTATAAATACATATCAGCTACTTCTTTCTGAGATCTGACCACATTTATTTTAATGCAGGTCTACTTTAACAATGAGAACGTCAAGCTGACTGTTAGTACCTGTGATAAAACCGCCAGCAGTTGGAGAGAGGCTGTGAAACTGCTGGTCATGTTTAGCTCTCTCGTCCAAGGAGATCAGAAACACATCTGGACCTAACACGCCCACAAAGACACAAAGAGATGGTTTGGGATTAGCCAACAATCCTGGAAGTCCAGACAAAGTAAAAAAAAAAAAAAAAAAAAAGCATTAAGACAATGTGTTAGTCATGAGTTTCAGTTCTTGTAAAGCAAGTCCGATGAAGTGACGCATACACAACAGACGGATGAAGAAAGAGAACAAATGAAAAACCCACGTGTTTTCTTTAAAAGCTGAGCAAATTGAGAGTAAATGTACGACTCAATAGATATGAATTTGACAGATAACTTACTGAAAGCAATGTCGCCAAACCACACAGAGCTGAGATTAAAGACAACGCACAACATGAATGGAGGTTCGTCTCAAAACACACTTAAAAGTTATATGTTCACACTCTGAGAACAACTGAGGTTCACTGTCCAAGAGCCAATAAAGACTTTAAAACCTGAATTTCAGGCAAAAATGAGCCCAAGTACTTGCAGGTGATCACTGACTTTCCACCAGAATTACACAGATTTTAGTTTAACAGCGGTTCAATAGTCCCAACATATACTCAGGTGTCCTTAAAAGTAAAAAAAAAATTTTTTTTACATTATTTTTTAAAAATTTTATATACATTATGGTAAATATACTAATATTGTGAATTATACTTTAGAACTTGTGTCTACCTTTTTTTTTTTAGTTTTTTAAATTATTTTTCTTATTTTTTACTTTTTTTTCTACTACTCTGCCACAGATGAAATTCTGTGCTAACTTAAGCGCGGGTCACAACCCACCGTGCATTTTTTTTTTTGCCGTACGTTTTCTGTGGATGCCACGGCCACTACGTTTTGTGAAAATGTACGGAGGCAGTAGCAAGAGGAGGGAGGGAGTACGTTCAACGCACGTCTCTAGGAGTGTGTGTTATGAGCGGGACCGGAGCGGCAGGTGTTTTTCGGCGTCGGCGATGCATGAGCATGTCCAGCCTGTTAGTGAAAAGTCACACAAGGTGTGAAACACTGATAGAGGAATATATTCACTACACACTTGATTACCAGATTTTTAAATTTCAACTTAATTCGAATTTATATATGTGTATCACAATCTTCAAGATCTGATACCTACAATTTCATTCCATAGTATGTGGTGAGTAGCATACCGCCTCTGTACAGATTTGATTAATTCAATAGAAATTGAATGAAAATGTGCTGCTTTGAATCCGTACTGAGGCAGTACTCACAACGTGCGTCATCTGTACTGCTAGTGAATCTGCAGTCTGACCGCAGCGAAAGTTCTGCATGCACTAAAACCTCTACGGTGTGTCTGCGTGCTCTTAAATTCATACTGCGGCAGTACTTACGACGTACGGATCTCCAAATTTAGCCCACCTTTTATGCAAGTAGACTGCACGCACGTTCAAGTACGACGGGTTGTGACCACGGCTTTAGCTCAAGCGACTGGGATGAGGATCAGCACCTCCAAACCTGAGACCATGGTCCTCTGTCTGAAAAGGTTGAACTAAGTTAGTATTACAAGTGGAGGAGTTCAAGTATCTTGTGGTTTGGTTCACAGGTGGGGGGTGAGATGGAGCGTGAAGTGGACAAACATCGGGGCTGTACTTGAGGCCATGCGGATGCCACACCAGACAGCTGCGACAGAGAAAGGGCTAATCAAGAAGGCAACGCTCTCGATTCACCAGTCAGCTCACTCTCCTGTCCTCATTTATGAACTCTGGGTAGTGACTGAAAGAACATGATTGCAGTTGCAAGTGGTGGAAATGAGGATCATCTGTAGGTTATCTGATCTTACACTCAGGGACAAGGTTAGAAGTTTGAATAACCAGGAGGAACTCAGAGTACAACCGCTGATCTTTTGCATCAAATGAAGCCAGCTAACGTGGTTTGGCTATCTTCGCCAGATGCCTGAACCATCTCAGGGAGGTCTTCCAGGCACATCCAAGTTGGAGGAGGCCCCCTGGGGAAGACACGGGACATGCTGGAAGGATTACACCTCCCAGCTAGCTTGGGAACACCTTGGGATGACCCTGGAAGAGTTTGAGGGCTTGTCTGAGGATAAGGAAGTGTGGGATGAGCTGCTTAGTGTGCTGTGACCACGATGTGGACCAAAATACATGGCAGAAAATGAATGAATGACTGACTTAATACACGATTGTTTATTAATTTGCAGAGATGCCGTGGCGGGCTTCTTTAAAAAAAGGTAGTGTGGTGCATAGTGGATTATACTACTACTACTACTACTACTACTATTACTACTACTTCTTATGTAGCCCTTTCTAACCTTACATACAAAGTGTTTCCCAAAATAAGTTTAACGAATGAGCACTCTAGCGTCTTCGGGTTTCAGTCATCATAAGGATACTCTTCAAATGGGCAGCATTATTTAAATCATGTATCATGATATGCATTTATTAATATGGGGGGGGAAAAAACGTATTTATTCTGTCATACTGCCCAGCCCTAGTTATTGTGTAGCAAACTGGACAGGAAGCACTCATTCATAATGTGTTAATTCATTCATCTATTCACTCATTGGTGCCTGATGGATATCATGTTGGATTAATGGTTCAGTAAACTGCTGTCCTGATCAAACTGGCCATAAGCACATGAGGCAACAATAATAATTCAAACTCACAAACAATAATACTAACCTGTGAACGCAGTGGGAAACTGTGCCATGGTTCACTCAGTCTTCAGCATCTGCACAACACCTGTGAAACATGTGAAGGAGAAAAAAAGAGGTCTAGTCCATTTAATTTTATTTAGTCATATAAAGCAGCCTGCAGCTGCTGCTGTTTATCACAGACAACAGTCACCAGTGCTGTTAACTCTCAGTTTTATGATAAAAAGTGATCACCCATAGAAATATCTGAACATTGCAATGTTCAGATGTTTCTATGATAATAAAATGTTTCACAGCTTATTATCATTTAATTTTAACATCTTTTCAGATTTAATTTTACAACCCCAATTCCAATGAAGTTGGGACGTTGTGTAAAATGTAAATAAAAACAGAATACAATGATTTGCAAATCCTCTTCAATCTGTATTCAACTGAATACACCACAAAGACAAGATATTTAATGTTCAAACTGATAGACTTTTTCGTTTTTGTGCAAATATTTGCTCATTTTGAAATCGATGCCTGCAACACGTTTCAAAAAAGCGGGAACAGTGGCAACAAAAGACTGGGAAAGTTGATGAATGCTCAAACAACCCTTGTTTGGAACATTCCATAGGTGAACAGGTTAATTGGAAACTGGTGAGTGTCATGATTGGGTGTAAAAGGAGCATCCACTTTGTGAACAACTGTGTGAAAAAAATAGTCCAACAATTGAAGAACAATGTTTCTCAATGTTCAATAGCAAAAAATTTAGGGATTCATCATCTAGTAAGTCCCTTCGGCTGCTCCCTTGTTTGCACTCGGGGTCGCCACAGCAAATCCGAGGTGGAGTTGGCATAGGTTTTATGCCGGATGCCCTTCCTGACGCAACTCCACATTACATGGAGAAATGTGGCAGGGGTGGGATTTGAACCCGGAACCTTCTGCACTGAAACCAAGCACATTAACCACTTGGCCACCACCCCTGCTGGGGATTCCATCATCTGCAGACCATAATATAATCAGAAAATTCAGAGAATTTGGAGAACTTTCTACACATAAGCAGCAAGGCTGAAAACGAACATTGAATGCCCGTGACCTTCGATCCCTCAGGCGGCACTGCATTAAAAACCGACATCATTGTGTAAAGGATCTTACCGCGTGGGCTGAAGAACACTTCAGAAAACCACTGTCAGTTAACACAGTTCATCACTACATCAAATTAAAACTCTACCATGCACAGGACGCTTCAACAAAGAGCCCTACAGGTGCCCACAACTGCAGAGGGAAGGGCTAAAGAACAACAACTTGTCTGGAAAGCCCTCACAGTATGTGGGTACCCAGGATGGTCCCTGGACAAAGTGCAGAAGTTCCAGAGAACAAAGAGACCAGATAGACAGGAGACGGAGACAAGAAGAAAAGGAGTGTCTCTCCCTTATTTAGCAGGAGTAGGGGAAAAACTACAGAGGATCTTCAGACAGCACAAAATCCCAGTTTACTTTAAACCGGTTAACACCTTGAGACAGAAATTAGTTCACCCTAAGGACAGGATCCCTAGTTATAAACAGAGCAATGTAGCGTATTCTATCAGATGTCAGGAAAACTGTAACAAACACTACATAGGTGAGACTAAGCAACCTTTACACAAAAGGCTATACCAGCACTGCAGAGAGGGCGCCAGTGGACCTCAGTCTGCAGTTCATCTCCACCTTAAAGACACTAATCACACGTTTGAGGACAAGGAAGTTAAAATATTAGCCAGAGAGAAGAAATGGTTTGAGAGAGGGGTCAAGGAGGCACTCTTTGTGAAACGTTTGAAACCCAGCCTTAACCGGGGAGGGGGTCTGAGACACGCTTTATCCCCTGTTTACAATGGGGTACTCAGGTCAAAGCAGTTTCAGCCTTTTGTTCATGGTAATGAGTCATTCACGTCATCAGCAGAGTCGTCAAGGGAGCCATCAGGAGAGGGTCCGTCCCATCATTAGGAGGGACAGCTGCCCTGTCATTAGGAGGGTGCTAACTAGAGCATAATAGGTGCTAATTAGAGCTATTGTTTAGTCACTAGCCTATAGCAGTCTGCCTCTCGGTAGGAGGGGTCTGGTTAGGTTTAAAACTCCAGCTTTTGTGACTTCTTGATTATTCTTCTCTACAAGAGTCAAGACAGAAGTCAGACTACCAGAGCAAGAATTTTAGCTGAGGAAGCTTCTGCGATTTGAAGCGAAACGTTCTCGCGTCAAGCAACCCAGTCCAGTCGAAGATTCAAGCTTCTCTACTATTCTACCATGCACAGCAAAAGCCATACCTCAACAACATCCAGAAATGCCGCCACCTTCTCTGGGCCCGAGCTCATTTGAAATGGACAGACGCAAAGTGGAAAAGTGTGCTGTGGTCTGATGAGTCCACATTTCAAATTGTTTTTGGAAATCATGGACTTTGTGTCCTCCGGACAAAAGAGAAAGAAAAACCATGCAGATTGTTACCAGCGCAAAGTTCACAAGCCAGCATCTGTGATGGTATGGGGGTGTGTTAGTGCCCATGGCACGGGCAACATACACATCTGTGATGGCACCATCAATGCTGAAAGGTACATCCAGGTTTTGGAGCAACACATGCTGCCATCCAATCTTTTTCAGGGACGTCCCTGCTTATTTCAGCAATACAATGCCAAGCCACATTATGCACGTGTTACAACAGCATGGCTTCGTAGTAAAAGAGTGCAGGTACTAGACTGGCCTGCCTGCAGTCCAGACCTGTTGCCCATTGAAAATGTGCGGCGCATTATGAAGCGCAAAATACGACAATGGAGACCCCAGACTGTTGAACAACTGAAGTCATACATCAAGCAAGAATAGGAAAGAATTACACCTACAAAGCTTCAACAATTAGTGTCCTCAGTTCCCAAACGGTTATTGAGTGCATCAGAAGGAAAGGTGATGTAACACAGTGGTAAACATACCACTGTACCAGCTTTTTTGAAATGTGTTGCAGGCATCCATTTCAAAATGAGCAAATATTTGCACAAAAACAATAACGTCTATCAGTTTGAACATTAAATATCTTGTCTTTGTGGTGTATTCAATTGAATGTAGGTTGAAGAGAATTTGCAAATCACTGCATTCTGTTTTTATTAAATTTTACACAACGTCCCAACTTCATTGGAATTGGGGTTGTACATCAAAATCAGGTGAACAGTTATGAACAATCAGAGGTGGTTTTGATGGCCACCAAACCTTGGCTTTGGAAGTGGAAGGAACAGACAATCTCATTTTCCACAGAACAAGTCGCACGTCTCTGCATTATCAGCTCTTTATTTTGAGATTTTTGTGCACTGTTGTGTAATTTTTAGTCATGACATTTATTCTTTTATTATTGGAATTCATTTTGTTTAATGCGTTGATTCCTGAGAAAGCCCTCTGTATGTAAATGGTCATTCTAATTACTATTATTAGGTGAGGTGATGGGTCTAGTGGTTAAGCACTGGGCTTATATAAATGCAGTCCATTTCTTCAGAAATCTGACTTTAATCTCAAAACTCTGTTCTTCCTTTTGGCCCTCAACTATTCTCTTCATAGTTCTCAAGTTAATTTTCCAGTCTGCTGCACCTTGATGTTGAAATTGTGAATTTCTACCTTGTTCCCAGTACAACAGCTGTAACATTATCATTCTTGTACCTTTAAAGATGACTGATGCACATTAATACTATACATTAAACGACACAGCAGATAAACAGAATATCGTTAGGTGATGTTTTATCAGGCATGACTTTGTTTGTTTGTTTGAATTTGAGGAATGAGTAACACTCTGCTGAGTACTCTGACCACTGAATGACCACTTAAGGAACAAGCATTTATTTATTTATGCAGGACAAGCTGTGTGAGCATTCACACGCCCGCTCCTTTACACACATTCTGGCATGATCGGAAAGGAAAACGATGAACAGGTTTCCACAGAAAGTTAGTGAAACACTTCACTTGTTAAAAAGTCAACAGTAATTCCAGGCCACAGAGATTCTGTGACGTTATTAACAAAGTGACCAAAAGACAAAAAATAAATAAAATAATAACACCAGTAACATGAGTATGATTAATAATAATCATTTTTGATTTTGTAGCTGTTTTTCTTGCAGACAATAAAAAAAAAACGTCTTGGTTGGTATGAGTCCCTGATATGACATGATGGAAAAGGACTGACTGACATTAGGGCTGCAGCTATCGATTATTTTAGTAACTGAGTGTTCTATTGATTATGTGGATTATCGATTATGTGTAGGGGGAGTGATAGTCTAGTGGTTAAAGCTTTGGGCTTGAGACCAGAGGATCCTCAGTTAAAATCCCCGCCTGACTGGAAAATGACTAAAGCCCCGTTTACACATAGACTGTTTTGTCGGCGGGTAGTACGTAGACTGAAGTTCGCGGTAGTTCCGGCTGTTTTCGCAGTGGAAAGGAGTGGAGCATTTCGCCGGCATTTTGACCGCCGTACTATCCGCAAATAGGTGGATAAAACGCCGCTAAATCCGCCGAATAAAGCGGCGTTTTGATGCCGTAGCATCCTGCACACGTCAGGCAACGGGGGTTAATACCCAGTTCTATCCTTTACAATCGCAGGTTAAGACACGTGTGAGAACGGCGGTGTTCTGCTGCCGCCGATAATGCCCTGTGTACCTCTGGTTAATACCCAGGTTTTTATCCAGGCAAATCCTGCGTTACTCCAGGATCATTTGCATATAGGCACCGCCCCCAGAGTATAATAGGCTGAAGCAGCAGGAATACATGCCTCTGTCACTGCAGGGGGAGGGAGATCATCCTCAGCCTTTTCTTCTCCTTCCTTTCCCCCTCCTCAACGTGTTGCTCCATCTCCACCACAGGCCTCCCCTCTGCTTCTGAACCAGTGGTAAGTCCTTGCCGCTGCCAGCTTTCTTTTAGGAGGCATACTGGAGCTTCTCTGCAAAAATATCTGGAGCTGGCCGTGAGTGAGAGGCCTGCATGCAGCGCGCTAGCATTTTTATACTGACCGCCGCCTATCGGCCGTTTGGAACGCCGTTTTATCCTGTCCGCTAGCGCCGCAGTTTTGTCTGCCTCTGTCGCAGGTTAAAACGCTGTTGTGTACGCCGATATGGGCTCTATCTCCATTTTATACACCGTTGATTAGGGATACAACGCCGGCCGCTGAATAACGGCGGTGTAAACTGCGGCACTACAGGAAGGGACAGGATGAAACGGCGATTAAAAAGTATCAAACGCCGTTGTTCGCGAGGTCTCTGTCGTCACGTGAATTCTCCGGAATTATTTGACATGTTGAATAATTTTTTTCGACGATTCCCGGTGAAGATGGAACTACGCCACGCCCCCTAGCGCTGGCGTTAACAACGGCGTTTGATCCCTAAGACGGCCTGGAGGAGCCAAAAACTCTTCCGGAACGTTTCCGGGAGCTCTTACCGTCTATGTGTAAACGGGGCTTAAGGGCCCTTTGCAAGGTCTTTAATCCCCTAGTTGCTCCCGGTGTGTAGTGAGGGCCTTGTATGGCAGCACCCTGACATCGGGCTGAATGTGAGGCATTATTTCTAAAGCGCTTTGAGTGTCTGATGCAGATAGAAAAGTGCTATATAAATGCAGTCCATTATTATTCCGCCGATTAATCGAGTAATCGGATAAAAAGTATTTTTGTGTTTTTAAACATCACAATGGTGCTGCTCCATCGCACAGATTGTCAAATTTAGTGTATAACTGTTTTCCTGTGCGATTATTTATTTTTTTCACATGTTTACAAGTTTTGGATCTTTCCCGGTGTCAGGAGCTCAGCACTCTCCTGTTGACGTTCCAAAGTGATGCACGTGCAGTGCAGGAGCTATGATGGAAGGGAGAGTGCTGAGATGGGTGGGGGACTGAGCTCCTCACACCGGACCATAAGCGCAGGCGCAGTCAGGCTGCACGTGAATGTGAGCACAGCCTGTGAAACACTGGTCTCTGGAGTGCAGCTTTTCCACAAAACCCACGCTCATAAATCCGCTCTACACACGGCCCATGAAAATTTGACATAAAGTGCACATAGAGCGGACAGCAAAATTGTGTCTTTTTTTAAAAATAGACAAACACACTGCTTCGCTTTAAAGGACATGTCGCATATGTTTTAACATCCCAGTTAGCAATACAACATCAAAGTACTCATGATTGTAAGTCTCCCTTCGCACATGCGCTCATAATTAGTGGTTTCTGATGTTTTTTATTCCTCTCCTAGTAAGTCCCTTCGGCTGCTCCCTTGTTTGCACTCAGGGTCGCCACAGCAAATCCAAGGTGGATCTGCATGTTAAATTGGCACAGGTTTTACGCTGGATGGCCTTCCTGACGCAACTCCACATTACATGGAGAAATGTGGCAGGGGTGGGATTTGAACCCAGAACCTTCTGCACTGAAACCAAGCGCACCCCTGCCTGAAGCGAGGAAATAGGTGCATTTCCAACAAACGTCTCACTCTGCAATTCTTGGCATTTCTCTGCGTGTGACGTAGTTAAGAGCATAAAAGAAACATCCCAGACGGAGACAGACGGAGAATAACTAATGCGGTTATGTCCGATAACAAGGTTTCTGTGGTTTTCTTTGAAAGCAGCGGCTCGGATTTACAGAGGAGACGACACACTTCACCCCAAAACTCTTAACTTTTTCAGAGTCTGTTGGATTTTGGAACTTAAAGTGTGGTGACGCTGCTGTTTGTAACAGCTGCTGGTTTTACTGCTGATGTGATCACGGACATGCCTGGACACGCAGATGTACGAGATCTGTTAGAAAAGTATTGGACCTTTTTATTTTTTGCAAAAACCTGATGGATTTAAATCACGTGTGCTTGCATGAGCAAACCTTGAACCTTCGTGTGCATGCATGAACTTTTTCACACCTGTCGACTGCATCATTTTCTGGTAAGCAGCCATTGTGCAGTGAGCTCGGCGGATTTTCATTTCCAGGAAAAAGACAGAACAACTGGAGCAGCGCCGCATCAAATTTTGCCAGAAACTGGGCGACATCCAGGTGGAAACCATTCGGATGATTCAGACCCCCATGCTTCACGGTTGGGATGGTTTTCTTGGGGTTGTTCTCATCATCTAAACATGGTAAGTGGAGTTGATTCCAAAAAGCTCTATTCTGGTGAACGTCAAACGGCCTGGACATGTACTGGCTTGAGCAGGGGGACCTTGCTGCCCTGCAGGATTTTAAACCATGACAGCATCATGTGTTACTAATGTAATCTTTGTGACTGTGGTCCCAGCTCTCTTCAGGTCATTGACCAGGTCCTCCTGTGTAGTTCTGAGCTTTCTCAGAATCATCCTTGCCCCACAAAGTGAGCTCTTGCATGGAATCCCAGACCAAGGGAGATTGACATTCATCTTGTGTTTCTTCCACTTTCTAATAAATAATCATAACAGTTGTTGTCTTCTACCAAGATGCTTGCCTGTTGTCCTGTAGTCCAGCCCAGCCTTGTGCAGGTCTACAGTTTTGTCCCTGGTGTCCTTAGACAGCTCTTTGGTCTTGGCTACGGTGGACAGGTTGGAGTGTGATTGATTGAGTGTGTGAACAGGTGTCTTTTATACAGGTAAAAAGTTCAAACAGGTGCAATTAATACAGGTAAAGAGTGCAGAATAAGAGGGCTTCTTAAAGAAAAATAAACAGGTCTGTGAGAGCCAGAATTCTTGCTGGTTGGTAAGGGGTCACATACTTATTTGCAGCAGTAACATACAAATAAATTATTTAAAAAAAAATCATACATTGTGATTTCCAGATTTTTTTTTTTTTTAGATTATGTCTCTCACAGTGGACATGCACCTAAGATGAAAATTTCAGACCGCTCCATGATTTCTAAGTGGGAGAACTTGCAAAATCGGAGGGTGTTCAAATACTTATTTTCCTCACTGTATATATTTATTAGATTTTTCACAGTTATATACAATACTTATTAGCATTTTTAACAGGCTGTGTTCATGACTAATTGCTGCAGGTGCACTGAACCTTCTCACAGCTGCTGCTTTTACCGTGACTGCACATCAAAATGAACAGTTATCACTTAAAAACGAGTTGTCATAACATGACATCACACTTGTGTAAACTTTGGAATTAATCTGTGCCTCCATTCCTCATGTTAACAGATATATTCCATTGAAGCGCACGCTGGGACGCTTTTAGTAACGACGTCACCTGTCGGAAACACACGAGTACTCACGAGTATTTTGTTTTCGGAAGTCTCTGAAGCTGTTTGCTGCAATTGCCGTATATTTTGAAACCGGTCACGGCAGTGCACAACATAATCCTGGTGAGTCATCGGATTGTCACTTATAGCCTAAATCTAAATTGGTATAATTACAGTGCGATATGTCCTTTAAATGCGCACCAAGTCTATTTCAGATGATCAGCATGGACCCTCTTCCTCTTAAAAGGCTTTATTTTACTCTGTGTGTCGCGTTGGAAAGCTGTAGCTTTTAGTGCTATACTGATTAGCTCTTACAGGGCTTATGCGCATGCTCTAGTCTTCTTCTGTTGTTTTTCTGGAGACATTACAGCGCCATACACAGGCCTGGCATATGTACTACAATGTTAAATGGAGCTTTGAGGCAAAGAATTTGCCTTGAACATTTTTTGTAATTGGATTATTCGAGTTACTCAACTAATCGTTTCAGCCCTAGTTTGCATTCCCACTGAGCACTGCTGCATCCTCACAACAAAGCACGTGTAAAAGAACAACTTTTCCAACATTACAGAGAAACATTACTTTCTTTACAATAAAACAACAGGGGAATATGAAGCACAGTTAAATGCCACAAATACCACACATGCAACAACAACAACAACAAACTTTTTCATCACCACTTGAATAGTGTGACATACAGTCATCAGGATGTCACTTTCATTTAGATATGTTTTGGATTTATTTAAATGTGTGTTGGAGGATCGGTGTCTCATTATCATCACAGATGGAGGACAAAATGACCACCTTAAGTAGGTCAGCAAAACAAAGCTCCCCCAAACATTCTTGAGGATCGCACTAACAAAGAGCTGAATGAAACCGCTGCAGAAGATTTGTTAATTTCCCCCAAAAGCAAAGAAACACTCACAATCCTGCTGAAACAATTACTTGAACTAAAGTAATTTGAGTCATAATTAGAAGGGCACTAAAGACCCACAACACTCCAATGTGCACTTTTAAACAAACACAATAAAATAAGCTTTTCAAACTGTTTTGGCCCAAACCCTTTTGGGTATATGCTTAAGAAATTTATACTCAAATATAAGTAAACATCTGTGAGCAAGTTCACAAAAAGATTTCTCTCACTCTGCCATAACAGTTGTTTGCATGTATTATACACTATACTGGTGATGAAATACCTGAATAAATAAAATTGATCAACTCTGTATCGAAGAACCCAGTGGGTCAGACTGTAAAACAAGCATGCAGTATGAATACATTTAGTGGGACAGTCACAACCGCAACAGAGGAGGACAGCTAGGTTAAGGTCAGGCTAACTGTAGTACTGGTCATTTCAAAAAGTATATTTTCATTTAGTGAGGTCCACATATTAGTCCACATATTTAGCTCAGACATTAAAGGAGACCATGCATCCAGGCACATCTGTTCAGTGGCAACAAGAAGCAGTTTACTCTAAGTTCTTTGTGCCTTGCACAGTAACATTAGCTGTTAGCTTCTGCTTGCTAATGTGGTGTTTTCATTATAAATAACTAATGTTGCAAATTAAATTCATCTGGCCTCTTGTTGCATGGAGCGGAAGCACCATGTTTAAAAAATAACTGACTTACAGACCTATGCGACAACAACAGTCATGACACTTGAGTGAAAATTTGCTGTTGGTCACATTATCTTGTGCAAAGAATAAAAGTTAAACTTTGTTTTTAACCTGATCAGCATCTAGAGTATGGGCTCTACGTCCCCTTGAGTGCTTATGTTGAATTAGTGGGATTAGTCTACATCAGTGATTCTCAACCGGGGTGCCGTGATCGATCGTCAGGGGTGCCGCGGGTATTTTTCATATTCGCGATTACCGTGAATTATTTATTTTATTCATAAAGCATAAAACAACTCAGAATCTGATGTCAAACGTGCTGCAGCCTCGCTCTCGTCTTAATGTGGGACAATAACAAGGAGGCTGACGGCCGATTAAAACAGTGCTGTCTCCTTCAAAAGCCGTCTAAAATGCGGAGCTGTCGGTGTGTGTGTCTGTGCCTGTGTGTGCGCGCGCGGAGTTAACAGGCTGCAGACTGCGAGGGAGGGGGTGAGTGAGGGAGATTCCTGAATGCAGGCGCGACGTTCAGTGCGCAGCGAGCACGGAGCAGAGAGAGGATTTTAACCCAAGTGAACGGAAACATGAAGCTGCCTTTACTTCTCTCTGAACTTTCTCTAAAGGTGTGATTCTGCCGTTACCATCCTGTTCACACCATGTGCGCGTCGTATGCTGAATTTATGAGATCATGAGATGAAATAAATGGTCAAATATCTTTAAAAACATATTTAAAAAATGAGAATATATGAATGAACTGAGCCACAAAAAAAACAATGTTCAGACGCAGAGATCACAAAAAGCAGGTGAGAACTCTGAACTTTAACAGCTGTTATTTTCCAAAGGTATTTATTTGTTCAATCTTGAGCTTAATGCAGTGTTTAAGCACAAAACGTGACTGATGAGGAGAAACAATTTCAGAAATGCAACAGAAACAACCACAAATCAGAAAAAGTTGGGACTGTATGTAAAATGAAGATAAAAATAAAAATGTTGCACCATTCCCCAGTTTCTCCACTCACAGAAGCCAAACGTTCTTCCAGAGTTGTGTAATTATACTACAATAGTAGAATATAAAGAAGGGGAAAAAAAGAAAAAAAAATAGACAATATATTCGTCAATCGCAATTATTTGTCTGACAATTAATCATCTCCAGAAATTCCTAATCGTGACAGCCCTACTTGAGATCAGAGCGCAAAATGCTTGAGGATTTTCGAAATGCGGTGTTTTCTGTATGGATTTTCTATTGCGATAATTGGGTTTTGCGCAAAACCAGAGGTAATAGCATTATAATATTATTTTGGTTGGTGGTGTGCCGCAGGATTTTGTAAATATAAAAAGGGTGCCACGGCTCAAAAAAGGTTGAAAATCACTGGTCTACATAATGAAACCACTGGGATGTAACTGGACTACTGGTGTGTTATCAAAGCAGATGCCACTTTAAGTCCCTCACTGCCACAGAGGCTGAAAAGGCAAAATGAAACCATGACATACACGAGAGTTCCCACTTGTTCCTCTGTGTACGTCCACCTCTTTTCTAATAGTGCCCCCCACCACACACACACACACACACACACACACACACACACACACACACACACACACACACACACACACACACACACACACACACACACACACACACACACACAGCCCAATCTGGTCATTCAGGAGAAGGCCTAACCACATCTTGACAACAGCATTATAAAGTGAGATTAGATATAATCACCCTGTATAATCCAGGGTCTTTTCTAGTAAAATTTAGCAAGGGGGCGACACCAAATGTGAACAAGTGGGGGGTATGGTGCAAAAGACCATTTTGAGATCAAAATGGAGCATTCTGAGGCTTCTTGAAGGACCAGTGTCAGGGGCTCTGCACTCTCCTACAATCAGCACTCCCCCTGCATTCACTTCCCATGTGTCATCGCGGAGCGTTAAGCCCATTTCACACCGAGGCTGCTTCCAGTTGCATCATGTGTCGTCATGACGCCGCCGCGTGGAAGCAACCCAGTGCCAAGCTCAACGCCACAACAGCGCGAGGGGCGCAAAGGATGAAGCAAATCGGACGCCAAAAATTAAACATGTTTAATTTTTTTGGCGTCCTGTGCTTGACGCAGAAATTAAGTTGTTTCAGCGCAAGTCAGAGCAACAGGACGGTACTCAACATGACTGGAAGCCACACCCTCACAATACAACATTACCCGACGCCAATTTATGATTCCTGCTGTGGTCCATTGTTCCCGCAGTATAAATCACGCAGGATTGTTTTTATACCGTGTACACAATGTAGTGAAAACTACATGCTCAAAAAGAGCACACAAAAAAATGCAGCTGCTCGCTGCAGCCAAACTGTGCACTCTGATTCCTCTGTGCAGAGAACCTGCAGGCTGCGTCCTCACCTCCTCTTTGCCCCCTGCTGCGTGCACCTGACGCAGATATTCCTGCGTCATCATGATGCCACAGGAAGCAACTCAAAGCAGCCCCGGTGTGAAAGGGGCTTTAGCAGCACCATGGTGGCGCGCTAGCAGTGATTAACAGATTATCGCCTTGTTTCTCTTTACAACTAGCCTGTTTCTGCTTTAACAGTCTTGTTTCTGCTTAAAATTGACTTTAGAATGATTTAAGAAGTTTGACATCGTCATCTGATGGTTATCACATTATTCAATTTGATCGCTTTGCATGTAGAGAGTCAAACTCAGACGCGCTGTTGTCGCGCTGTGATCGCCCCCGTCCTTTATGTGAAAATGATTGTTGTACAAAAGCTTCAGATGTCTATCGCTGAAATACATGGTGACTGGAGTGCAGTTTTAAGCAGAAATGAGGCGATAATCGGTAAATCGTTGTTGACGCTCCGAAATGAAGCAGGCGCAGTGAAGGCAGGGGGGAGTGCTGAGCTCCTGACACCGGAACAACAACAACAACAACAGAGCATGGGATCTGCATGAAATAGGACATGTTTATGCATTGTTACTGTTATTCTGCCACGTTCTTAGTATTTTGGGAAAAAAAATATGCTGTTTATTACGAACAGGCAATGCTGTTTCTTGGCATCAATGTTATGTACTTACAGAAGAACTGATTGCAGAGGGGAAGGCTGTGTACTAGGAATAATGTTTTTTAATAAATAAATAAACCACGTGATGGTGAACCAATTACGATTGGACACTCACATTGCTCACGTCATCACACAGCTTCTATGAGGAGTACAAAGATGGTGGATGGTGGCTCGAAAGTCCGCAGAGTTAACATTTCAGCAAAAAAGTACCTTTCTATCTCATATCATTAAAAAGTTATTTATAATTTAGTAAATCTTGGTCTCAGCTGTCGCATACAACAGCGTCGGCCCCAGAGGGTTAAACCCTGCACTGAAATCAAGCGCATTAACACTTGGCCACCACCCCTGCCAGGCCAAGATACACCCCTGGTAAAAATTTCATTGAAATCCGCTGAGGATTTTTTGAGTAATCTTGCTAACAATCCAACCAACCAACCAACAAACAAACAAACGGACATGACCGAAAACAATCTCCTTGGCGGAGGTAATAAAATCACGACATATTTACTGATGTGTGTCAATAGCTTACGACGCAGATCGTACAGTGGGCAGAGAATAGGGCACCACAGTCTCATTTGAGGGCAGGAGCTAAAGTGGTATTAATATGATGCATATGACAATTTCTCTATTTCCGGGGAAAAAAAAAAACACTGCATTTTCTCTGAATTTTTGGGCAAATTACATGCAAAGTGAAAATGCAAAGAAAAAGTGACGATGTGGTGGGAAAGTGGACGTGTTGCAGTTTGTTTATGCCCGGAGTACAAATATGTCAAGGTATTTTTGCAGTCAAGAGAACGGCGCTAGTCTGGTTAGCTGTGTAGGCCAACACTTACCAACACAACATCTCCCACTCACTTCATCTTCCCTTCTTCACCAGGAACCGAAAAAAAAAACACTTTTTGCAACTACTTCGTGACTGCAGCCGAAAACAAAACAGTCCACTGTTTGTCCATGTGAAGTTATGCTGTGTGGATATTGTGCAACGGGAGCCGAGGTCCCCATAAGTGGTCAAATCCCAGGATATCATGCAGGGTTCAAATGAGACTGCGGTGCCCTATTCCAACACAGTTGGGGGGTATTGTGTTTGTAAAGGTTTTAGTCCTAGTAGGCATTAATTATTGCTGACTAATGGCATTCATGGAAACAATGCTTTGGAAAATGGGTTTTATTTGGTTTCTTAAAGCCCCTTTCACACCGGGGCTGCTCCCAGTTGCTCCCTATTGCGCCATGACGACGCCGAAAAAACGCGCTGTTTGGAGTTAATTGCCGGTTAATTACTGTGTCGGCTTGCGCCTGATGATGTTTCGTTGCGCTGCGAGTTTGGCTGCCAGTTGCTCCCCCTCATTCTAAACTTTAAATAGCCTCATTTTCTGCCTCTCATCCAGTCTGTTTTCTGAACACAGTACACACGTCGCTGCCCTTGGAAGTAGTAAACTGTTTTTGCTGTCTGTTCTTTCCTTCTTTGACCGCGAGATGCGCACCGTCCTTTAAAGCAAATGTGGAGATGTCTGGAGTTCACCTTGATGTTGACATGTCCTGGACTTATGTCCTTTTTTAACTGTGATAAGAGAGTTTGAGGAGAGAAAGGAACTAACTGCCTGCAGACAATTTTTTTTCTTTTCTTTCCTCCTTTGACCACGAGCTACGCGCGCGCGCGAACGAACCTTCAAGCGAATGTGGAGATGTCTGGATTTCTATTTGATGTTAACATGTCCTGTCTCAGGACTTATGTCCTTTTTTGTCCCTTTTTTAACTGTGATGTGAGAGTTTGAGCAGAGAACAAGGAACTAATGCCTGGAGCCACACTTTTTTTTCTTTTAATTGTTCACATGTGCACGCGTGAACGAACATCCATGAGTGGACTAGAGATGTCCGGAGTTTTTACTGGATATTTCTGGCAATCATTCTGCTTTTTTTTCTTCAGCATGTAATTTTTACTGCATTGAGTACATGGTATAACAACAATCCTGTGTGATTTATACTGCGGGAACAACGGAACACAGCAGGAATCATAAATTGGCTTCGAGTCACGTCGGGTAATGCCTCTTTGCCCCGAATTACGCCTCTTTGCCCCGACTTGCGCTGGAACCACTTCCTTTCTGCGCCGAGCACAGGACGCCAAAAAAATTAAACAGGTTTAATTTTTCGGCGCCCGACTTGCTTCCTCCTTTGCGCCCTCGCGCTGTTGTGGCGCCGAGCTGCATCGTCTTGGCACTGAGTTGCTTCCACGTGGCGTTGTCATAATGATGCACGGCGCAACTGGGAGCAACCGGGAGCACCCCCGGTGTGAAAGGGGCTTAACCCTTAAGCACTAAAGTAAAAACAGAAAAACTTTAATCACAGGTTTAAATTTTACTTGGATCAAATAAAGTTTGCCGAGTATGTTCTGCAGGTATTTTAGGCTTTTCACTGGCAGTGAAGTCTCAAAGCTTTTCATATTCTTTGCTGTGGTTAGTTCGCAGGTGGTGAAATGAGTTCACTGATGAGTAGGGGTGCCGGAAAAAAATCGATTCACGTCCGAATCGCGATTCTTATTTATTACAATTCTGAATCGATCCAAAATGTCCAAGAATCGATTTTTAAAAAGCATTTTTTTTAAAAACATTTTCTTGCTTACTCGCTGTGTGTACTGCTTGTCAGGCAACGGCTTCCGTACTACAGCGTCCCCGCGAGGGGAGGGTCCGGTGTGCTTCAAGCATTCGTGAGCTGCAGCTTAGCATGGCGGACGAAGAGCTAATTCAGCCAGCACCGTCTTTGCTGAAGGCAAATGTTTGGGCGCATTTTGGATTTTATTATTTGCTGCGTAAGAAGGAGCTTGACATTACTTATGCAGTGTGCAAAATCTGCAAAATGAAAGTCAAGTACTTCGAAAATACTTCAAATCCGCAAGCCCACATGCTACACCATCACCGGGAGCTAAAAGAAGCGGAGCAGTGGTCTCTGCCGATTACTGACCAGCGCTTCGCTAAACTGCCAGCCTACTCTGAACGAGCAAAGCAGATAAGTAAATTTACATCTAGAATCACTTGATTAACCTTGTAAATCAAGTGCATTTTCTTAAACATAAACATTTTTTAAGTAATGTAACTATTTCTCAGAGCTCTTTGAATCGAAAATCGATTCTGAATCGAATCATCACCCCAAGAATCGGAATCGAATTGAATCGTGAGTTGTTGTACAATTCACATCCCTACTGATGAGCTCCAACTTCAACAGGTTTCCAGCATATTTTTCACATTTCTGTCTTTTGTGTGAGACTGGTCTTTCAAATCCAAACCACCTCCACTAGTGGGGTTAATGTACATCTAACAACAAACTCTTCTATGGTAGACTGCGTGGCTTTGTTTGTTCATGATCACCAGCAGGAGGAGTCAAAAAGAGACAGACAGCTCCGTGGTGCTGAAATTTTCATTGCACTCCCTGTGCAGATCAGGAGATCTGAACACCTTTAATACAGACACAAACAGACGTGTCGTTTTTCACTTGCTTAGGATTTTATTTTAATTTTTTATCTGTAAACAGAGCCGGGAATTTATTTTGCGTGTACCCAAAGATGCACAGTGTCTTTCAAATGCGTCTTTATGCTCCTTCATGCTTGAGATAAACTGTGGAGAACTCCCTTTATACAGGCATGTGTTCATACAAGAATAATATAACCTGAGGTAATTTCTGTGGATAGTTTAACAGAAGGTAAAAGGTGCAGATTGCATGGATGAGTACAGTCTATGTACGGCACACTCTTAAAATTACTTCACCCCACTCTCAAAATAGAAAACTTGTTCCATTGGAATAAGTTAGGCAATAAGGGATTTATCAAACATTCATACTGTATGCCTGACAAGATTTTTATGGAAGCAGCTGATGATGAGGAAATATTTTGTGGCTCTTCTCGCTGACCACGATTCACTTTAATCAAACCAGACCCATCTTTAATGCAAATATGGTAATATTATTATTATTAGCAATTGCTGAGTGGAACAGTTATATCACTGCAGTGATGCCAGTGTTTCTGCATTATTTGTAAATGAACTACATGCAGCCGCAGCAGAGGTCAGCTGGAACCGCACCCCAGACCACCTCTGTAACTCAGGACACACATAAAAATAAATAAATGCTCTTAGGCACGTACTGCAGTGCCATCTGTCTTGAAATCATGTAACACTCACGGCAAGTATTTTTGTTTTTAAAATTTGGACACACTGTGACCCAACTGCAACTCATCTACAAATGTGTAGGCGTGCATTGTGGACCTACCATGTCGTCATATGTAGGTTCACTTCTTAAAAAGTCTGACTGATAAGGAATTTTGGGGGCCCGTTTTAATACGACTATTACGGAGTAAAAAAAATAAAAATAAAAAAAATCCAATGTCGATATATCTGCAAGTATGGCAATGATTCCGCACATTTCATCAAACCCTTGTAACAAAGAAATCTAACTGAGGCTTGATGTTTTACAATTTAAACATAAATTTTAACATAAATAAACTATCTACATAAACAAACAACCAAGCACCGTAGGTCACACTGCCTTCACTCAGATTGGTAGTTACTATGTCACATCGCTCAGTATTTGCTTGTAATAGGCTTCCCATCTAGTTTTGATGGGGGTCCCGGCCATGCTTGAAAGCATCCTAAAAAAATGGCAGCGTGTCCTCTGCTGGCTACACGATTTAATGTCACTATAATGCCACCGATATATCTGTGAAAGGTTCATATCAGCCAATTGATATACCGGTCGGGCTGTACCCTTAAATCTACTTGGGCTGAGCCACATATCTTGTGATGTAAAGAGCCTTTATAAAGTAATGCCTGAGATAATTGGCCGGCCTACATACCACCCCTACTGCTGAAAGTGTTAGGATTTGGATTACCTTACATAGACATATCTAGGACCTGACTTCATGTGCCTTCTGGCAAACTTTAGCTGACATTTAACATCTACTTAAAAATAAATAAATAAATCTTTGTCTTTGCCCCTCGGGTCTGAAGCTGTGAGTGGTGATGCAACAGTCTGCACTATGTGCAGTTTCTCTTACTGTAGCCACAGAAGCCTATAACTCCCTCAGAGTTGCCATGGGTGCCTTGGTGGCTTCCCTCACTCATTCTTGCATGGTCACTAAGTTTACGAGAAATGCATAGTCCACACAGATTTACCACACAGTAACATACTATCACCAAATCACAAAATAAGACATTCAAAGTCACTACACACAAGCAAGGTGTATGACCAAGTAAAGCTGGCAACAATTGCAAGAAAATCTGAAAATGAGTGGAATGTGTACACAAATGGCTGTAATTCCTAAATGGTTTATGTGATATTTGGTTTATGTGTTATGTGATATTTTTGCATACAAAGTCTTGATCATTTCATGCCAACTCTTTTATGGTTGTGTACAGATTCAAAGACACAAAAATAGTGTCACTGTCCAACCATTCATGAACCTGACTATAATACTATGGAGGAAATGATTCCCAGAACACAAATGATCCTGGATGAGATTTTTATACCTCTCACACTGATCACAAAGCTTGAACCAGCACATTAAATTGCTGCTTTGCATGAAACACCCACCTCACATCAATATTAACAACGGTACTGATTAAAACTGGTGTAACCAACCAGGCAAAAAATAAATAAATAAAATAAAATAAAAATTAAAAAAGGGTTTTTTTTGCTGTTGTGCTGTTACAGGCCAGTCTGACGCCTACTTGTGCTTATTCTTTGCACGGTGCACATTTATCTTAATAATGTATTGTTACTGTAAAAACTTTATCTTTGTGCCAGAAAATTGTGTTATTACAACCCCTGGCAAAAATTATGGAATCACCGGCCTCGGAGGATGTTCATTCAGTTGTTTAATTTTGTAGAAAAAAAAGCAGATCACAGACATGACACAAAACTAAAGTCATTTCAAATGGCAACTTTCTGGCTTTAAGAAACACTAAGAAATCAAGAAAAAAAATTGTGGCAGTCAGTAACGGTTACTTTTTTAGACCAAGCAGAGGGAAAAAAATATGGACTCACTCAATTCTGAGGAATAAATTATGGAATCACCCTGTAAATTTTCAGCCCCAAAACTAACACCTGCATCAAATCAGATCTGCTCGTTAGTCTGCATCTAAAAAGGAGTGATCACACCTTGGAGAGCTGTTGCACCAAGTGGACTGACACGAATCATGGCTCCAACACGAGAGATGTCAATTGAAACAAAGGAGAGGATTATCAAACTCTTAAAAGAGGGTAAATCATCACGCAATGTTGCAAAAGATGTTGGTTGTTCGCAGTCAGCTGTGTCTAAACTCTGGACCAAATACAAACAACATGGGAAGGTTGTTAAAGGCAAACATACTGGTAGACCAAGGAAGACATCAAAGCGTCAAGACAGAAAACTTAAAGCAACATGTCTCAAAAATCGAAAATGCACAACAAAACAAATGAGGAATGAATGGGAGGAAACTGGAGTCAACGTCTGTGACCGAACTGTAAGAAACCGCCTAAAGGAAATGGAATTTACATACAGAAAAGCTAAACGAAAGCCATCATTAACACCTAAACAGAAAAAAACAGGGTTACAATGGGCTAAGGAAAAGCAATCGTGGACTGTGGATGACTGGATGAAAGTCATATTCAGTGATGAATCTCGAATCTGCATTGGGCAAGGTGATGATGCTGGAACTTTTGTTTCGTGCTGTTCCAAGGAGATTTATAAAGATGACTGCCTGAAGAGAACATGTAAATTTCCACAGTCATTGATGATATGGGGCTGCATGTCAGGTAAAGGCACTGGGGAGATGGCTGTCATTATACATCATCAATAAATGCACAAGTTTACGTTGATATTTTGGACACTTTTCTTATCCCATCAAGTGACAGGATGTTTGGGGATGATGAAAAATCATTTTTCAAGATGATAATGCATCTTGCCATAGAGCAAAAACTGTGAAAACATTCCTTGCAAAAAGACACATAGGATCAATGTCATGGCCTGCAAATAGTCCAGATCTTAATCCAATTGAAAATCTTTGGTGGAAGTTGAAGAAAATGGTCCATGACAAGGCTCCAACCTGCAAAGAAGATCTGGCAACAGCAATCAGAGAAAGTTGGAGCCAGATTGATGAAGAGTACTGTTTGTCACTCATTAAGTCCATGCCTCAGAGACTGCAAGCTGTTATAAAAGCCAGAGGTGGTGCAACAAAATACTAGTGATGTGTTGGAGCATTCTTTTGTTTTTCATGATTCCATAATTTTTTCCTCAGAATTGAGTGATTCCATATTTTTTTCCCTCTGCTTGGTCTAAAAAAGTAACCGTTACTGACTGCCACAATTTTGTTTTCCTGAGTTCTTATAATGTTTCTTAAAGCCAGAAAGTTGCCATTTGAAATGACTTTAGTTTTGTGTCATGTCTGTGATCTGCTTTTTTTCTACAAAATTAAACAACTGAATGAACATCCTCCAAGGCCGGTGATTCCATAATTTTTGCCAGGGGTTGCATACTGGTGCACAATAAATTGTGGCTATGCTATGGCTTTCGACTTTCAACTTTAAAAGCAGATCTTGGTTCAAAAAAGGTTGAGCACCCCTGGATTAAAACACATTTGTTTTTTGAAAGCTCTTCTGTCAGTACCATGGAAACCAATCCGTGTCAATCAAATGCATTAACTCATCTCATCCACCCCCACGCAGGCAGGCTGAGAGATCTGAGGGCTTCCTGTGTTGTTTTCTTGGACTACAACATCTGATTCGCTTCCAATCTGGGTGTTTAATTTGTTTTCACACAGAGGATTTGACTGACATCAGGACACATTTTACTGTTAACACATGCTACGCTAACTGGGGATGGGGGTGGGGGGATGGGGGGGAGTCTTAATGTTGTTGAACCATCAAATCCAAACGGCAGCAGTCGATGATCCGATCGGGACACAAGCAGCCTGTGTGGGGGATGCAGTGATTGCACATTAGCATACCGGCTAACTGTTAGCAGCTGGATTACAACGTCCTTACGCCATTCATGCTGCACGAGCAATGTCAAACACCTCTTTGGAATCAAATAACTTTTAGGATGAGGGAAAAAAAGAACCACAGCGGATTCATATGGTCTGCAAACACATTCATCCAATGCAGCTAGCAAACAGCCAAAGCTAACGTTCAGGGACATTCTTCCACATTACACACACACTTTACTTCGCTCTTACCTCGTAGTTTGATATTCATCTTCAAATATTAGATAAAGGAGCTCGGAGTATGGTTATGTAACCATATAACGTGGTGTCTTTTTCCAAATTAGGATGATTTCATCAACAAAACCTTCCACGGCGACTCTCCCGTAGCTCCGAAATCCGACAGACTGAGGGACAGTGGGAAAATGGGGTAACGCTACTATCACATCGCGAGACGTCGTGGTGCTATTTCCATGGCTGTCGTTAGTTGTCGTTGAGGTCTCGCGAGACTACTCAATACATTTGTTAGGACGGTAAATGCTGTGAAAGCGGTCACTGGAGCTGCTGTTCAGTGGCGTACATAGCCCCTAAACCAAACTTAAAACAGTAAAGACCAAATTAGTATCGATTTTTTTGATTATTTTTCTGTTTTATTTTATTTCTTTTTTTTTTTTTTTGAGGACAGCAATGGATGCTCACATTTCACCTGATAGATGGTTATTTCAGAGATGTGGGAAAGGACCGGTTGCTTGCCTGGGTAGGTGGTTGCCATCCAGAACCGAAGGCAATTCCATATTTTGGTATTATCCTCAAAACTTTACATGTACTTTTTACATTTTATGTACACATTGAATTTCGAAATAAATCCAAAAAATGCATATTACTGAGTAAAATTCAAACTTGAAAGTTTGCTGTTCAGGAAAGAAAACGAGAACATAATTGACAGAACATAATATATCCATGTTCCTGGGCTCTCTGCCTCCAATTTCAGGAGACGCCTGGGAAGAGTTTATGGAATTGTGATGATGCTGGACAAAGGCGTTTGGCGAATGGCGAGATAGGAGAATGAGGCTCAACTGGCTCACTAACTGACTGTGCTGGTTGTGCGCCTGGGTGGTTGTCATCCGGGATCTGGGGCAGTTCCATGGTGTGGTGGATGTGGTGATGTGCATCTCCAGCATAAGCTTCCAGACCTGACTTCATTTTAGAAAATGTTATGGAAATTTGAGAATACAGAATGAAACCTGAGAATGTTGAATGGAACTTTCATGGAGAATCCAGAACATTCCTTCAAAACTCCTTCCTTCTGAGTGCTGAAAATTCGTGATGCTGAAATTTGACTCCCACTGTGGCTATATGGGCTTTTAGCAAGCCCAGAAAAGCCCAGTTTAAATACATTTGATTATTTATTTATTGTGGTTTAGTCTCAGAGCCATGTACAACTTTTCTGTAAAAGTTTTATTATTATCATTGTTATTATCAATAACAAGAGTAATCCATTTATAAACACCTTACACTTTCACAAAACAAATTTGATAAACGCTCACTATTATTTTTTAAATAATTCACAAAGTAGCAGTAGCATATATTTAATTTTATAATTGAGATGCACACATTGAAAATAAATTAGGTTTTGTACAGTGGTTTGTGTATATAAACAACTAAAACCGTTTTCTTTAAATTATCAATCAATCAATCAATTTTTTTATATAGCGCCAAATCACAACAAACAGTTGCCACAAGGCGCTTTATATTGTAAGGCAAGGCCATACAATAATTATGTAAAACCCCAACGGTCAAAACGACCCCCTGTGAGCAAGCACTTGGCTACAGTGGGAAGGAAAAACTCCCTTTTAACAGGAAGAAACCTCCAGCAGAACCAGGCTCAGGGAGGGGCAGTCTTCTGCTGGGACTGGTTGGGGCTGAGGGAGAGAACCAGGAAAAAGACATGCTGTGGAGGGGAGCAGAGATCGATCACTAATGATTAAATGCAGAGTGGTGCATACAGAGCAAAAAGAGAAAGAAACACTCAGTGCATCATGGGAACCCCCCAGCAGTCTAAGTCTATAGCAGCATAACTAAGGGATGGTTCAGGGTCACCTGATCCAGCCCTAACTATAAGCTTTAGCAAAAAGGAAAGTTTTAAGCCTTATGACAACATAAACAACTATTTTCAATTTATTAATGATTCATTAATTATTTCAGCCGTACCAGCAGGTGACCAGCAGGTGTCACTACAGCCTTGATATAACTGTGAAGCTCCCGCCATCGAGTGTAAAATTAATAAAATTGTACATAAAATAGGGGAACAGTCACACGCTTCTGTTCATTTTCTGTTTAAATGATAAACCATTACCACTTTTTAAAACATAAACTTAGTTTACAATATTAGACAAGTGCTAAGCAAGCTGAGAAGTCGCACATCCGAGAACTCTGTGAGGTCTTAGCAACGTCCTTAGCAACGCTGGCTGGCGTGACAAGATTGTTTATTTATAACTTCTTTTTTTTTTTTTTTACATTTTAGCCACTGTTTTTTTTTTTTTTTTTTTTTTATACCTGGGCAATGCGTTGTAGCAGAAAAGCAAGAAAGAAAATTAAAATACATCACAATATTAAAAACAAAACAAAGAATGCAAAATTTGGGCAGCATGGCCTCCTGGGCACAGACCAGTATTTCACAAAGCATAATGATGACACACCAAGAGGATCATGCATCACAATGATCGGTATCACGCGTTCCTTTTGGCCCCTCCTGGGGTAGACTGGCAATTCGCAATGCATATACATGACATAAGTGATATAAAATACAAATTGCTTTCATAAATACCTGGTGTATTTATGAGGTCGGAATAAATATCAGGATATTGAACATCTGGCCATTGTGTAGGATCATTTTTCCATTGTCCAGCTTCGAGTTGGTACAGACAAGATGTCCGCCCTGCTGGTGACTATTTGGTTTTATATCGCTCCTATGTGATATTATCCAAACCCTCTGAATAGTTGAAGGCCACACTAAGGCCCCAACAACAGAAATATAACAAAATTCAAACAAATAATTACTAAAACCTGGAATTCAAGAGCAAATACCACTCCCAAATATACAATGTATCTCTATGGTAAAACACGTCGACAGCTGCGTATAGTCACACTGGCGACTAATTTGACGTGACAGAAAAATGGCAGTGACATGGCAGCAACTGAGTCAATTGGCTTTGAGGCCGGTGTTTATCTCTGGATTCTGCAGCGTGAAGCAGTTGAGAGTCTGTGACCCCTGGATGGGACACCAGTCTAACACCGGTTACCCCTGCTCAGCCAAAGATGTTGCCGAGTGCAAACAAGAGAGCAGCCAAAGGGACTTAAGTGTGTTGTGTTGCCCAACATCTACATATTGGCAGGCCATTTACTTGCTCTACAAATTAATGGTGGTGATGGTTGAAATTCCAAAGGTCAAAGCAGTGTGCTTGAGACCAGAGGATGTTTGGTTCAAATTCCTCTCAGACCAGAAAATCAGTAACCCTATACTCACATTAGGTCCAAATGAAGGTGACAAGCAGATGTCATTTGTCAATTAATCATTCCCTCGGCATTACCAGCTTGTGGTTACTTGGTGTTCATGTGTAATGTTTATTAATGATATATTATAAAGGACAGGGAAACCCAATGCTATCACTATGAGTTTTTACTTAATGCTTGACTGATTAACAGAACTAAACTTTGCTTGATGTGTTTCACTCCAACATCTTTCACGGTGATGTTCCTGTATTGCTAGTTAGATTAGATTCAAATGCAGTTGACATCTAACCAGAAGTTAGCATGCTAACATTGCCGTAAGCTGTCTTGTAAACCACTTCAGAGGTATTATCTGGTTACCAATAACAAAAAAACTGAATTTTTAGATTTAGAACTATTTATTTTATGCTACTTTTTACAAAATATGAGGAAAATTCCAAGCATCTTAGAGTTGTATAGAATTATAGCTATATCAGAGTGTATTCCACCATCTTGGTTAATTTTGTTCACGTAAGCAGCTGACAAAATGCTGCCTTTTTACTCCCATTGGCAGTCAGCATGTCACATCATTCAGCATTTGCCTTTCTGCATTTCATCTATTTTTAGTGCCGCCTAGCTCACAGCATAGTGACTGTTGTCTAGCTGTTTTTATATAAATGTAATATGTTTCTCACATATTTGTAAAAGCTCACGAGGAAAACAGTTCCAAATCTAAAAATGCTGTTTTTGTAATACTTCTGAACTGATTTACAAGACATCTTACAGAGATGTTAGCGTGCACGCCCCGGGAACACCCACCATACAACAAAGTCAACTGCTTATCACCGTCATTTGTAGCTAAAGTAACTGTAGCATGAGTGGCAAGTCTGTGTTCTCAGGGTGCAGGACTACTTTGTGTCCCTCGGGTGAATAAAAAGTCTGCGGTCACAGAGCTTTCGCTTATCATGCTCCTGCTTTGTGGAATGATCTCCCTGCGTCAATAAAGCAGTCAGATTCTGTAGAGACTTTCAAGTCCAGACTTAAGACACATTTATTTTCCTTTTGTATGGCTAGCATACTGGCATAGTGTGTTACTATGCTTCCTACCCATTAAAATTAATTTTATTAGTAAACAGAGCGGGTCTCTGCCTCAAATTTATATAAAGTCTGGGTCTTTTAGTGAAGCTTAGAGCTAGTGGCCAGTAGCTAGTAGCTAGTGTTTTCCTGTGGCTTAATGCTGATGAATTATACCTAAAGTGTAGTTTTTCTGGCCGAGTGATTCTGTTTTCTTTTTCTTTCTGCCCAAGATGCAGCTGGATCAACATGCCGGATTCCTGTGGCGGATGTGGGGCGGACTCCGCTGTAGGAGATCCAACAGATGGCTCAATGACTCACCCCCACCTCCCCAAGCCCCTCCCCTCTTGATAGTGGACTGGACGCCTGTATGGACGTTCATCAATTGTTGCTGTGAGGTGTTGTGTTCTGTATTGTAAATTTTTTTCTGGTAGAATGGCCTAAGCAGAGGGTCACCCCTTTGAGTCTGGTCTGCTTGAGGTTTCTTCCTCAATATCATCAGAGTGTTATGTGTCGACGCGGGTTGAGGAGCGGACCTGCGTCAGACAGGACCCAGCGCTAAAAATAACCAGAAAGCGGTTCCAAACAGAAACTATTTATTATACACCTGTGCTTAAAAGTGTAAAAACATAAAAACAACGTCCCTCTGGTGGAGTGATCCGCGGCTCGCTCTCCAGCGCCCGCAAGGATTAAAGCCAGCGCTCCTGGACTTCCTACCACCGCCAAACACCCCCCAGGTGGACACGACAAACTGATTCTCTGTGAAGCAAAGAGACGGTGAGGTAAGTCAACAGATACAACTATATCTTCCAATAAACACACGCTGTCAGCAACACACTCAGGTCAGTGTCCTTTTTTACTTTATGCAAATGAGCAGCTTCTCACAACAAGTGGAGGATCACTTATCCTTCACGCCACAGCAGTGAGAAGCAAACTGCGCAATTCTCTTCACAATTCCAGTATACTGTGTAACAAAACACCAAGTTACTATCAACAATTACTCAAACACTTAATTACCTTTCGTGTGTGCTGACAGCATGTGTCCTCACCCCTCCCTGCTTCACGGGCTCGATGTGTCAAAACCCAGGCGCGGTCCTCAGCGTCTCACAAACGAACGTCACAAGGTCGAGTTCCCGGCAGTTCTGCTTGAATCACACATGACTTAAATGCAGAACGCCATCCAATTATCTGCTTCAGCTGCAAGTCGTCCAGGTTGCACGTGAGCACCAATCACAGGTGCTTTCCATGATGTTGATGAGGGTGAAGACTCTTCAGCCAGCACCTTCTTAACAGACAAATCAGCCCTCATGCCACCTGGAGAGCAAAGAAAAGAAAAGAACACCAAAACATCCTGCTATGCCCCCCCCCAACACACAACACAGAGGGAGTTTTTCCTTACCACTGTCATCTGTGGGCTTGTTCTAGGGGTTGGTGAGGTTAGACTGTACTTGTGCGAAGCACCTTGAGGCAACTCTGTTGTGATTTGGCGCTATATAAACTAAATAAATTGAAATAAATTGAAATTGAAGTCGTCACTTTGCCTCTGTTGCTTGTTGTTGCTTCTCGTAGATAATGTGACCATAGTGGCAAGGGCTCTGGGCACTCAGTTGCTGCCAGTTGCTCCCATTGTACAGTGGAGTGCCTTGCATGGCAGCACACTGTCATCAGTATATGTGTGAATGTGAGGCATCATTGTAAAGTGCAGTTGATTTTTTTTTAATTCAAAATGTATTTTTATTGGAACATGAATGTCATTAAACAATTCTTTGTTTTATATGTTGTTATTTGTCTTTCAGCTGCCCCCATGTTTGTACAGGGTGGCCATGGCAGATCCAGTACAGAGCTGCATCAGGATTTTCATCAAGTTTTATGCCGGATGCCCTTCCTGACATCTCCAGTCCTACCAAGATAAACACTTCTCAGCAGTCTCCCAGTCAGATACTTGTCTTTTATGATGGTTTTCCTACCGTATTGAAATTTGCCAATGAAATCCTCTGAACTCATGATGGCTTCTATCAATGAGCTGCCTTTGTTTGGTAATTGGGACTGTGCTGCAGTGGCTTCAGGGGCCCCCGGGGGCCCAAACAGGGCCCCTGCTGGTCGTGTTGTTCAGACTGAAGGAACTGTGTGTCAGTGTGATGTTACATGAGGTGACACTGTGCTGGAACAAAGAGATAAAGTTCTATAATAAGCCTGATGTGTCGCTGACTCACAGATAAAAAAGGCGTTGAGTTTGATGTGACAGTGAGAAGAACAACAAACTTCACCGCAGCTTGACGGGAGCAAAGGTGAAAATGAGTCAGTAATTAAGAACTCAAGTCTTTGTTAGCTTGTAGATATGAAACTAAATTATGTGACAAATCATCTCTCTGTCCTGCATGAAAGACTAATTTACTTTAAAGCACAGATGTAGTTAGTTGCAGTACATTTTGCCCACAAGAGGGCAACATTACGCTGTGCAAATATTTGTTTGTTTCCTTGTTTGGGGTTTTGTTTTTTGTCTGTCAGTTTATCTTATGAGCTCAGAAGCAGCTTCTCTTCAGAAGCTTTGGTTATGACTAAAACATGTTGAAAGCTCAGCAGCAGATTAAAAACATTTAAGATTAGATATTTATTTTTGTTGCAGTAAACTAAACTAAACCTGCTTCTTCACAGTGTGACCTTCAGTGCATGCTGGGATTGTTGTGGGTGAGAGAATCCGAACCTCGAAATTCTGTGCAACAGAACCATTATGGGCTTGGGCGATGTCTGGTTGGTTCATCTCGAGCTCACCTAGGGTCCACTCACCGGGCACCTTATTAGGTACACCTTGCTAGTACCAGGTTGGACCCCTTTTGCCTTCAGAACTGCCTTAATGCTTCATGACAGATTCAACAAGGTGTTGGAAACATTCCTCAGAGATGTTGGTTCATGATGGCATCACACAGTCGCCCTTTCAACCAGTCTGTCCATTCTCCTCTGAGTTCTGACATCAACAAGGCATTTTCATCTACACAATTGCTGCTCACTGGATATCTTCTGTTTTTTTGGACCATTCTCTGTAAACCCTAGAGATGTTTGTGCATGAAAATCCCAGTAGATCAGCAGTTTCCGAACACTCAGACCAGCCCATCTGGCACCAACAACCATGCCACGTTCAAAGTCACTTAAATCCCCGCCCCCCCCCCCATTCTGACCACATCACACGTTCCTACTTTGTGTCTGTCCATTTCAAATGAGCTCAGGCCCAGAGAAGGCAGCGGCATTTCAGGATGTTGTTGATGTATGGCTTTCGCTTTACATGGTAGAGTTTTAACTTGCACTTGTGCATGTAGCGACGAACTGTGATAACTGACAATGGTTTTCTGAAGTGTTCCTGAGCCCACGCGGTAAGATCCTTTACACAATGATGTCGGTTTTTAATGCAGTGCCACCTGAGGGATCGAAGGTCATGGGCATTCAGTGTTCGTTTTCAGCCTTGCTGCTTACGTGTAGAAAGTTCTCCAGATTCTCTGAATCTTCTGATTATATTATGGACTGTAGATGATGGAATCCTTAAATTCCTTGCAATTGAATGTTGAGAAACTATTTTGTCACACAGCTGTTCACAAAGTGGTGATCCTCGCCCCATCTTTGCTTGTGAATAGCTGAGCCTTTTGGGAATGCTCCTTTTATACCCTCACCTGTTTCCAATTAAACTGTTCACCTGTGGAATGTTCCAAACAGGTGTTCTTTGAGCATTCATCAACTTTCCCAGTGATTTGTTGTCCCGACCCAACTTTTTTGAAACGTGTTGCAGGTATCCATTTCAAAATGAGCAAATATCAGTATTTGCACAGAAACAAAAAAGTCTATCAGTTTAAACATTAAATATCTTGTATTTGTGGTGTATTCAATGGAATATATTCTGTTTTTATTTACATTTTACACAACGTCCCAACTTCATTGGAATTGGGGTTGTATAATCTCTGTCAAATATTATACAAAACCTAGTGAGAAATAAACACCCCTAAAACTGAAAACACTGTTTTTGGAACCTGATAACACCTCTGGATTGATTTACAAGACATTTCACAGAAGAAAGTGTCAGCGTGTGCGCTAACTTCTGCACTTGTCAAAAACTTATGTATGCACACACGCACGCTCTCCTCCAGACACAGTTAAAACATGAATAAAATATTGTTTATGACTGATTGATTGATAGAGTGGCTTTATTGAACATGCACAAATTGTACATATAGTGCAGCAGCTAAGAGAATATTTAGAGCAAAATCCTGCAAATGGTGACACAAGCATAAAATTGGACACAAGTACTCTTTAGACATTACCTCTTAAAAAAAACCAACTGGACACTTGAATTTTCAATCGGCAGCCAGGTAGGAGTCAATTGAAGAATTACACAGGGCTCAAAATTAAAATTGCTCCAATCAAATTGGCAACTACACCACATTATTTCTCTGATCGTAACGCTTCCAAAAAGGTATAATTTGAACTATCTATGACTGAATGATGACAGGTTAACATATGTCACGTCATAGAATCCAATGGACCTTGTTTGACCTTTACTTTAGAGACAAAGCATTCAACACAGCCAAAACTATTCCATTTATTAATCCTATTAGCTCAACCAATAATTTGCATAACTTTTTACCAAAATTGAAGGAACTTTAACTTTTGACCCCTGTACAAACTGAAATTGACTTTTTTTTTTTTTTTTTTTTGCTGTTTTTACCCCATAACTCCATAACATTCAGTCATAGATAGTCCAAACTATACCTTTTTGGAATCGTTATGATCAGACAAATAATGGGGTGTAGTTTTCAATTTGATTGGAGCATTTTAAATTTTGACCCCTGTGTAATTCTTCAATTGACCCCTACCTGGCTGCCGATTGAAAATTCAAGTGGCAAGTTAGTTTTTTCAAAAGACTAATATCTAAGGAGTATTTGTGTCGACTTTGGTGCTTGTATCACCATCTGCAGGATTGTTTCAGTTATCTGTTGCACTAATAAGACAATAGGATCTTATATATATATATATATATATATATATATATATATATATATATATATATATATATATATATATATATATATATATATATATATATATACACACACACACGCGCGCACTGGGATACCAATTAAACAACTGCAAATTATAAAGAAGACAATGCTCATTCAACTGAGGGTATTTTAGCATTGTGTTATTTTTTATTGCAGTAATTCCACTTTTAAGTACCTGGTCCACCACGATCGACTGCATTTTTCCCCTCCATATATGCAAATGCATGGAGGAAGTGCAATGAATCTTTGGATTGTAGGTCGTTTTTGTGCCATGATGCCAGAGTACAGATTATCCCAGAATCTGTAGTGTACAGCTGGGTGACATTAGACTCCTGATATGTCACGATATCCTCATCCATTATTGAGATATTTGGAAGCTCAGTGCTCACACTTAGCAAGGATATAAATTACAATACAATGAAAGTTTCAATGAAAGGCCCCGCGACCCTTAAATGGACTAAGCGGTAGAAGATGAATGAATGAATGAATGAAAGTTTTATTACAGTGTCCATACACAAGAACTAAGAATGGTAATCCTGAATGTTATCTAAAAATGTGACTCCAACATCGGTGAAGATACGTCATTGTTTTCATTCTGTGGTTCTGAGTTCCCATCCTTAGTGTCCAATTTGGTGCCATCTTGAGTTAGTGGTGAGGCCTGATCTTTCACTTTAAACACGTCACATTTCTCAGGAATCAGACCTCTTTTGAAAAGCAATGATGTCAGGTAGGAAAACGCCAAGATGGCCGCCACGGCAGACAACATGCAGATGGTCCTGATCGGCGAACGCTGGACGTAGACGCCGTTTACCAGAGTGCATCCTGGGAATCGGATGACAGGCGGTAATCCCAGCAGCGGTTCCCCGCACAGCACCCTCAGCAGAACGCCCACCATACAGCCCATTACGGCGTCGTAACCGTTGGAGACGCTGAAGAAGAGGACGCAGACCAGCTGTGGCAGCACGAGGGTGTAGGTGAGGTCGGAGCGCAGCATCCAGATCATCAGGACACTGTTGTCCAGGAAGGTCAGAGATGTGCTGGCCAGGCCCACCATCACCACAGAAATACAAATGATCCACTGGATCTCCTGCTCTGACGCCTAAGTAAAAAAAAAACAACAAAAAAAAACCAAATAAAGTCTTGATGCCAGTAGTTTTCAATCTTTCTCTGTTATTTATTACTTCCTCCAAGGAGGTTTTTCTTTTTCATCATTGCTGGTTGATTCATTCATTCATCAGTCATAAGAATGACTAGAATATTTTGACCAATTTCTATGTAATGTGTTGGAGTAGGTCATGGAACGGGGAAGAAGCTATTATATTTTGGTCCACACCCCCTTCATCAGACCATAGACTGAGACAGACACAAACCCCAGTGGGCTCGAATCTCAATTTCAATTTTCAATTTATTTTCCTTTGTACGAGGTCTGTCCATAAAGTATAGGTCCTTTTTATTTTTTAAAAAAACTATATGGATTTCATTCATATGTTTTTATGTCAGACATGCTTGAACCCTCATGCGCATGCGTGAGTTTTTCCACGCCTGTCGTTGACATCATTCGCCTGTGAGCACTCCTTGTGGGAGGAGTCATCCAGCCCCTCGTCGGAATTCCTTTGTCTGAGAAGTTGCTGAGAGACTGGCGCTTTGTTTGATCAAAATTTTTTCTAAACCTGTGAGACACATCGAAGTGGACACGGTTCGAAAAATTAAGCTGGTTTTCGGTGAAAATTTTAACGGCTGATGAGAGATTTTGAGGTGAGACTGTCGCTTTAAGGACTTCCCACGGAGTGAGACGTCGTGCAGCGCTCCCAGGCGCCGTCATCAGCCTGTTTCAAGCTGAAAACCTCCACATTTCAGGCTCTATTGATCCAGGACGTTGTGAGAGAACAGAGAAGTTTCAGAAGAAGTCGGTTTCAGCATTTTATCCGGATATTCCACTGTTAAAGGAGATTTTTTTAAAGAAAGATGTGCGGACAGGTCCGCGCGTCGGCGGGTGCGTCGGGACGCAGCCGGCGCGGTGCGTCGGGACGCAGCCGGCGCGGTGCGTCGGGACGCAGCCGGCGCGGTGCGTCGGCACAGGAAAAACACCTCCATGTTGATAACCATTTGTAAAATCCAGGCGGCTTTTGATGGCTTTCAGTGGAGTGAGTATATGAGAAATTGTTTAACAGCTGGACATGTTCCAACTTGTCCTTAAGGCTTCCAACGGAGGTGTTTTTCCTGTGGCGGAGCGTCGCGGCGGCTGCGAGCCGACGCTGCAATCCGCCCGCACGTCTTTCATTAAAAAAAATCTCCTTTAACAGTGGAATATCCGGATAAAATGCTGAAACCGACTTCTTCTGAAACTTCTCTGTTCTCTCACGATGTCCTGGATCAATAGAGCCTGAAATGTGGAGGTTTTCAGCTTGAAACAGGCTGACGACGGCGCCTGAGAGCGCTGCACGACGTCTCACTCCGTGGGAAGTCCTTAAAGCGACAGTATCACCTCAAAATCTCTCGTCAGCCGTTAAAATTTTCACCGAAAACCATCTTAATTTTTCGAACCATGTCCACTTCGATGTGTCTCACAGGTTTAGAAAAAATTTTGATCAAACAAAGCGCCAGTCTCTCAGCAACTTCTCAGACAAAGGAATTCCGACGAGGGGCTGGACGACTTCTCCCACAAGGAGTGCTCACAGGCGAATGACGTCACCGACAGGCGTGGAAAAACTCACGCATGCGCATGAGGGTTCAAGCATGTCTGACGTAAAAACATATGAATGAAATCCATATAGTTTTTTAAAAAAATAAAAAGGACCTATACTTTATGGACAGCCCTCGTATAGCGCCAAATCACAACAGAGTTGCCTCAAAGCGCTTCACACAGGTAAGGTCTAACCTTACCAACCCCCAGAGCAACAGTGGTAAGGAAAAACTCCCTCTGAGGAAGAAACCTCAAGCAGACCAGACTCAAAGGGGTGACCCTCTGCTTGGGCCATGCTACAAACATAAATTACAGAAACAATTCACAGAACAATTCACGGCCGAATATACAAGAAATGCTATTGGTGCACAGGACAGGAGGGTCGCCAACACAAATACAACTCCCATCTCTGGATGGAGCTGCACCTTAAACAGAGAAAAAAACAGAATCAGGCATCAGAAAGACAAAAAATACCATATAATTTGTCAGCATTAAACAACAAGAAAAACAGAGAAATACTAAGGTGATCGCCGGCCACTAGCCATAAACTTCACTAAAAGACCCAGAATTTAGGTAAAGTTGAGGCCGCAGCCTGCTCCAATTACTAATAAATGAATTAAAAGAGTAAAAAGCGTAAAACAAAACTGTACCAGTATTCTAGCCATATGAAAGGGAAAATAAGTGCATCTTAAGTCTGGACTTGAAAATCTGGCTGTTTTATTGACGCAGGGAGATCATTCCAGAAAATCTGGCTGTTTTATTGACGCAGGGAGATCATTCCACAGAACAGGGGCACGATAAGAGAAAGCTCTGTGACCCGCAGACTTCTTATTCACCTTAGGGACTTAGGGAATCTGAGCCTGATAATACATTCATTGAAAGGGGTGACACTACTGGAAGAAGCTGGCTTGCCAGTAACTGCCACTCACCTCTGTACACCGACTGTTGGAACCACCAGACAAAAAGCAGGTGCATCCACACACGGAGATCTGGCCACTTCCAGGTCTTCGTACTTCAGATGGTGCAGTCACTGCAAAGGGGAGTTTTCCAAGCTCCCTGGACAGCAGTGGAAAATCGTCATCTTTGCTGCGTGAAAGGATGTTCCAGATGCCCACCTGCATAAGCCACCTCAGGTTTGGACCTGGGCATCGCCATACAGTGGAGAAACCCTCAGCACAGCACCAGCCACCATCCTCCAAACATAAGACCTTTGGTGATCTCCTGCGGTTTCTACTTATCAGGAAATGAGGCTCCAGGTGGGTTCTTCTCTTCTTCTTGGAACTGCGTGAGATGATTTTTATGGCAGCTCAAGTGCCAACCCTGCTGTCAACCCAGAAAATGATTAACTGTGGGCTGGAGGATCACATACAGTTCTGAATGCAGAACCATGAACAGGGTACAGACACAAAAATACCCAGTTCTGCCATCAGAGGGCGCAAGGCTCTCCAGGCAAAATTCTGCCTGAAGAAGGGGTGGGCTGATGCACAAGCATGGCCAATATAATATACATCGGTATGCCAATTAAAAAAAAAAAAAAAAATCTAATTCCATCACAATTAAAAAATATGTCACAAATATCTCACCTGATTGTGTCCATTTCTTGTCCTTTTCTCATTCATTAAATGCATTCCATGTAATTTAATTTAAGGTGGGCATTTAACCAACTTTCTTCAAAAATAGGGGGGTGGGTTGATGTTTGGCCCTGGGTCCTCCAACGGGCAAATGGCGTAGATACACAACATAAGCAAGTTGCACATTCAGACAGGGACACAACTGGGAAGTGATTTTTGTCTCTCAGCCCATCTTATTTTTGCCATAAGTTAACTTCTCAAGTGAACAAACAGTCGAGAACTTGTCCCACATTTGAGCAGCTTTTGTCGCCATCTAGCGAGCGATGTGAGTGTTTCAGGGCTTCTGGTACATTTCCTATTTGAAATTCAAAATTCAGTAAACAAGGCATTCGGAAATGTTAGAAATGCACGATTTTTCGGCATGCAGAGCTTTGACCTCCCGGTGTTAGTATATAAAAAAAATTAGATTTTGAGAGTTATATGGTTCCTCGAGTCTTCAAATACGAAAGTTTGCCAGAAGGATGTAAGGAAGGATGGAATTTATCCTGACAAGCACAACTTTCAGTTGTAAAAAATAATAAAATATAGAATTCACAAACACAAAACATACACGATAAGTCACACCAGAGTACGAGTTGCATTTATTACTGGATGATGCATTTCACAATGTCTGTGGAAGGCACTTTATAACATTCCGTTGTGGTTGAGCAACTTCAGCAGCCGTGGTGGACCGGATGTTATTTCAGTCCATGTGCACAGCGTTGCCTCTGCTTCTAAACATGATGGTTCCTCATTTAATAATTCTGACCACAGACAACGATCTGTGCAAAGATCTGCATGGAGCACTCTTTGGAATCTTAAAGCAAGCTTTGAAGCTTTGACTTGAAGCTTTTTGCCAGTTGAATTCAAAACAAGAAGCTGACTGTGGACTAATTAAGCTACAATACCTAGTTATCGATGGATGATGTTGGATATCGAGGTGGGATGTCACATGACCTGACGCAAAGACTGCAGGTGAAGCACTCAGGCCCGGCGCCAGAAAAAAATATTAAGGGGGCGATGAGTTTATCACGGGGGGCGGGGTCGCCCCCCCCCCCCCAAAAAAAAGTGCGCACCGGAGGGGACGTACCTCTGAGCGTGTGTAATGAATTGGGTGTGCTCCTAGAAAGCTCGTGTATTTAGGCTACACCGTTGTAAGAGACTGACTAAGGTTAAAGAGTGATGACAGTATTTTTTAAATTATTATTTGAACGTATAGACCCTCGGTCAAGTGATCTCCTGCATACCACAAAACCAAACCAACAACTGATCTGAGAAACGACACGAGACAGTAGATTAACCCCACATACAGCCCTCTGTCACAAGCGCAAACACAGCGCAATTGGGCATGACAGTCACACAACGGGTCCAAGATAAACCTTTCATGTAGATATATTTACAACAATACATAACTTTAATATCTGTCATTGCGGGCGACTGGCCGTGAACGGAGGGCCTCTGAACATGCATACCACATGACAACAGCATGTTATTTGCATTATTATCACTTTTTACTGAGATACACAACACGTAACTCGTACATAAAAAGTTGGCTCACTTAACTTTTGTCGTGTCAGCTAGCTGGCGCGCGCTGCTCTCCAATTTAGCCAGTGCGTCCTCATCAAGCTGGCTGCTTTAGCTGCTGTTCATTGTCGTAGTATCCATGAGAAAATCATCCGGACTATCATATTGGGACCAAAACACACTTCTCGCATTTTCATCTTTTCCTCTGCGGACAGCCCCCCGCCCCCCCTGCAGACAGTTCTTGGGCTGCGCGCTATGACGTAATTTGTTTACGCATAGTGGGCGGGTATAGCCAGGTACCGCTGACGTAAATCTACGATACCGGCCCAGCAACGCCCCGGTAAAGTGATAATAATATTGAATAACTAATATTTTGCTATATTTTCCAGTATTTCTTTTTATTTATTTTTAATTTTTTTTTTGATAACTCTCACATCCGAGGGGGTGGGATTGATGATGTGAGGGGGCGTCGCCCCCAAACGCCCCCTCACGGCGCCGGGTCCAGAAGCACTCTGGAGTATTTGAAGCTTTAAATCAAAGCTAGTTTCATGGGCTGAATTCAAAACAACAAGCCAGTGGTTAGCAAATAACTTCATCAGTCTTCCACAGCTTCAAACGGGGAGTTTTAAAGCATTTCCATAGTACATTAGACACGATCCTATAGAGACTAACAGAGCAATAACACAGCATGAAGGGCTGCCGGGGTCCCGTCGAGATGAGCTCCACCGCACAACTGCGCATGCATGTGCACCTCTCTCTACCCTGGACTTTAACACCTGCCCCGTTGAGTTGCGCAACCTCTCTTTAGTGCACAACTGCACTTCGTCAAGATGAGCTCCCTGTCATCTAATGACAATATTCTGCTTTAAAGACAATGTGTACATGCAAATCTTTACTTTTTTAAATTGAAAAAAAAAACCCCCACTTAATTTACATTTAATTTATACACATATTTTTATGTAAAGACAACAGTTGCGTGGGTTTTCTTTGGTGGGGGAGCTCAACTCGACGGGTGGAGCAGTTATGCGGTGGAGCTCATCTTGATGGGATCCACGTACACAACACTGAAAAGGACTGAAAACACTGCAGGATATATGCCAGGTCTGTATGTGGCGCTGTAATGCTCCTGTTTAAAAACAAAAAAAACAACAAAAAAAAAGTCACAGTGGATTACAAATCAACTGAACTACAAGAGAGTGTTGACTGGGAATCATGAACGCTGATATAATGGACTCAGTATCAGAGACAGGCTGAGATGAGAGAGGTGTGGCTATGACGTCACTGTTTCACAGAAGATGTGGATTGGTTGTACACATGAAAACACAAAGGTGGCATTTTGAGATTTATCCACTCTGGGACCCGTTTTTCAAAAAGTAGCATTTTCGGGCTTGTCAAACAGCAGTACAATACAATACTTTTGTGGAAATGCCTAAACTCGTCTCTGTGTGGAACTGAAGTTGGTCATTTTTTTGTGCAGTTTTTTTCTATTCCTGGCTGCTCCAAGTGCTCTTCTAGTTGTTGTAGATATGAGCGTCGGCATCATTCAGTGAGCAGACATTTGTCCGTGTTGGCATGAAGACCATATTTTGGGAGCTGTGGATGTTTCAGTGATCCGATCATTATGTGACCTTGTGAATGTGAGAACAAGCAGCTGTTCTCTTCAGTCGCTCTCTTCTTTTGAACAATAGTCTTTTGATTAGATTGGACACTCCTTTAATCCTTGATATGTTGGAACTGGGGAGGAGACTTAGAGCAGCCATTCCTCAACTTAACCACAATGAAGTAGTTCCATAAACACACACACACACACACACACACACACACACACACACACACACACACACACACACACACACACACACACACACACACACACACACACACACACACACACACACACACACACACACACACACACATATACAGTCGTGTTCAGAATAATAGTAGTGCTATGTGACTAAAATGATTAATCCAGGTTTTGAGTATATTTCTTATTGTTACATGGGAAACAAGGTACCAGTACATTCAGTAGATTCTCACAAATCCAACAAGACCAAGCATTCATGATATGCACACTCTTAAGGCTATGAAATTGGGCTATTAGTAAAAAAAAGTAGACCTTGACCTTGAGAGAGAGAGAGAGAGAGAGAGAGAGAGAGAGAGAGAGAGCTCTCTGTTCTCAAAACATTACATGAACGGACTCACGTTGCACACAGGGAGAAATGGAGAGGCAGAGCAGAGAAGCAAAGCGGTGGAAATCACTTTCTAAAGCCGCTTCACACTGGCGTATTTGTAGAGCTGCGTATTGCGGCGTTGTGTTTCATTTAAGTATGCCCGAAATGCAGGCGTACTCAGCCTTTTTCCGTGTTCATAGATTTGCTAGCAGCTGCGTGTGTGCACATCAGTGCACTTGGAAAACAGTGGACTGTATCATGAGGTTTTTACAGTTTCATTACTGCCACATATGTAGCCAAAGCTTTCTGCCTCTGTGGAAGTGCGCTCTGTTCTCTACTGCACGGTGTGGTGCATGTCAGAAACAGAGTCATTTAACATTATTATTATTTTTTTGTCTTGGTGGATCATTTTCATTGTGTACGGATGCTGCTGAGTCTGGCTGTGGTAAAGGCTGCTGTGAATGAAGCGCTGTGACTCTAAACTTTTAAAGTTCTGGTTGCTCCAATCAGGTCCGCTGATTTGATCAAACCTGATCGATCAGGTCATCTGATGAGCGCACCGACAAGCAGCGACAAGACTTTTATTTTAAAGTCATAGCGCTTATTCAGGTTTGATCAGACCTGATCGATCAGGGCGTCTGATGAGCGCACCAACATGCAGCAACGGCGTCTTTATTTTAAAGTCACAGCGCTTATTCAGGTTTGATCAGACCTGATCGATCAGGGCGTCTGATGATCGCACCGACATGCAGCGATGAGGCTTTTATTTTAAAGCGTCACAGCGCTTATTCAGGTTTGATCAGAGAGAGAGAGAGAGAGACCTGCTGTTTCTGGATTTTTGAGTTGAGGTTCGATTACCTGTACCTGTGTGTGTGCTGTGGGCTGTGTGATCATGTTCTCATGTTCTCCAGCTGATTCCTGTGGATTCACGCACTCAGTTTTTGGATGTGTACAGGAGCGCTGTGTTGCACATACTTGCATGCAGTAACGCTGTGCTGTGCAGACCTGCTTAAAACTGTGTCCAGCGCTCTACGCTGAAGAAAATTAAACATTTAATTTCTTCCGTCCTACGCGGGTAGCCCTCAACATACTGCTGCGTAGGGAGCAAAAACTCGACGTAGAGCTGGTCAACTCGGCGTAGATGATACGCCACAATACGTAGCTCTACGAATACGCCAGTGTGAAAGGGGCTTAAGTGCCACTTGAGAACCACCTGTTGCGACAATTCACTTGAGCATGAATGTGTGAAAAGGTTTTTAAGCCGTCAGCAACAGCAGACATTCTATGATAACAGCTTTGATCCATAGAGTTGTGACACTTGTCCCTGAGTAAAAAAGGAAAACCAGTGTTATTGAATTTCTTTCTGAACAGTGTTCGAGTTGTTAATTATGCATGAGCCAGTCCGTTTGTGCGTGCGTGCACATGCATGTGCGCAGCCGCTGACAGACTGGTAATGCACTGACTGTTATTAACTATATTATTTTTTTATTTTGCACACTAACATCAATGTGTGAGTGAGACACGTCAGGAGAAGAAATGTAAAATGTGGTGTATAAATGTTTGAAATAAATAAATACGCTGCATTATCCCATTTTGGTTATCTGAGACTGTCTACTGTATTTTAAGATATCATGAGAAGATGTTTGCAGTTGGGATTATCACTTCAGCCACTGTAACAATATTCAGAAAATGTCCCGACGACATGCCTCGGACCGGCTGTTCTGTTGATGGTCTCAGTCTGTGCTCCGTAGCAGGGAACCTGAGCTAAAGTTGTGACCTGCTGTGAGGTTTCCCTCTCTGCCTCACCTGAGTCCTCAGGATGTTCTTGTAGATGTTGGAGGTGAAGATGGAGGCTGCTGACAATAAGGCGGAGTCAGTTGATGACATCACGGCTGCAGCCACGGCCCCGATGCCAACGATGGAGATGTAGGTTGGTGCGAGGTGCTGCAGGATGATGGGAAGAACCAGACCGGTCTCTCCACATTCAAATGGAGATGGAGAACCATAGGAAGTCAAGTTCCAGTCTGAGGAAGACAGACAGACAGAAGTAAGAAGAGGAAACACTATGGAATGCAACACTAACGCTTGCTCCTGTAAAGTGGAGACGATTTGAGGTCTTCAGTTTCTTTCGGGACAAATCAACTGGGTTTTTTTTTTTTTATCTGCGTCCTTGAAGGAAGAAAAGATTGAAAAAAAAAATGCTTCATATCCAACATCACACAATATCTGAAACAGACTTGGTGTATCAAGATGAAATATGGTACACAAGGCCTCCTCACAAAGACCTTGAATAAGTTCGATGGCGGGTGCATTCAGATTTTAATTGTGGCCAGCAGGGGGCCGTGTCTCTGAAACATTGTGTCTACAATATCTTGACATCACCTTTGTGTATTGAGGTGAAACTTGGTACACAAGACCTCAGACAAGTTCAACATTGGGCACATTTCAATTATAATTTAGACCACCAGGGGGAAGGGTCTCTAGAGCAAAATGGTGTGTGATCAAAGTTGCTATAACTTGCTGAGACCTTGCACAAGTTCTTGGTTGTGCTCAGTGGCACAGGTTTGGGTAAGTGTTGGAAAACTGTGAATATGTTGACTTCATCACACTTTTGATGACTTTTTGAAACCCAAGAAAAATCCTGAGTACCTGTAGATACAGCTGCTGCCCCGAGGAATATGGGAGGGATGCCCAAGGTGGGAACAATGACTGCAGCAGCAAAGCAGGTGATCTTGGCTGTAGATGAGGATGCAGCAGACAGAGTTTTCTGGTGGAAGTTCTGAAGGCCCAGATTCCCCAAACCCTGAGTGAGACAGAAAAAAGGGAACAGATTAGATGAGAAAGAAAGAATTCTTTTGTTTGGCTGTTTCAGAGTCATTTTCAATGGACTGAAAGAAAAAACAGGCAAAAGAATTTGCATACTCTGTGAAACTTTCGTAATTATTTGGCAACCACTTTGATCTCATGTGGGGTCAGAAGACAGGTAGATAAACAACACAGTTGTCGACATACAATAGGTTGACATACACCTCAGTGAATGCACATATTTTCTGGTCATCAACGGGCAGATCTAACTTCAGGTGAAGAGGAGGGTTTTTAATGCACAATTTTTATTTTAAACACTGCTAATCTTCTAATTCAGCACACGGTGGCATTCGTCAATCAGCCTTTTCTTTATGCAAAAACCTTCCCAAATTTTTCGATCAGGCCAGATGCCGAACCTTTTCCAAGTATCATGTCGTATCAAGTGGGGAACTGTTTTTCCAGTTCTCTGAGGAAGCTAAAGAAAACTCACCAACAGTAAAAAATTATCGATCCATATCCAGCCTCTGTCGCTCTCCAGAGTGCCAACCCACGGAGAGTGGAAGGTGTAGTTGTAGGATGTTTTGGTGATGTCCATCACTGCAGGGCTCATCAAGGCAAAGGGAACACACAGCCACTGAGAAGACACAACAACCTTAAAAACTGCAAACAACTGTCCATCTGTTCAACAGACAACTCCAACCTCCAATAAGACCATCACTGCAGAACCTTTCAGAGTTCACCAGACAAAATTCAGAACCACTTGCACCATCACAAGTGGAGAATCTTAACTAAAATTTCCATAACAATTCTGCATTTTGTGATAAAAGCATCAAATTTGGCACACATATTCTAAATTAATGTTTCTTTTTAGACCTCTAATGAGCTACAGAGTTCAATAAAGAATTACACAGGGGTCAAAATTTTAAAAAGCTCCAATCATGTTGAAAACTATACCACATTATTATAACAATTCCGAAAAAAGGTATAGTTAGGAGGTAAAAACAGCAAAAATTGTGAGAAAGGTCAGTTTCAGTTTGTACAGGGGTCAAAACATGAACTTGCTCCGATTTTGGTAAAAAATTATGCAAATTATTTGTTGAGTTAATAGCATTTTCAAAAGGAATAATTTGCACTATCTGTCATGCTTAGTTATCATGTTACGGGGTAACATATGTCACATGTCACAGAATCCAAAGGACATTGACCTTGTTTGAACTTTACTTTGGAGACCAAGCATTGAACACAGTCAAAACTATTCTATTTATTAATCCTTTTATTTCAGCAAATAATTTGCATCACTTTTTACCAAAATTGGAACAACTTTAACTTTTGACCCCTGTACAAACTGAAAGTGACCTTTGTCACCATTTTTGCTGTTTTTACCTCATAACTGGAGAACATTCAGTCATAGACAGTGCAAACTATACCTTTTTGGAATTGTTATGATCAGACAAATAATGTGGTGTAGTTCTGAACATGATTGGAGCTTTTTAAAATTTTGACCCCTGTAGCTCATTAGAGGTCAGTTGCAGGATGGCTCCGTATCTGAAAAAGCCTGAGGAAAATGCGACGTTCAAGACATTGTTCAGAAGAACAGCGTAGTTTGATTAAAAAGTTGATTGGAGAGGGGGAAACTTATACGCAGGTGCAAAAAATTATAGGCTGTTCCTCTACAATGATCTCCAATGCTTTAAAATGGACAAAAAAAAAAACAAAAAAAAAAACAGAGACGCGTGGAATAAAATGGAAAACAACCATCAAAATGGATAGAAGAATAACCAGAATGGCAAAGGCTCACCCATTGATCAGCTCCAGGATGATCAAAGACAGTCTGGAGTTACCTGTAAGTGCTGTGACAGTTAGAAGACACCTGTGTGAAGCTAATTTATTTGCAAGAATCCCCCACAAAGTCCCTCTGTTAAATAAAAGACATGTGCAGAAGAGGTTACAATTTGCCAAAGAACACATCAACTGGCCTAAAGAGAAATGGAGGAATATTTTGTGGACTGATGAGAGTAAAATTGTTCTTTTTGGGTCCAAGGGCCACAGACAGTTTGTGAGACGACCCCCAAACTCTGAATTCAAGCCACAGTTCACAGTGAAGACAGTGAAGCATGGTGGTGCAAGCATCATGATATGGGCATGTTTCTCCTACTATGGTGTTGGGCCTTTATATCGCATTCCAGGTATCATGAATCAGTTTGGATATGTCAAAATACTTGAAGAGGTCATGTTGCCTTATGCTGAAGCCCTTGAAATGGGTGTTTCAACAAGACAATGACCCCAAGCACACTAGTAAATGGGCAAAATCTTGGTTCCAAACCAACAAAATTAATGCCTCGCAGATGTGAAGAAATCATGAAAAACTGTGGTTATACAACTAAATACTAGTTTAGTGATTCACAGAATTGATAAAAAAGCAGTTTGAACATATGAGTTTTGAGTTTGTAGCATCAACAGCATATGCTACTATTATTGTGAACACCCCCTTTTCTACTTTTTTTTTTACTAATAGCCCAATTTTATAGCCTTAAGAGTGTGCATATCATGAATGCGTGGTCTTGTTGGATTTGTGAGAATCTACTGAATCTACTGGTACCTTGTTTCCCATGTAACAATAAGAAATATACTCAAAACCTGGATTAATCTTTTTAGTCACATAGCACTTGTTATGTGTCGGACGCAGCTCGGAGAACCGACCAGCGTTTGAAGGACCCAGTATGAAATAAGCAGAGCACGGTTCAAAGGCTAACTGAATTTAATACATAACAGTGATAATATAACAAAAAGGTGCGGCCTGGCGTGGTGCGCTCCCAGCAGCGCTAACGGTCCGGAGCCAGAAGCTGTTTCGGACCCAAGGACCCCGCCGACACCCCCCAGGTGGCCGCAACAACCGAGTCTGTGAAAGAAGGAACCATTATGTGAGTCCACACTCTACACACAGAACACTTAAAGGTGTACAAACAGCAAACACTTCCTGGCTTGATTACTGATCAGCTTCCCAACCTGCAGGCATGGAACATCCCGTTCACAAAACTCCACTGCAGTGGAAGCTGATACATGACTAACAAACAGCTCAATACAATAAGGTGTGAGGGACACCACATTTACTGACTGTATAACTGTTAGTCACAAAATCTAACGTACCTCAGGAAGTGTTCTGACGAGCGTGAGACCTCACCCCCTCCTCTTTCACAGACTGTGCATCAAACCTGGACGTTCTCAGCATCCGCTGTTGATGAGATGGCTCCCGAGACGACGATCTCACCCGTCTGGTCACAAGGTCGAGTCTCTGGCAAATACACACTGTGCACTCCAGTCTTAAATGCCAACATGTTCCAATCCATCCAGATGCACCACAGCTGTGAGTCCTGACGAGTCGCAGGTGATCAGGGTGAGGTCCTGACAGCCTCAGCAACACAGCCACTCAGTCCCAAACGCAAGCCACCTGGGAGGAAACCAAAAGACAAACAAACCGGCAGCCAGGCCCCCCCAGCCATATAACAGCACTACTATTATTCTGAACACTACTGTATGAATCATGCACACCCTCATCCACAGTCAACAACACGCTTAAAATGAGCTGTACTCACCAAACTGATGAAGATGAGGATAAGCTGGATGATGTCGGTGTAGGCCACAGAGTAGAGACCTCCTAGCAGGGTTTAGGTGATGGTCACAGCAGCAGAGATCCAGATGCTCACAGTGTAGGACAAATCCAGAATCACCCTCATGGTGACACCTAATAAACACAAACATGTTACTATTTTATTGTCATTTTACTGTCTTTCACATTTGCATGCATCCAGAGATGAATTGAAAAAAAAAAAAAATAATCCAACTGGAGCAGCATCTGGCATCCAATCTCAGAGTCCTCTCAGAGAGCTTCCAATTTAGCCTAAAGATTCCGAACCTAACAAGGAAAACAACACCCTGACTGTATTGAGGCAAAGGCGAAGGCTATGATGTATGAATGGTTAAAGAGATATCCTGCTAATGCTCAAAATGCTTGTATGTACTGGGACAAGATTTTCAGGATTTTCCTTTTTGACAGTATTTAAAACTATGTATTTTAATCTAACAAGCAGAGGTCGAGAGGGAAAAAAGACGGTTGAAAACAGATTCTGCTGGAAGCAGGGCTACATTGTAAAAGTTAGTTACTATAACCGGTTTCTATCATTTACATCCGGTTAACTTAATGAGTTACAAAATTTCACCTTAACTTCATGAGTTATTGGCATTTGAACTCAAGGTTTTCAGCTTAGCGAAAAGTAAATTTAAATGTGTCACCAAAACTTAATGTGAGTTTTCAAATGGTAGTCAGATCTTCTTGAAGTTGAAGTACTTGTGTTTTAAGGCAGCAATTGAACATCAATTCAATTTATTTAATTTATATAGCTCTAAATCACAACAAAGCTGCCTTACCAACCCCTAGAACAAACACACGGGCAACAGTGGTAAGGAAAAACTCCCTCTTATGATACTGAGGAAGAAACCTCAAGCAGACCGGACTCAAAGGGGCAACCCTCTGCTTGCGCCATGATACAGACACAGCTGGCAGTACAAATATACAGGAAATGTTTTTAAGTTTTAAGTTGAATCCTGATCATTTTTAAGGTGCCCTGACACAAGCAAATTTTTGATTCACGCAACAGCACAACTTGTGTCGTGAAGATTCCACCTACTATGTTCACAGCTGGACACCGTTCTTTGTTCTACTGGCTGCCACGCGTTCTGCGCTGGACGCTGCGTATATAAAATAATTATTTTGTGGCGGATTAATCATTTTTTTCTGCAAATTGGCCGTTGAAAATGGCTCTAATCACTTCCTGAATCACAGAGGAGGCTGCAGCCGGAGCCATTCGCACGTGCACCTAACAAGCTGCAGAAAACATTTTGAGCCGTCTAGAAAGGTAGTTATTTGCCTTGTTTACATTGTCATGGCTTGATAAAACAGTTGTGTGTTCTTTCCTTTTTGTGTGCAGCTGTTAAAGTATTTATTTTTATGTTTATAACAGATTTAACTTCTTGCTATAATCCTTCAGACGAGCTGCTCTCTGATGTGATCCACTGACATCACCACTCGCTCTTTTCACCTCTTGTTTACTCCACTTGACGAGCTGCACGTCGTGTTGGAGATTAGATCGCACCACATAGCACGACATTTATGCGTGAATGATTTTTTTAGAACATTTCAAAATTCTCTGTGTGCAATAGCATGCACCGGTGCCCCTCTGGCATCCTGTCTGCACCAGTTAAAGACGAGTTTACTCTCCAGCACAACACAGGTCATGATGTGTCGTGAAGCAAAGGCATGCTTGTGTCAGTGGCTTGAAGGTAAAGCTAAAGAAATGCTGAATCTGCTATGCAATGCAACAACTTTTCACAAATTGTTCACTGCATGTAGGAAAGCAAAGAAGTTCATTCACTGGTTTACAACTGTATAGGACCACCACGCGGATCTAACCGGAGACTGTAACGTGCTCTTTGTCATTCAAATATTTTTGCAAAGTACAAGATCAATCATTGCAAATGCCTGTAAAGTAGTTGTTCAAGCATGGAGAGAAAGTCATGGAGCACTATTCAGCCATTACTTTCTGAATAAGTGGGTATGCATAAAGAGGAACCTCTTCCACTAGTAACCATGTCCTACTGCTAAACAGACGAGTCAACAGGTGCAGCTGAAATATGACTACCAACAGAGACGACGGAGCTTCTGCCCGGTTCAACAGATTTCAACGCTGGAGCTGATGCATTCCAGCTGAATGCATCCTACAACCGAGTCCTCAACAAAATTCTAATCAGGCATAGGGAGGCCATAGAAATGGCAGGGAGGCCTGCAGAAGCTCAACCTGTCATTCAATTTCAATTTATTTTAATTTATATAGCGCCAAATCACAACAAGGTTGACTCAAGGCGCTTCACACAAGTAAGGTCTAACCTAAGCAGTGGTAAGGAAAAACTCCCTCTGAGGAAGAAACCTCAAGCAGACCAGACTCAAAGGGGTGACCATCTGTTTAGGCCATGCTACAGACACAAATTACAGAACAATTCACAAGACGAATATACAGGAAATGTTGCCAGTGTACAGGAGGGTTTCCGGAACAGATACCACACCCATCTCTGGATGGAGCTGCACCTTAAACAGAGAGAAAAGAAAAAAAAAAGCAGAATCAAGCATCAGAAAGACAAATACAGTGTAATTTATCAGCATTAAGCAACAAGAAAAACAGGAAATATTAAGGTGATCGCTGGCCACTAGCCCTAAGCTTCACTAAAAGACCCAGAATTTAGATAAAGTTGAGGCTGCGGCCCGCTCCGTTTACTAATAAAATGAATTAAAAAGAGTAAAAAGCATAGAACTATACTATGCCAGTATGCTAGCCATACAAAAGGGAAAATAAGTGCATCTTAAGTGTGGACTTGAAAGTTTACAGAATCTGACTGTTTTATTGACGCAGGGAGATCATTCCATAGAACAGGGGCACGATAAGAGAAAGCTCTATGACCCACAGACTTTTTATTCACCCTAGAGACACAAAGTAGTCCTGCACCCTGAGAACACAGAGCCCGGGCCGGTACGTAGGGTTTAATTAGGTCAAAATTCAAGCAGCAACAATTATTCAAATTCAAAGGATTCAAAAGAATTTTATTGTCATATGCACAAAGGAACATGTTCCCTGCACAATGAAATGTGATTACTGCATTTAACCCATCCTAATTGCCAGTTAGGAGCAGAAGTCGCCTTTAGGTGCCCAGGGACCAGCTCCAGATGTATATCCTGCCTTAGGTCAACAGCAGGGTTGAGCAAACCTTGACCGGCCTCATGACGACAGACGACACACACATAACACACATATAAGCCGGCCCAGTACATGAACACATATAAAAAGCACACACAAGGTAAAACTTGGGAAAGAAAAACCTTCATTGCTGCTGCATTGAATCATGAAGCAGCAATGCAGGAAAAAACCCATCAGCACAATGAACAATGATCACACACAACAGGACGAGAGACGACGACCGAGATTTGTAAGAATCCAGTTATCAGACAGAACACCCGGAGGCCGCCTTTAGACGCCATCAACAGCCTTGCTCGTCCATTCTGGAGGGAGGAGGGGCCCAGCCCTGAACAGTCCACTGTCCACAGTCAACGACAGAGCTAGAGAAGCTGAGGGCAGGAGGGAGACAAGGGGAGTGAGGCATGAGCGTTGTTCTTCTCCAGGAGGCTTTTATCACAGCGGCCTTGAAGTGCAGCTGTTTTTTGGGAAGCCAAATGAAAATCCAGATTAGCAGACGCCTGAAAGATTCCACAGTCTGAGACAGAGTGGTTTTCAATACATCTGAATTAGGAGAGGAGATGTGGTCATTACTGACAATCAGTGCGGTTTTCCAGTGCAGCCATCCTACCGGAGATGGTTTCCAACGCGCGGTTAACACCCACCGACTGAGCTGACACTGCCCTTCCAATCGAATCAATCATGTGGGGCAGCCTGGACGGGCCAATTATTGCCACTTCCATTTTCTTAATTTTCTGGTAAACCAGCGTTATGCCCGCTCCACACAGCAGGAACCCGGTCACCACCATGCCAAATATATACACATCTTCGACGTCCTCCACAGACAGGCACATGACCTGCCATTTCCTCCAACTGTCCATCACGTAACCCATCACATGTGTCCCGGCAGGACAGGTCGGGTCCTCCGCTCCCGAGTGTCTTGTAGAGTGTCAATTGCATTCAGAGACCACTTTAACAGATCCATTTTTGCTGTTTCTAGAAGAGCAAAGCTGGCAGCCTCACAGACAACACGCCACAGAAGCAGGAAAGATAAGGAGGGAGGGAGAAGAGAAAAATGCGACTGTCTCGGCCGAGAGCAAGGAGGCAAAAAAAAAATTAGGTGACAGTTGTAACAAAAATCACCTAAAGCAGATCCATTAATGCCAAATGAAGTTAATGATACAACAACTGATATTATGGTTGATGTGGTGCCAAAATATCAACAGTAACAGCAAATGAGCAGGTTTATGACCCAACAACTAATTTGATAAGTACAGTGGGAATTTCAGGGGTCCCTACAGCAGAACCAATGTCGATAGGTTCAAATATTGAGCGCCTGATGCAGATGAATAAGCGCTATATAAATGCAGTCCATTTATTTTGTCTGAGGTGCCAACCAGTTCAATTTAATTCAATTTAATCAACTTTGGCACAATATAAATGAAAATAAATTGAAATTGAATTGAAAATTGCAATGATTTAAACAATACAGTTCAATTCGTACAATACAGTTCAATGCAATCATTATTATTTTATTTTTATTCAATCAATCAATCAATCAATCAATTTTTTTATATAGCGCCAAATCACAACAAACAGTTGCCCCAAGGCGCTTTATATTGTAAGGCAAGGCCATACAATAATTATGTAAAACCCCAACGGTCAAAACGACCCCCTGTGAGCAAGCACTTGGCTACAGTGGGAAGCTTGCCTCTTGCTTGCCTCTACTGGTGGTTGGCTCTCACTGCGGTATTGTATCACTTCCTGTTCCGGAGCACAGCGGTGTTTTTCTGTATCTGTTAGCTGTTTAATCTGCGCAGTTAGATTGATTAGGAGTAATCAGTTCCTTCATTGAGTAAGGTGTGGTAATTGAAACATCAAGTCCTTTTAACACCTATTTTGCCAATTCCAAAACCAGGTAGAGCAGATGAGTGGAGATTTGTTCATGATCTGCAGGATATTACCAACAGTGTTGTGCCCACAACACCAACTGTTACAGACTACATTTACATACAGCCAATAACCCTTTCATAACCCTTTCATAACCAGAATATTAGCAATAACCTGGTTGCGCACGGCCATGTAAACACCTGCAAAAACCAGAATATGCTCATATTCTGTTTTTTAAAAACCCGAATATGACCCCTGGGTTACTCCTTTTCTAACCCGAATAATCAGGTCATATAAATGCGCATCGGAATATCCCCATAGAAAGGAACATTATTTTGTGTTCTGCGCATGTCCTATCCGCAAGGAATCTTGGTCTTTCGATTACGGCAACTACTTGTATGCGGCACGCGCAACCCCCCGGACAACACAGAAGCAGAGGTAAACAAGCATGGGGAAATCCAGAGGTGGCAGCACAGCACCACACTTTTGGAGTGAGGAGGAAACAGAGTACTTCATTAGTATCGTGAAATACATTAATATATTGACGGTAGAAAGTACAGAGATAGCGACATTTACAAGAAGGTGTCCGAAAAGTTACGCGAAGCAGGATTTGCACGAACGCCAGACCAAATCAAGCACCGGTGGAAGACGTGCGTCGCTGTTTAGATGGGGATATTCCAAATGATACCAATGACCATGTTTACAGGAGTAACTCTGTCTGCTTAAGCATGTAAACGGGTTATTCCTAATGATTCAGAAACCGGAATAATGACGTTATCCCGAATATTAACGGCATGTAAACGTAGCCACAAATGCAACCTAATTCTGGCTGCATTACCTTTGGACAGTACGTGCTGCACAGTCATGGATGTATGTTCACTTTTTCTATTCCTTTGCATCCAGACAGCGAGTATCTGTTTGCATTCAAATATAAGGGTAAACAATACACATGGGCTGGGTTGTTTCAGGGATTTCTGGGATTTGCGCAGCAGCGGTAACACATGATGTGGAAGACTTGCAACTTCCAGGTGGACTCACCCTTCTTCAGTATGCTGATGATCTTTTGATAGGTTCTCTGTCCACAGAAGCTTGCCGGGCTGATTCCATCTTGCTCCTGAAAACACTGGCTCAGTGTGGTCACGGAGCATCTTTGGCCAAACTGGAGTTTTGATTGCCTCATATGACATATTTGGGACATTTGCAATGTCTGTTATCTCCTGAGATAGTAAAGTTGTTGGACCAATATGTCACCACCAAAGACTAAAAATAAATAAATAAATAAAAAGAGATGCCCTCTTCCCTGGACATGCCTAACTACTGCAGGCATTGGCTTAATGAGTAAACTGCTACAAATTCTGTGCCGATTGCCCCAAACAATGTCGAGTGGACAGAGACAATGCAGACCACCTTCAGGATCTTAAACAGGTGCTAGTTTTGGCACCAGTGTTTGGATTCCATCTTCACGTGGGTGAAAAGGGGGGTGACATTACAGGAACACTGGTGCAGAAACATAAGTCACATTACCATCCAGTGATCTTTGGAAAGCCTAGTTGAGATCAGTGGCCACTGTTGCCACTATGATTGGAAAATCAACACCTATTGCAGAATAGAGCCTTTATTGCCATTGTACATACAACCCCAATTCCAATGAAGTTGGGACGTTGTGTAAAATGTAAATAAAAACAAAATACAATGATTTGCAAATCCTCTTCAACCTATATTCAATTGAATACACCACAAAGACAAGATATTTAATGTTCAAACTGATAAACTTTATTGTTTTTGTGGAAATATTTGCTCATTTTGAAATGGATGCCTGCAACATGTTTCAAAAAAGCTGGGGCAGTGGTATATTTACCACTGTATTACATCACCTTTCCTTCAAACAACACTCAATAAGCATTTGAGAACTGAGACCACTAATTGCTGAAGCTTTGTAGGTGGAATTCTGTCCTATTCTTGCTTGATGTACGACTTCAGTTGTTCAACAGTCCGGGGTCCTTGTTGTTGCATTTTGCGTTTCATAATGCGCCACACATTTTCAATGGGCGACAGGTCTGGACTGCAGGCAATCATGACACTCACCAGTTTCCAAACAGGTGTTCATTGAGCATTCATCAACTTTCCCAGTCTTTTGTTGCCCCGTCCCAACTTTTTTGAAACGTGCTGCAGGCATCCATTTCAAAATGAGCAAAGATTTGCACAAAAACAATAAAGTTTATCAGTTTGAACATTAAATATCTTGTCTTTGTGGTGTATTCAATTGAATATAGGTTGAAGAGGATTTGCAAATCATTGTATTCTGTTTTTGTTTACATTTTTCACAACATCCCAACTTCATTGGAATTGGGGTTGTATATACATGCATACAATGAAATTACAGTTAGACACAATCCAACCACTAGGAGCAGTGAGCAGAACACAGTCTGGCTCCCGGGTTGGTCAGGGGCAGAGAAAGAAGCAGACCCTAAATAAGCATGTTTTTGACTGTGGGAGGAAACCGACAAGGGGAGAACATGCAAACTCTGCACCAAAAGGGCGGGATGTGATCTCATGACCTTCTTGCTGTGAGGCACCAGTGCTAACCACTAAGTCACCGTGCTGCCTGTTTGGCTCACGATTGTGTAGTACACGTGCCACATGCAGTCTTGCACAAATTGAACACTTCTACTACTCAGCACAGAGCAGTGGCAAGATGCTCAGGATATGAGGCTATGACATCGATATGAGGCCATCGTTCTTTCATGCTCTCATAGTTCCTTGAAACGATCTCTCCACTGAATCCAGCTGCTCTGCTTCCAGTGGAGGAAGCTGAAGATCATGATTTCATTGCCATCACTGAAATAAACACAGACCAGACTTGCAACAAATACCAATTGAAAATGCGAACATGATTTTATACACCAACGGGTTTTGCTCGCAGACCCAGCGGTGCCACACATCTGGCTGGATATGTGGTTGTAAATGATTGGGAAGTGCTAGAGTCACTAGAGCCTGTGTTCTGGCTGCAGGGAAAGTAGCAAACATTTATACTGATTACAGATACGCCTTTGGAGTTGCTCATGACTTTGGACAGCTTTGGAAAAATGAGTGTGTTTCTTACTTCTTCTAGGAAACCTAGTCAACATTATAACTTGGTAGCTGAATTATAGGCAGCCTGCACAATTAAAAATTATTAAATGTGCTGCTCATTCTTCAGTTTCTGATCCTCTTTCAAAAGGAAATGTGCTGGCAGTTGCAGCTGTTGTTGTGTACTTGTTACACTATAAAATTAAATGGTGAGGCATATTTTCGGGTGAACACTTTGCATGAGACTTTTATTCTGCCGCTCACATACTACACAGAAAAACAGACCCCACAAATCAAATACCGATGCGCTCCCTTAGGGTGAACTAATCGATCAATGATGATCCCAGATCATTCTAACAATATACTACATCCTCCCTTTTTAAGCATGAGGGTCATCTTTAACTTTAACATCACAACAAGAAATAACTCCTGCATTAGGCATTTTAAATGATATCCTTATACTGTAAAAACAACCTTTGAATCACATCATATAAGTGAAGTCTTAAAATGTTTTTTTTTCTTCTTCTTCTTCTGTCTCTTTCCCTCTTTTTTTTAACTTCAGTCACTCTGTTGATTATAAAGATGTGGAAGTAAAAATTAACTCATTGAACTGGAACACGTAAATGTAAACAAAGTCAGAACTTGACAATTTTGTAGGGTGGCCATAAGTATTATGTTAACTCATAGTCCCTGAACTTTGTAGGCATCTTCACAAGTCTCCCACTTCTGGTGCTGTAGGTGGGAGCAGCTGGAGTGGGGTTGTTTGGTTCACAGGCAGGAGTGCGCTGGTCTTGCAGGGCCTGTGATGCACTGTCCTCTCTCTGTGAAGCAATGGGTTGCTCCAGCATGTCATCGTCGTCTTCTCTGTGTAGACTGGGGTGGATTCTCCTCAGATGACGTCAGTTTCTCCGGAATGTGACACCACTGGGAGTCTGTACATTGTATGCACGTGGTTCCAATCTTTTGCTTAGGACAGTAGCTGGTTCCCAGCCACGACGTGTTGCCATGTGAACTGTGGTACCAGGCGCAAACTCTGGCAGAGTCTTTGTGTTGTGGTTGTAGTAGTGCTCTTGCCTGGCTTGTAGGTGTTTCAGCCTAGAGTGAAATCCATGCGGGACAGCTGGTTGCAGGACAGCTGGAGCTTGGCAAGGTGCTTCGCAGTACTCTTACCATCAGGACTTGTGCTGGTGAAAACTCTGTGCCGGTCACTGGAGTGTTTCGTAGTGACAGGAGAGCTAAGTGCGGGTCTGTGCCAGTCTGTGTTGCCTTTATAAGTGCATGCTTTACTGTCTTTACCATTCTCTCTGCAAGGCCATTTGATTGTGGATATCCAGGGCTGGAGTGGACAAGCTTTATGCCCCATGACGACACAAACTGTCTCATTTCAGAGCTGGCGAAAGGAACATGATCGCTTACCAGCTCTTTTGGGATTCCATGTCTGGCGAAGACAGCCTTTATCTTGCGTATGACTGCATAGGCGGTTTTGTCAGGTAAGTGGAGCACCTCTGGGTATTTTGACATGTAATCCACCATCAGGAGGTATGACTGTCTGTGTAGCTCAAAGATGTCAGCCCAAATCTTCAGCCATGGCAGCTCAGGTACCACGTGTGGAATCAGAGGTTCTTTGTGATTCTGTGGCTGGAGTTGTTGGCATGAGCCACAGCTTTCTACCAGGTGTTCAATGTCATGCATCATACCTGGCCAGTATATCACTTTTCTTGCCTGTGCTTTCATCCGCTGTACCCCCTGGTGTGCGAGGTGCAGTCTGTCAAGCATCAGTTGCTTCACACTCTGTGGAATCACAATCCTGTCACCAGTCATCAGTATGCCATCCCTGATGCTGATGGAGTTTCGCATAGGCCAGTACTGGTGTAGATTGATGGAAACACTGCTCCGTCGTCTCGGCCAGCCTTTGTTGTGTAGCTCCATCACCTGTTGCAGAACGTTGTCTGTTGCAGTGGCCCCCTTGACTTTGAGAGAGTGTCTGCATTGAGTGCATCTGTGGCTTCCATTGCATGCACTACTCTCTCCTCGAACGGATCCTCTTTCGCGTCATCCTTGCAGTCAGTGACAACAGCGCGGGACAGGATATCAGCAACTTGCATGTCCTTGCCTGCAGTGTAGGTTATTCTCAGGTCATACCGTTGGAGCTGCAATAGCATGCGCTGAAGTCGTGCTGGTGCCTTGCTCTGATGCTTTTTGAAGATGACTTCTAGTGGCTTATGGTCTGACTGTACAGTCACTGTATTGCCATAGACATACTGGTGAAAACGCTTGGTTGCGAAAGCTATTGCCAGCAGCTCTTTCTCTATCTGAGCATAATTCTTTTCAGACTCTGTGAGTGCTCATGAAGCATAAGACAGTGGCCTCCCTTCCTGCAGCAGACAGGCGCCGAGTCCGTCTTTTGATGCGTCGCACTGTATGGTGAGTGGCTTGCTCTGGTCAAAGAACTGGAGTACTGGGGCCGGCATGAGGGCAGTCTTGAGCTTGTCTAGTGCAGCAGTGTGCTCATGGCTCCAGTGCCAGGCAGCATCTTTTCGCAGCAGCTCTCTGAGTGGGCTTGTGATCATGGCTTCGTTTGGGATATATTGGCAGAGATACCTTGTCATTCCCAGTAGCCTCTGTAGTCCTTTCTTGTCCTCAGGCTGTGGCATGTTTCTGATGGATAACACCTTGGACTCGTCCGGCTTCACGCCCTTCGAGGTGACAACATGTCCCATGTATCTGACCGAGTCCACCTTGTATTGAATTTTCTCTTTGTTGAATTTGATATTGTTTCTCTGTGCAGTGTCCATGACTTTCTGCAGAATGGCATCATGCTCTTCCTCAGACGCAGCGGCGATGATCATGTCATCTACAATGATGTGCACTCCTTCAATGTTGCCGAATGTCTCACAGTTTTTCTGTTGGAAAACCTCGCTGGCGGACTTAATGCCAAAAGGAAGTCTCTTAAAGTGAAACCTGCCCCACGGTGTGCTGAATGTGCAGAGCATCGAGGAGGGCTTGTCCAGTCTCACTTGCCAGTATCCATCCTTTTCATCTAAGATGGAGAAGATGGTTTTCCCTGACAGCCTGTGGCTTCTGGGGTAGGTATTGAGAAGTGTTGTCTCTTGATCGCCTCATTCAGGTCACGAGGGTCCAAGCACACCCTGAGCGACCCGTTTTTCTTCTCTGTAATGACAAGGCTATTTACCCATTCTGTGGGCTCTGTCACAGGTGCAATGACATCTCTTTCAACGAGTTCTTCCAGCGTGGTTTTCAGCCTGTCCATGACAGTGATGGGGATTTTCCTGCAGCCGTGCACTATTGGGGTCACATGTGGGTCTGTGTGAATGTGATGCACCCCGTGAAACTGTCCCAGAACACTGAAGACGGAGGGGTAGGTGTCCACTAACTCCTCTTTTGTGGCTGGTGCCTTGACTGCAATGGTCTCCATTCTTTTCACCAGCTTCAGCTGTTCACATGCGTCTCTGCCTAATATTGGAGTGGAGGAGTGCTTGGTGATGAAGAACTGAAGATCTGACTTCATCCTGGCCACATCACAGGTAAGACTCACGGTGCCTTCTGGCTTCAGACGTGTTCCTCCATAAGCCACGAGAGCTATGCGGGTGGGCTGCAGCTGATGAGGACCTGGAATCTTCTGCAAAATGCTCAGAGGGAGCACATTTGCATCTGCCCCAGTGTCCAATTTAAACTTGACCTCTGTATTTTGTATTTTGGCTGTTGTGTACCACGCATTATCGTGCTGACTGTTTTTGGGTCCGGCACAGGACATAGTCCCTATGAACAGAGATTCGACCTCAAGATCATGCACGCCTCGGGCAGTGGCTCGTCTATCTTGTGTTAACGTGCACATCTTCGCGTAGTGGTTCCTCTTGTTGCAGTTGTGGCATATGATGCCAAACGCTGGACATTGACAAGGTTTATGCGCCCCGCCGCACTTTCTGCATGTGTTTACATCTGCTGCTTGTGCCTTTGTTTTTTCTTGTGGTCTTGGCTTTCTTTTCATGCCCGCTCTCCCCTTCTCCGAGCTAGCTGACACCTTGTGAAGAGCCTCCACTGACGCCTCTGGCTGAGCTGATCGAATGGCACGCATCTGTGATTTAGCGACTTCTGCTGCTCTGCAGATATCAACTGCTTTATCTAAAGTCAAGTCCGTTTCTCTCAATAGTCGCTCTTTCACACGAACATCAGGCACAGTAAACACAAGCTTATCTCTTATCATGTCATTCTCAGTCATTCCAAACTCACAGTTTTTACATTTCTGGTGATGTTCCATCACAAACTGGTCAACATTGACTCCTTCTGGCATGGGTAGTGACCAAAACTGATGGCGCTCGAACACAATGTTCTTCTTTGGAGTGCAGTATTTTCTGAAGGCATCCAGTATATCTTTGAGTGTAGGTTCACCAGGTTGACCATCCACTTCCTCTGTTTCAACATCGAGGGTGTTGTAGATCTATAACACATCCTCACCAACTGTGTGTAGCATGATGGCAATCTTCACCGGTTCATCCTTCTCGTCCGCACTCGTGGCCGTCATGTACAGCTGGAAACATTGCTCCTATCTGCGCCAATTCTCGCTAAGGTTGCCTGTTAGCACTAGCGGTGCAGGTGGCTTGAACTGGTCCATGCTAACGTTGACGTTCGGTCACTCGATATGAACGTAAAACTTAACTTTCTTCTTACCACAGCGGAGTAACGACGAAAACTAATGGTGTCTCGTGTCTCATGTGGATGAAGAAAAAACCTTTTCTGACACCATGTTGTGTACTTGTTACACTATAAAATTAAACGGTGAGGCATATTTTCGGGTGAACACTTTACATGAGACTTTTATTCTGCCGCTCACATACTACACAGAAAAACAGACCCCACAAATCAAATACCGATGCGCTCCCTTAGGGTGAAATAATCGATCAATGATGATCCCAGATCATTCTAACAATATACTTACAGCTGTCAAAGAAACAGATCTTTTCTCTTCCCCCATGGGGCTTCAACTTCTTTCCACGCTGCATGAAAATTCAGTAAGGTATATCTTATATATTATATTCCAATTCTCAGGTGGAATTATGTCAGTATACAAAGGTATATCTAAATATCTAAAAAGGAAAAGTAAAATAGGAGAGTAGAAAAGAGTAGCGTAGAGCCACTTAGGTGCCTGGTCTTGAGAACCAAACATGGTAGGTTAAAAAACTTTTTTATCCCATGGAAACTCTCCCTACCCACCCAAGCAGCTCAAGAAAAAGGTATATATAATAAGTAATAAGACATAAGAAGGATAAGACATCACAGGAGAAGATTGTAGTAAAGGTAATTAGTATGTAGACTAGTAGTGAAATCAAATATAGTTAGTAGGCTAAGCTATAGAAGCAGAAGCTGTGTGTGTCTGAGTGTACTGGTATCTATCCAAAGTAACTCTGTAAGCATGCAGTTCCAAAAGATGTTCCTTCATTTCATGGTGTCATGGACATGCAACACCACGCTGACAATCACGGAATAGCTATTTGGGTACACCCGAGGGTGTACACGTGACTCGTAGTCTGGCTTGTGGCCAGACTTACCCCAACGGTCGTCCTGTCTGCCCATGTTTTCTCCTCCATATGTTGGCCCGTGTGTCACCCACATGATCTCTGACGCCAGTGAAGCCACCGACAGAGCCGCTGTCGCCACTTTTCCATATCTGATCTGGAAAGGATCCATCATGGTCACATATTTTCTGTCTCTCATTGGCTTGGCGAAAAACAGACCACCTCAAAGACAGATGACAGAAACAGCTCAATTAACAGGAAGAATGCGTGAGATAAGTTAGAGGTTTATATGACTTCTCTGGCTGGGAAGAGACACTTGCCCAGATAAACCGTATTTACGCATTGTTTTGCTTTGCATGTGTGCTGAACAGTGAGTTTGCCTGGAATTCATTGTGCGATATAAATAAAACAGCCATGGCGCACTTTGCGTCACGTGCATATCTGCCCCGTTACCATAAAGAGAAACCTCACCAATGATGAAACACACAGTTGCAGCGATGGGCATGACAGCCCAGATCAGACCCATTGAAGGATTGTAGACGGCCTCAGCTGTGCCCACGATGAAACCTCCTCCGACCCACGTAGCTACAGGACACACAGACATCAGTAGCATGGAGACCGCTATCACTTCAAGGACAGGTTTTAATTCAGTGCTGCCATCTTGACCAGTGTCTGGAGTAGAGATGGGTATCGAGAACCGGTTCCTTTCGGGTATCGTTAAGAAATGATTTGATCCACTGACATCCATAACTTTTTTGCTTAACGATTCCCTTATCGGTCCTTCAGAAAGGCCACTGTTGTTGGGGGTGGTTGTCAGGAAAATGATAATTTCACTACATTAATTACAGACCCTGCAACGGGTCTGTAATCAACTTTTCTGCAGTGCGGCTTTGCTTTGAATCTTGAACCAATCGAAGCAACGGTTCGCAGATCGAATCAGTGCTTCGATCTGCAAATCGTTGATTCATTGTTTTAATTCGCTTTATCTTAATTTTTCCCCGCTAAAACCCCAAAGAACATATGTCTGTGAGTAATATTTACCTTTTTTATGTTAAACCAATCTATTATGTTCTTCTGAAACAGTTGATAGATGTATTTTATAACTTAAAAACGGAAATGATGCTAATGCGTTAGCATGTCTATGGCATTTTCAATGTAAGCTGTTTCAATTAAGCTGTTCACGTCTCAGTCAGCACATTTGTGTGCATTTCTTTTCTGTATAATAGTTACACAGAATAATAATCACGCTCAATGTTCGTTGTCGTAAAGGAGTCAAAGTATATTTTTAAATTGATTTTTATTAATATTGTAATACCCTGGCTGCAGAGAAGTCAGCCAAAGACCCTGGTTCTCTTCCAGAACTTTTATTTAATACCCAAAAAAGGAAAGAGTTGCTGTTGCAGGCACAACTCACACTGAAAGACGCCTCATAACACCGAGCTGCTTCCTCTCACCCCTTTTTCTCTCTCCCTCTCTCGCATCGCTCCCCCTCCTCAACTCGTGAACTGTTAACTCTTAGATAACAACATGAACATTAGATGTATGATCATTACACTGCTCCCCCTTTATGAAGCCCCTCGCCCTCGAGGCGTCAACAAATAATCCTGTAGAACTTTGTTCAAATGAAGGGAGAGCCCCTCCCCTATAGGGTGCCAATCTATCCCGGTGGAGGCCTACTTTCCTGCCCTTCGGGAGCACTTGGACCCTATAAACCACCTCCCCGACACGCTCTAGAACCCTGCATGGTCCATCTCAGTGACTGTCCAGTTTTGGACAACGCCCTTTCTTTGGTTTGGGCGTATAGACCCAAACCAGCTCACCGGCCCTGAAGCTTCTGTGTTTGCTCCTCAAATCATAGTTCCTCTTTTGTCTCATGCCATCCTTCTCCAGCTGTATTCTGGTAAAAGTGTGAGCTGTCTCGAGACGATCATGCAGCTTTCTTGCATACTCTGGTCCTGGTGGGTCCCATGTTGTGTCTGGTGGCCGCCAAAAACCAGCTCAACTGGGGTCCAGATTTCCCTAGCCAGCATCAGCATGGCGGGCATGCAGTTTGTAGAGCTCTGGACAGCAGAGCAGTAGGCCATCAAGACCAGGGGAATGTGTCTGTTCCAGTCGCGCTGGTGAGTGGCAGTAAGGACTGGTAGCTGCTGCTGCATCGTGCAGTTAAAACACTCCACTAAGCCATCACTCTGTGGATGTAATGGTGTGGTGTGTGTTTTCTGCACATTCAACCGGTCACACAGAGCTGTGAAAACCTTGGACTCAAAGTTCCGGCCCTGGTCACTGTAGATCATGTCAGGTGTTCCAAACCGGCTGAACATGCCCTCCAAAGGGCGTCTGCCACTGTTTCTGCTTCTTGATCTGGCAGAGCATAAGCTTCTGGCCATTTTGTAAAGTAGTCCATCGCACAGAGCACATACTTATTTCCTCAGTTCATACACTGGAAAGGGGCCCATGATGTCCACCGCTACCCTCTCCATGGGTTCTCCAACTGCTTGTTGCTGTAGAGGGGCCCGGGACTGATCAAGGGGTCCTTTAAAGGCTGCACAATCATCGCAGCGCCGACAGAAATCCTCGACATCACAGCGATACTGACCCCAGTAAAACCCCTGGCACAACCGACAGAGGATCTTACTGCTCCTAAAATGTCCTGAGCCTGTGCCCCCATGGCACGCCTTCAGCACTGTCTGTCTAAGGGTTTTAGGGACCACTACCTGCCATCTCTCTTCCCCAGTGGCAGGCTCCTTCCAAGCCCACTGGAGCACACCATCTAGCATGCGCAATGTGCTGAACTTACTCCACAGGCCCTTTACAGTCCCCGACAGGCCCATCACCCCCTCCCAGGATGGTCTGACCCCGCTCCGAACCCACTCCGCACAGGTTTCTGCTCTTTATCATCTTCCTGCTGAGAGGCCCAATCTGCAGCCCCAACAACCTCTAGAGAGCAGCATGTTTGTTCAGCAGCTAACCCCTCCCCCCTGAGTTCCATTTCTCTGGCATCCCTGCGGTCGCAGTAGCTACAGCCTTCCACTGCACATGGATGCCGGGACAGGACATCAGCATTGGCGTGCTGGGCCCCTGGTCGATGCACAACACTGAAGTGAAAAGACTGCAGCTCCTCCAGCCATCTTGCAACCTGGCCTTCTGGCTCCTTGAAAGATACCAGCCACTGAAGGGCTGCATGATCAGCCCTGATTGTGAAGGGCACGCCGCACAAATAATACTTGAAGTGCCGGGCAGCCTAAACAACAGCCAGAAGCTCGCATCTGGTCACACAGTAGTGTCTCTCACTTTTGTTGAAAACGCAGTTGAAATATGCCACCACTCGCTCCCCTTCAGGACCCACCTGTACCAACACTGCTCCCATTCCCACATCACTGGCATCTGTATCCAGCAAGAATGGCAAAGTGGTGCGAACAGGGGCATTTGTGAGGGCCTGCTTAAGAGTTGAAAATGCCTCTTGACAGTCTGGTGTCCACATGAAAGGCTGGTTGTTCTGAAGACTCCACCTCCCGCTGCATAAAGTGACACTTCTCCGGGTGCAACTTCAATCCAACGGCAGCAATCCTCCCCAGCACCAGCCTAAGAGAGTCCAGCGCAGCCTCTGAGGACCTCCCATGGACAAGGACATCGTCCAAGTACACCAAGCACTCATGTCGAGGAACCTTGGCCAGAACATTGTCCATAAGCCTCTCAAAGGTCCCAGGTGCATTACACAGTCCAAAGCTGAGAACCTTGAGCTGCCAATGTCCCCTGGTGCTGCTGAATGCTGTCTTTGGCCTGGATTCCTGGGTGATGGGCACCTGCCAATACCCGCTGCGCAGGTCGAGTGATGAGAACCATGATGAGCCGGACACCAAATCCAGGGTCTCATCGACTCGGGGAAGGGGGTAACAGTCTTTTTTTGTCACTTTATTTAGGGGCCTATAGTCTTCTTTTTAGGGACCATACAGCCAATAACCATGGGCTGTCTGAGGGCTCGATTATGCCAGCCTCCAGCATGGCTTGAACCTCATGATCAGCAGCCTCCTGCTGAATCATAGGCAAGCGACGGGGTTGCACTTTGAGTGGCATGGGCGGGCTGGGCTGAATCTCATCCAGATAAGGACTGACTATCTATGAATGTGCAGCAGTGCATAAGATGGGCGCCACCGGGAGAACCTGATTGTAGTGCAGGGTCAGTTGGATAGTCTGCCCTCCCGGCAGAATGAGCACACCTGCCCCGAGGTCCACTACACACCCTGTGCTTCTGAGAAAGTCCAGGCCCAACACCAATGGGTCTTTCACCTCAGCCACCATGCCGGAAAAGCCACTATCAAACCCCCTACTGTGAAAACAAAAGTTCCTCTGCCTTTCATTTCAGCCGTCTGACCAGTCACTGTCCGCAGCCTCAATGACGTCGGCTCTAAAACGGTCTCTTCTGGAATGACATCAGGTCTCATCAATGTGGCAGTAGATCCTGTATCCATTAGGGCTGGGCAGGAAATCTTTCCAACCAGCACAGGAACATAGCAGTGGTCACCCACCTCTGTCCAGCCCACAGTCTCTACCGCATCAGCATGCGGATCCCGTTGAATGGTTGACGGGGTTCATGTCATCCGGGCTACACGGACCCTTTCCCGTTTCCCTGCTGACCTTTAGCTTCTGGACAGCGATGGAGCATGTGTCCTGGCTGGCCACACCCCCAGCAGACAGCAGGCAGGTTGCGTTGCATGCCACTCACACTAGGTCCCACTGACAGATTTTTCACAGCACGTACCAGCTCCTCCACCCACACCGGTCTTTGTTCTGGCAGCTCCTTCACAGCGGTAGCCATCACTGGTGTAGGTGTTGATGGCTTTATGGCACAGGTGGCGATCTCCCTCTCCAGGGCCAGTTCAAGAGCCTCACCCAGTGTCACAGGGTGGGTGAGCTGTACATGTAAGCGCAACTCCACAGGTGCCAGTGCATGGATGAACTGGTCACAGACTAGCTCATTCAGGATTGTGCTTGGCATTCCACCATATGCACGTCTGCCCAGGCTCTCATTCTCATGTGCCAGGGATCGCAGGGGCTCATCTGGCTGCCTGACACGGTGTTTAAACTCACTCTTTCAGATTAAAAAGTCCAAAGCGTCTCTGCAGAGCTCCAACCAACATAGAGTAGTCCCCTCTCTCCTCTGGGCTCAGGAGCAGGAGGCAGTCTGCAGCTTCCTCTGTCAGTGAAAGTGCCAGCTGCACAGCTTTAATCTTCTCGGACCAGCCTGCAGTGGCTGCTAACAGTCTGAACTGTGCTCGGTAAGCTTCCCAGCTCCCTCTGCCAGAGAACAGCGGTGTTGTGGAGCGAGTGATGAAGAGTTGCTGGGCGCCGCCGTCTTTGCTGACATCTGACCCTGCGCTGTATTCAAGAGCGGGCTGCATGGCGTCCCGATGGCGGGTAACAGTGCCGTCCAGCCACTGTGAATTCCAGCACTCCGAGGCAATCGTGGCGCTGGAGGACATCTCCCTCCGTTTAGAGGATCGGATCACGCAGTGGGTGAATTCCAAGCTTGTGACACCAATGTAATACCTTAGTTGCAGAGAAGTCAGCCGAAGACCCTGGTTATCTTCCAGAACTTTTATTTAACACCCTCCAAAAAAGGAAAGAGTTGCTATTGTAGTCACAACACGTGCTGAAAGACGCCTCATAACACCGAGCTGCTTCCTCTCACCCCTTTTTCTCTCTCCCTCTCTCGCATTGCTCCCCCTACCCAACTCGTGAACAGTTAACCCTTGCATAACAACATGAACATTAGATCTATGATCATTACAATATATTAATAATAGCAACAACAATAATAATAGTAATAATAATTCATAATGACTAATAATGCTACAGTACAATTTTAGAGAAAGAGACAAAAAAACCTGATGAAACAAAACACAACAGGAAAGATAAAACCAACTAACAATAAAAATAAATACATATCAAAATAAATAAGTGTTTCCTGTGAACACCTAGTGACTCTTAAACCTCCACTTCATCTTTGTTTTATTTGAGAATTTGTTTCGGTCAAACCATATTTTCAATGTGTTAATTTCTTTAGTGATTTCCTCCAGAACTATTCTGCATCCTAGTAAGAGCAGAATACTACTGGAATCAATTTGAATAAGGAAAGTTGTTGTTTTTTTCTCACCAAATGGATGCTGCACTCACTCCAGTTTATTGTCTGGAATAGTCCCAGATTGCATTTCAGAGCTTCTAGAATTCAAACATTTTTGTGTGGGTGGTGTTGGGGGGTAATTTTTGGTTACAGCTTTTTTTTTGTTTTTCACCACTTTCATCCCTGAATATATCAATCATGAGTCACTTTTGTGCAGATTAAAGTCACTAACTGGGACTCCTGTCTTGTGAGAAAGAAACAAGAATCGTCCTCTGTTCTGTTCGCACAGTTTCAAATGCTGTGAAGCTCTCTGCCGAGTCAAGCTACAACGATAGAGTCCAGTTGGAATGAATAAATTCAAAGCAAAACGCCGTTTAAATCAAATGACACCTCTTTTCAAATGTTGTAATACAAACAAACTGCAATCAATCAAAACGCTTTTTTTTCTCCCAAAACGAGACGTCTTGCGCTGACGTGCAGCAGCCAGAGGTACGGAAAGACATTCATGCCAAAATGTCTGAAAGGAAATGCTTTTGACAAAACTACAGATTTTATTTGTTTTATTTATGTCCAGAGATCAAGGCTCCAGTGACCAATTTAAAATGTTGTTGACATAGGGGTGGTGGCCAAGTGGTTAATGCGCTTGGTTTCAGTTCAGAAGGTTCCGGGTTCAAATCCCACCCCTGCCACATTTCTCCATGTAATGTGGAGTTGCGTCAGGAAGGGCATCCGGCGTAAAACTTGTGCCAATTCAACATGCAGATCCACCTTGGATTTGCTGTGGCGACCCCAAGTGCAAACAAGGGAGCAGCCGAAGGGACTTACTATTGACATAGAAAACCTGTAAAGCCTACTTTTAGTACACAGAAAATTCACAAGAGATATCAATAAGGGAATCGATAAGGAATCGGATCGACAAGCAGAATCGATAATGGTATCGATATCGATAAAATCTTATCAATACCCATCCGTAGTCTGGATACAGTGGAGTGGCTGTTTGCATATACAGGAAAACTCGCCTAAACTGTCATCGTATAAACTGGATATTCGCAGTCACAGGACATAAACAAATGTCCCAATGCGTTTGTACGTTTTCTGCGTAATAAACACTGGATTTTGTATGACGGACTTTTTCTCACATCGGACAAAATGTCTCATCTGACCATAATGCATTCCCATTAAAAACCCCTCGCATATACCGGACAGAACAGTCTGGATGTGCCCAGTAACAGAGGTAACGAAATTAAAGTTCAGCACTGACACTTTGCCGTTTACTTTTTTCAAACCGTGCTCAGACACAGGCTGCAGTCTGATGTGCACCTGCTAAATTGGACACCGCAAAAGGCTGTGATCACTTTTCCGTTTTCACTCCTTTCTGTCCCATATCTTAAACGTTTATGCAGTGCACAGCTGATGACACCTGCAATTCATGGAGGAAAATGTACACCTTACCTTTACCACTTATTTAAGGCAGGTGTTTATTTTTTTTCAGAGGAGGTTCTGACTTGGGCATTAAATAAGGCAGGTCCTGAATTTTGGCGTAATTTCCACACGTTGTATTTGAACAAACTCCTCCTAGGGATTTTGTCCAATGTACTTCAAATTTCTTTCAGATCATCCGGAGACCATACTGATCAAAAGTTATCAAAAGCTTTTTCTATGTTGAAGGGTGTGGCCGCTATGGTGCCGCCATTTTGACCTTTGCCATGGTATATCAAGTCACGATAACTCCTTCATGCTTTGCCTGATTGACTTGACACTTCAGATGTGTGATGAGGGTTAGCCCCTGAACACACCTGACCCCTCTGTTTGTGCTCTGAGCGCCCCCTAGTGGATGAACCATCAACATCATAACACCTTCATACATTGTCTGATTTGCTTGAAACTTCACATGTGTGATGAGTGTCTGCCCTGTACACACCTGACCCCTCTGTTTGTGCACTGAGCGCCCCCTAGTGGATGACCCATCGACATGTCATAACTCCTTCATGCATTGTCTGATTTGCTTTAAACTTGAACTGTGTAAAGGGTCGGCCCCTGAACAGAACCTGGCCCGGGGAGGCGGTGGCGTGGACACAAGGACCCTTATATGACTGCTTGCAGTCCTAGTTATTATTAGTTTTATTATTGTTGTTATTGTTATTATCTTTGTGTTTAGAGTGTATAAAGCCCATCTACACTGCTGAGGTCTCACCTTAAAAAAACGCTTTACGGACAAAAGTAAGCATTTAGCAATTTTCATATATTCATAAAATCATTTCTTTCGGTTTTAACGCCCCATAGATTGTTTGCCGCCTCCTGGCTGTAACTAATCTGTTACATAAGTGCGACTAAACACTGACAGGAACCGACAGGAGCCGGTGGGAACTAACAGGAAACTGACAGGAGCGGGAGCGCGCACTGACTCAGTGCAGCGCTTACAAACAATTTCACCCTGCTCCTATTCAATACATGATATAAAAAAATCTGTTTCATAAGCAAACGTGATGTGGGCGATGGACGTCTTCTCAAAGTGGAGAATGGCTGCTGCTTTTACCGGCGACTGCATCGAATTAACGGTTACAACCTCAGGCTCATGCAAACTTTGCCCTGTTCTTAGTGTGAGCAGCAGTTTGCCTACATCCCATTCAACAGCGCGCTGGTACGTTTGCTCAGAGTGACGTAACCACTGTCGGGGAGGGTACCTGCAAGTGCTTTTTTCCATCAGTGTCTGCAGTTGTTTGTTTTAACTGGCATCTGCTTACAAAACTGTTCACAGCAGTGCACAAATCAATGCAAATTAATATGATCACATGACCTCCAACAGCCAAAATCTGCGTTGTTATGGATTCTGTGCATCATGTGCTTTAATCCCAGAGTTCTCCTGTATATCAATGTTCAAGTCCCAGTTCCATCCAGGAAGAACGCGAACTGAATCTGCAAATCTATTTTAAATATTTTTTTAACTTCAAATATTGTAAATCTAATAACTAACTTAATTAGTGTGTGTGTGTGTGTGTGTGTGTGTGCGTGCGTGTCCTCGCCTGTCATGGTGATGATTCCCACCACCAGTTTGATGCCTCTGTTTCCCAGCAGAGCCAGCTCGGTTTTGTCCCCGCTGCCCTTCTTCGCCACTTTTTGGGACTTGAAGGAGGCCCAGATCCCGATGGAGGCCCAGATCCCGATGGCAGTGGCTGGACGGACTGATGTTTTACACTTGCATGCAATCAGCTCTAAAATGGCTGAAGGAGCAGGCTCCTGTGACATCAGAACCGGCCTAATATGTGTAGATCCACTGACAAGCTCCCAACCATGCCCAGTTGGTGATGGCAAGTTCTGGATGGCACACAGACATTTCTTCCAAACAAATGCTTGAAAATTGGCTCGCTTGATGTGGTGTTTGAGACTGTTTGACGTTGGTGGTAGATTTTAGTTTTGCTTCTGTTTTTGGCAGAATAAAAAGTACCTGGTCTCATATGCCGTAGCACGAGCGTTTTTAGAGTAAAACTTGCAAACCAGTTTTTCGCAAGACATTTGACACTCTGTGGACAGTTCCAAGCTATCTCTAAGTTTGGACATGCTTTGCTGATGCTCAGGAGAGGCCTTCAGCAAGTCACAGCCCTTTTTCTTTCCTATCCCGGAGAGTGCACTGGTGCTGTCACATCCAGTTAAAGAATGGAATCCCGGGAGTGCAGCACACAGAGAGGGACCAAGCAGATTTCTGATGGTATCTACTGGCAAATATTGCAGCTTGTCTTTTGTACCAGTTCTAAACCACAGTTCGGGACAGTGCATTGACGTGAAAGCGTGAATGCTTAGTACTGCCACATCTGTATCAGGTGACTGTATTACCATGTGGTCATGGTCCTGAGAGGCATGAAGGGCATGCAGTAATATCCTAGTGTCTGCTTCTTCATGGTCACAATGCAGCTCGTCCACAACTTTGGAATTGCCAGAAGTGAGCATAGCTACCCTCAACGGATCACGAAAACCTCCAGCTAGGACAACAGTTTTGCCAACAGGTACCACATCTGTGAATGTATCATTCCACTTCTGAAAAAGAAAGTTTGTAAGGTTTGCCTTGTTGACAGGGTTGTTGAGGAACTTGCTCCATTGGTTTGGAGTTTGGAGTGTTATCCCCAGTAATTTTGATCTCCAGTAATGTTGAAGCTCCTCATTTCAAACGTGTCTGCTCTTTGATCGAATGTTTCTTGTCATATCAATCAAAAATGATGTCTGCTCGATGGTAATCATTCTGACTCATGACTCTTGTGCAAGCTTCTCAATATTTTTCTGCCAAAGCACCAAATGTTGCCACTCCAGTAACCTTGACCATCTGGATCATGGCCATGGCATCCACTATGACTGCAGTGAGTGGTGTTGGCTCTGAATTTGGTAGTCTATAGAGCTTATCTACACCTTCCTCAAGTACAGCAAGCAAGGCACTCTTGGTGTTCGCGGCGGCAAAACCGAAATGGTTTTTAGGCTGATTATTTGAGGTTTTTGCATTTTGATGTTTATAAGAGCAAATATATGACTACCAAATGTTATTGGTTGTTTCTATCTTTCAATTCCTCACATTTTGACACCAAAAACATGTCTGTAGCTTAATTAATTTGCAAGATATTAACATTTATGATGAATTTTGTTTCCGCCGTTTCGCTGCGTGTCGTCGGTATATTCCAACCCTCATAGCAAATTACCTATACCACAAATTATGACTACAACAGGGCTAGGTATGTTTCTTAGGTGTGTCCCAACCTGGAAAAAAGTCAAACCAAATAAATACTGGGTGTACTACGTTTTCCTATTTCTAGACCCCTTCTGAAAATCTCCTCTTGGACTATTAATGACATTTAAAAGATAATAAGTTTAAAAAAAAATCTATGCCCACCTTTAAAAAGACGTTTAAAACAAGCTCCACTTTTTTCCTGCTGTGTATTTTTCGGTGATTAAACTGACACATTTAGACTGTTTGTAACGGTGATGTTTCAATTCAGTTTAAACAGTTTATCCTCTGCAATGTGAAAATTAAAATAGATTAAAATTTTGGAACCTGACGAACAAACCATACACACACACACACACGTATATATAGCTCACCCCCAGGGAGTGTGTTATGTGATTGTTCCTCAAGCTCGGCTCCTCTATCGGAGACCTGGGAGTTTGAGGGTTCCTCACAGTATCTTAGCCGTTCCTCGGACTGCACTCTTCTAGACAGAGATCTCTGATGTTGTACCTGGAATCTGCTGGAGCCACTCTTCCAATCTGGGGGTTACATCTCCTAGTGCTCCTATTACCACTGGGACCACTTTGGACTTTACCTTCCACATCTGCTCCAGCTGCTCCTTCAGATGTTGGTGCATCTCTATTTTCTTGTGCTCCTTCTTTCTGATGTTGCTGTCAGCTGGGATTGCCACGTCGATTAGCCGTTCCTCGGACTGCACTCTTCTAGACAGAGATCTCTGATGTTGTACCTGGAATCTGCTGGAGCCACTCTTCCAATCTGGGGGTTACATCTCCTAGTGCTCCTATTACCACTGGGACCACTTTGGACTTTACCTTCCACATCTGCTCCAGCTGCTCCTTCAGATGTTGGTGCATCTCTATTTTCTTGTGCTCCTTCTTTCTGATGTTGCTGTCAGCTGGGATTGCCACGTCGATCAGGACTGTGGCTTTCTTTCCCTTGTCAACCATCACTATGTCTGGTTGGTTGGCCACCAGCTGCTTGTCTATCTGGAATTTGAAGTTCCACAGGACTTTAGCCCTGTCATTCTCAATCATCTTTGGTGGCGTCTCCCATCAGGACTTGGGGACTTTTAATCCGTATGCGGCACAGATGTTCCTATACATGATTCCTGACATTTGGTTGTGCCTCTCAGTGAACGCTGTCCCAGCTTGCATCTTGCATCCTGCTATGTGCTGGACTGTGTCTCTGGTGTGCATTTGCACAGCCTGCAACTTGGGTCCTGTCAGCTGTGGTCGACTCCTGCCTTAGCCAGACAACCGGCCCGGCTATGAATTAGGCCGGATACTGGCCACCATCTTGGAGTGAGATTTCCGACTCTTAAACGACCAATAGGAGAGCAGCGCTCGAGCCACATCAACGTGAGATTGACGCATGGGCTGACGTCAGCGTCTCAGCCACCAACCAATCACAGGTTAGGAGAGAGAGTCCAGTATCAGGCTCAATTCAGGGCCGGTTGTTGGGCTACTCCTGCCTCTATGGAACTGGTGTTTAGGTCTAGTTCTTGTGCTGCCATGATCAGAGCCTCTCTGCTGTCCTTTAAGCCGACCTTTTATATCCGCCGGTGGGTCTTCTTGATGTCAGGCACTTCCTCTATCTGTTGATGGTACATCCCATGGAGGGGCTTGGTCTTCCATGAGATCTCCTCCTCCTGTTCCTTATCACCATCTGTCTTCAGCTGCCTGAGGCGTCCTTGTAGCAGCTGATCTTGGGTGTGTGTGTGTGGGGGGGGCATGCTCCTCATCTCATCCTGTGTCCTGCATCCAGTTATTATGACTTAGTGTATATTTTGTGATGATGACTTAATCCTGTCTTTCTACAGCCAGAACGACATTTCAATGTAGTATATTGGCTCAGGAAACGTATAAACACCGCCCATTTCAGGACGGCGGTGCATGATACTTGTGTGCAATAATGCGATATTTGGTATTGATCTTATTCCAAGTAAATACAGGGTCAGTATCACCGATACTGATACTTTTTTAAAAATGAAGGTGGATACATCATCAAATTGCTTAATCTGAAAGAATTTTCATGACCTTTAATTGTTTATGTAGGTAAATAGAAAACAGCAATGTTTGTGCTGACGTATCACCGACCAAGACCATCAGAAACCACAAGAAACAATCAGTCTCAGGGCATCGAGAGAGTAAAACACTTGTTTTCCTGGAGGAGTAACGGTCACATCCCAGACATGAACAGGCCTATTTCCACCGCAAGAACTCGCGGGCCGTTTTAGTGGGTCCAACACCTTTGTGTATGTGTTCACTGCAGGGACCGACCTGAAAATGAAGCTTGCAGAACGTTTATTCAGGGCCAGGAAAGTCTGTATTGCAGGATGTGTGCTGCTAACAATGGAGACAAAAGACACAGACGGACAGAAGGAAACGGGTCTATTACTCTGATTTGATGAACAAAAACAAGCGTAATTCAAAGTTCCTGTTCGATGCAGTGCCAACACTTATTCAAGGACAACCACCTGTTAACCGCTTTCCTTTAACTTTGTTCGGGATTTGTGTCCGTATAACAGACGCGCGGAATTCCTCCGCACGTCTGTCTCAATGTGGTGAAAAACTGCTGATGTCCACGTCTTTTCACAATTCCTGTGCTAGTCAGACGACGTCCCGGATAAAACACAGTGTCCAGTTTGGAAATGAACGGCATATTCCACTGTTACAGGAGTTTTTGTCATGGAAAGAGGAGCGGAGGCTTCGCGCGTCGCGGTGGTGCCGCATGGCGCACAGCAACGCCGTGATGAAGCCTCACGGGACATGTTCTGGCATGTCCAGGCACATCCACAATTTCTCGGATAATCACTCTTTGGAAAAACCACCCACAGCTGTCTGAACGCCATCTCAAAGCCGTCCTGTGAGACCAAAAGGTGTTCCTTTGTCTCACTCCATCAGCAAATCGGTCGTGACGCGCAAAGCCTCCGCTCGGCTTTCCATGACAAAATCTCTTGTTAAAATCTGCCGGAAAATGGTTGATGTCCAGCTCTTGTGATAACCAGAGAAAGTGCACACGATGGTCCGGCTCCACAGAGCCATCCGTTTAGAAATGATCCGGTGGTTTGTGGCTCTCGATGGCGGCACGGAGCGCGGCGCGTCGAGCGTCCTTAAAGCTGTAGTAACAGTCCTTGCTCTCTGTGAAGCCCGTAAAATTTTCACCGAAAGCCAGATAAATTTTTCGAATGGTTTCCAGCTGCCAGTCTCTAACAGTTTCTGAAAAAATTCTGATGGAAAAAAAGCCCAAATCATTCCGCCATTTCCTGACAATGAAAATCCGCCGAGGGGGTAGACCACTCCTCACTCAAAGCCTGCTCACAGGCGAATGACGCAACCGACAGGCGTGGAAAAACTCATGCATGCGCACGAGGGTTCAGGCTTGTCTGACGCAATCACACGTGATTCAAATCCATATGGTTTTTGAAAAAAATAATAAGGTCGGTTTCTTTTATAATAGGCCTCGTACAAGTTTAGCCATCAATGTGAAACGGTGATCAGACGGATAATGTTGGGTGACTAACTGTAGTCCACTAAGAACGTTTAATAGACTGAAAGATTAGGCTGTTTTATGAAACCGGGCCCTGTTCACTTTGTTGAGTCGTGACTGTTCTGCCAGATCCAGTTCCAAATGGTGATGGGTCTAGTCCCAGATGCCGATGTTTCAAAGTCATTCTGCACAGCAGCATTTTATTTGCATTTAATTTGCATCGAAACACCAAATTTGCGATTTTGCAATGACAAAACAGTTACTAGAAGGAATATTTACAGTAACAGATTACAAATCCTGAAGTGTTGAGTGCTAACAAGTTGGTTTTTAGCTAAATGACATTGTTGAATGTAGGAAAACATTTTTTAAACTTAATTTTCCAGCTGTTGCTTGATAAGAATGGCTTACAGTAATGTAACATGTTGCACACTTTGTACACTAACGATATTGTTGAACGTGATAAAAATGTGAACGGAGGACCTATCTTTTTGGCTTGGACAACAGTGGGATTCGAACACCAGACTGCTCGAACTGAACACCAAAACTCGGTCTTCAGTTCGAGCAGCCTGGTGTTCGAATCCCAACACCGTTCCGGCCACAAACGGATCACACAGTCCTCTTATAGACCATTAGAGGGCGCCACACTAACTTACATGCATCTTTTCTGGCGCTGTCTCCAGTTGCTGTTGATTTTACACACACACACACACACACACACACACACACACACACACACACACACACACACACACACACACACACACACACACACAAACAAAAGTGCAGAATCCCAAAGTTTTGTGAAAATCCTTTTTGCATGGAAGTCTGATATGGAATGTAATCTTTTGCCAGGACAAAGGAATTCTTGACAAGGCATCCTGAGGACAGGCCCCTCGGTTACCATGGAGACACTGTCATTGTTCAGACTCAGTATGTAACAAGTGCAGCGCCATGTTTGGTGAACTGGTGGTACTTTGGGCACACATTTTTTTTTTTTGTTTTCTTAATGTATTATAAATTGCTCATGCCATCAACATTTTGTGTGTGTGTGTGTGTAGTTCAGTTTTTGGTCACTGACAACCACTGATTATTCGTTTTTACATGTCCTACATTGTGACCTGGGAGTGGAGGTGTTGGGGCACCTTCACCCAATTTAGGTATAATATGAACATCACCACACATAACACACACGTTATCAAAAAAAAAAAAAAAAATCAAACAGAGAACATTATTTTTGTTCAAGGATGTGAAGTTTTTATTTAAAACAAAGTAACGCTGTCACAGATTAGATAAAGCCAAGTTAATAATAACAGGACAGCCACTATGAACAAAATTCAAATTATATTATGTCACGAAAGAGGCTTCATACAATATTTCTAGAGAAGAATGCTCAAAAAACAAACAAACAAACAAACAAACAAACAAACAAACAAACACCATCTCCATATTTTTAGCTCACTTTTTTCATTTTTGTTTTTTTCCCCTAATTTTATAGAACTTGAGAATGTTTTGAAGCCATATCAATCAAAACTTAAATGCCAATTAAATTTACTGCTACACACAGATTCACTGAAATCCTGAGAGAATAAGTGACACATAAAATGGACTGCATTTATATAGCACTTTTCCAACTGCATCAGAAGCTCAAAGTGCTTTACACATCAATGCCTCACATTCACCCTGATGTCAGGGTGCTGCCATGCAAGGCGCCCACTACACAGCAGGAGCAACTTGTTGGGAAAGTGTAAGTACACGGACCCACAACAGGGGGCGCAAATGAACGGACAATGGAATAGGTCAAATAACAACACTTTACTGTTGCGAACGTGCACAACAAACACAACAGATTACACAATAGATCAAAGGTCAAATTACAAGGTGTCGTGTGGGCAGGCTCGAAGATAGGAGACGCCTGTCCAAAGCAGAACCGGAACCACACGATTTCCTCCGCCACCAGACCCCGGGAATACTGGAGCCGCCAAGTCCCGAACTCCCAGGTGGCCACTGCCTCCGCGTGTCGGACCTGGTACTGCTGGCAAGGAACAAAAACACAATTAAACGTGGGTGCGTCTGCACCCAGCAATCTGCACGGCAGGGAAGCTACCTCCACCTCTCGTTGGAGAAAAAGTCTGTTATCACTCACAAAAATCACGACAAAAAGGCTTTCTATCAAGCAGTCAGGCTGAGGATATTACCTTTCAGGTAGAACGATATCTCGGCAAAGAGGTGGAGATGACGTCTTGCTGATATACCGATGCAGATCAGATGAGTGGTGACAGCTGTCACAGGTGATGAGTGTCAGCTGTCACCCCGGCTGCTCCTGTGAGGCGGCAGCGCCCTCTGGTGCCTGGAGCCCGCACTCCAGGCAGGGTGCCCTCTGGTGGTGGTGGGCCAGCAGTACCTCCTCTTCAGCGGCCCACACAACAGGACCCCCCCCTCAACGGGCGCCGGGAGGCGCCCGACCAGGCTTGTCCGGGTGGCGGCGGTAGAAATCGGCCAGGAGGGCCGGGTCCAGAATGAAGCTCCTCTTCACCCAGGAGCGTTCTTCAGGTCCGTACCCCTCCCAGTCCACCAAATACTGGAAGCCCCGGCCCATCCTACGGACATCCAAAAGCCGGCGCACAGTCCAAGCCGGCTCGCCATCGATGATCCGGGCAGGAGGCGGTGCCGGACCCAGAGTACAGAGGGGTGAGGTGTGATGTGGTTTGATTCTGGACACGTGAAATACAGGATGGATCCGCAGTGAGGCTTCAGCTGCCGGCCTCACTGCGGCTGGACTGATGACCTTCTGGATTTTGAAGGGACCGATGTAACGGTCCTGTAACTTGGGGGAGTCCACTTTGAGGGGGATGTCCTTTGTCGACAACCACACCTCCTGCCCTGGCCGATACGCAGGGGCCGGGGTCCGCCGACGGTCTGCATGGGCCTTTGACCTCATCCGGGCCCTCAGCAAGGCAGAACGGGCGGCTCGCCACACCCGACGGCACTTCCGTAGGTGGGCCTGGACCGAGGGCACACCGACCTCTCCCTCAACCACTGGAAACAAAGGCGGTTGGTACCCCAGACATACCTCGAAAGGGGAGAGGCCGGTGGCTGACGACACCTGGCTGTTATGGGCATACTCGATCCAGGCCAGATGGGTACTCCAGGCCACCGGGTGCGCGGCTGTCACGCAACGCAGGGCCTGCTCCATCTCCTGATTGGCCCGTTCTGCTTGCCCGTTGGTCTGGGGATGGTACCCGGATGAGAGACTCACCGTGGCCCCCAGTTCCCGGCAGAAGCTCCTCCAGACGTGCGAGGAGAACTGGGGACCGCGATCTGAGACAATGTCTGTTGGGATCCCATGCAGCCGGACGACGTGGTGAACCAGGAGGTCCGCTGTCTCCTGGGCCGTCGGGAGCTTCGGGAGGGCCACGAAGTGGGCCGCCTTGGAGAATCGGTCCACTATCGTGAAGATGGTGGTGTTGCCCTGGGACAGCGGGAGACCTGTGACAAAATCCAGGCCGATGTGGGACCAGGGGCGATGGGGCACGGGCAGCGGCTGGAGCAGACCCGAAGCCCTACGATGGTCAGCCTTGCCCCTGGCACAGGTGGTGCAGGCCTGGATATAATCCCGGACGTCGGCCTCTAGGGACGCCCACCAGAAGCACTGCCGGACAACTGCCACGGTTCTTCGCACCCCTGGATGACAGGAGAGCTTAGAGCCGTGACAGAAGTCCAGGACTGCAGCCCTAGCTTCTGGTGGGACGTAAAGTCTGTTCTTCGGCCCAGTTCCGGGGTCCGGGCTTCGTGCCAGGGCCTCCCGGACGGTTCTCTCTACGTCCCAGGTGAGGGTGGCCACGATAGTGGACTCCGGGATGATGGGTTCCGGTGGATCCGACAACTCCGTTTTGACTTCATCTTCATGTACCCGGGACAAGGCATCTGATCTCTGGTTCTTGGTCCCGGGCCGGTAGGTGATGCGGAAGTCAAAACGGCCGAAGAACAGTGACCAGCGGGCTTGCCTGGGATTCAGCCGCTTGGCGGTCCTGATATACTCCAGGTTCCGGTGGTCAGTGAAAACCGTGAATGGCACGGACGTTCCCTCCAACAGATGTCTCCACTCTTCAAGAGCCTCTTTCACTGCAAGAAGTTCTCGATTGCCGACGTCATAGTTCCGTTCGGCCGGGGTCAACCTGCGGGAAAAATAGGCACACGGGTGAAGGACCTTATCGGTCTTCCCGCTCTGGGAAAGCACAGCTCCTATCCCTGAGTCCGAGGCGTCCACTTCAACCACTAACTGGCGACTAGGATCGGGCTGCACCAGAACGGGTGCAGACGAGAAGGGCCGTTTCAACTCCTTGAACGCGGCATCGCAACGATCCGACCAGGTGAAGGGAACTTTTGGTGAGGTCAGGGCTGTCAGGGGGCTAACTACCTGACTGTAGCCCTTAATGAACCTCCTGTAGAAATTAGCAAAGCCGAGGAACTGTTGCAGCTTCCTACGGCTAGTGGGTTGGGGCCAGTCTCTCACCGCCGCAACCTTGGCCGGATCAGGAGCGACGGAGTTGGGGGAGATGATAAACCCCAGGAAGGACAAAGAGGTGCGGTGGAACTCACACTTCTCGCCCTTCACAAACAGCCGGTTCTCCAACAACCGCTGCAGGACCTGACGTACATGCCGGACATGAGTCTCAGGATCCGGAGAAAAGATGAGTATATCGTCTAGATATACGAAGACGAATCGGTGCAGGAAATCCCACAAGACATCATTAACTAATGCTTGGAACGTCGCGGGGGCGTTGGTGAGGCCGAACGGCATGACCAGGTACTCAAAGTGACCTAATGGGGTGTTGAATGCCGTCTTCCATTCATCTCCCTTCCGGATCCGAACCAGGTGATACGCATTTCTAAGATCCAGTTTAGTAAAGATTTTGGCTCCATGCAGGGGGGTGAACACGGAATCTAATAATGGCAACGGGTATCGGTTGCGAACCGTAATCTCATTCAGCCCCCTGTAATCAATACATGGACGAAGTCCGCCATCTTTCTTGCCCACAAAAAAGAAACCTGCCCCCATCGGGGAGGTGGAGTTCCGGATCAGCCCGGCAGCTAATGAGTCCCGGATGTAGGTCTCCATTGATTCGCGCTCAGGTCGTGAGAGGTTGTACAGCCTGCTGGACGGGAACTCAGCGCCTGGAACCAAATCAATGGCACAATCGTACGGACGGTGCGGGGGAAGGGTGAGTGCCAGGTCCTTGCTGAAGACGTCAGCAAGATCGTGGTACTCAACCGGCACCGCCGTCAGATTGGGCGGGACTTTGACCTCCTCCTTAGCCTGGGATCCGGGAGGAACCGAGGATCCTAAACACACCCGATGGCAGGTTTCGCTCCACTGAACCACCACCCCAGACGGCCAATCGATCCGGGGATTGTGCTTTAACATCCATGGGATGCCCAAAATCACGCGGGAGGTGGCAGGAGTTCCAAAAAACTCAATCTCCTCCCGGTGGTTTCCAGACACCACCAGAGTTACTGGTGGTGTCTTGTGTGTGAGTAAAGGGAGGAGGGTGCCATCTAGTGCCCGCACCTGCAATGGCGTAGGAAGCACCACCAGAGGGAGCCCTACCTCCTTTGCCCATCTGCTGTCTAGCAGATTCCCTTCTGACCCCGTGTCCACCAGTGCTCGGGCTTGAAGGGTTAAATCCCCGCTCAGGATTGTGACTGGGAGTCGTGTGGCAATTTGTGTGTGTCTCACTTGAATGTCTTGACCCCCCCTTAGCCCAGTCTCTAAGGGCGAGTGTTGACGTTTTGGCCGTTTGGGGCAGTTTCTCTGTGTGTGCTCTGTTGAGCTGCAGAGAAAACACTCTCCACGGATCAGCCTCCCCATTTTGGCCCTGTGCGTCTCCCTAACAACGTCAACAGGGGGAGCTGTTGCCCCACAAAGCGCTGCGGCTGTGGAGCGTGGGGAGGGCGGCCCCTTTTCGAACCCGGAAGGGAGAGGGGCGGCGCGTATCCGGTCACGTCCTTCGCCTCGCTCCCGACGGCGTTCCTCTAACCGATTGTCTAATCGTATAACGAGATCAATAAGCCCGTCTAAATCCCGCGGTTCGTCCTTTGCCACCAGGAGCTCCTTCAGGACCAACGACAGTCCGTTTACGAAGGCGGCGCGGAGGGCAGTGTTATTCCAGCCGGACCTCGCAGCCGCGATGCAGAAGTCGACTGCATAAGCAGCTGCGCTCCGGCGCCCCTGTCTCATTGACAGCAGCACGGCTGAAGCGGTCTCTCCTCTATTTGGGTGATCGAACACTGTTCTGAACTCCCTCACAAACCCATCATATGTCAGAAGGAGCCGTGAATTTTGCTCCCAAAGCGCTGTAGCCCAAGCGCGTGCCTTGCCGCGAAGCAGATTAATTACATAAGCTATCTTGCTAGAACCAGTCGCGTACATGACAGGACGTTGTGCGAAGACGAGCGAACACTGCATAAGGAAGTCCGCGCACGTCTCCACACAACCTCCGTACGGCTCTGGAGGGCTTATGTATGCTTCCGGGGAAGGTGGGAGGGGTCGTTGAACGACCAGTGGAACGTCACTGTTACGCACAGGGTCGACAGGAGGGAGAGCCGCAGCAGCGCCCTGAGGGCGCGCCTCCACCTGCGCGGCGAGAGCCTCCACCCTGCGGTTAAGGAGGACGTTCTGCTCGGTCATTAAATCCAACCGAGCCGTGAAAACGGTGAGGATCCGCTGCAACTCACCGATCATTCCTCCTGCGGGCGCCTGAGCGCCCTGTTCTTCCATTGGCCGTTCAACAGCCGGTTGACGCCCCTCGGGATCCATGACGTTGGCCGAGATATCCTGTTGGGAAAGTGTAAGTACACGGACCCACAACAGGGGGCGCAAATGAACGGACAATGGAATAGGTCAAATAACAACACTTTACTGTTGCGAACGTGCACAACAAACACAACAGATTACACAATAGATCAAAGGTCAAATTACAAGGTGTCGTGTGGGCAGGCTCGAAGATAGGAGACGCCTGTCCAAAGCAGAACCGGAACCACACGATTTCCTCCGCCACCAGACCCCGGGAATACTGGAGCCACCAAGTCCCGAACTCCCAGGTGGCCACTGCCTCCGCGTGTCGGACCTGGTACTGCTGGCGAGGAACAAAAACACAATTAAACGTGGGTGCGTCTGCACCCAGCAATCTGCACGGCAGGGAAGCTACCTCCACCTCTCGTTGGAGAAAAAGTCTGTTATCACTCACAAAAATCACAACAAAAAGGCTTTCTATCAAGCAGTCAGGCTGAGGATATTACCTTTCAGGTAGAACGATATCTCGGCAAAGAGGTGGAGATGACGTCTTGCTGATATACCGATGCAGATCAGATGAGTGGTGACAGCTGTCACAGGTGATGAGTGTCAGCTGTCACCCCGGCTGCTCCTGTGAGGCGGCAGCGCCCTCTGGTGCCTGGAGCCCGCACTCCAGGCAGGGTGCCCTCTGGTGGTGGTGGGCCAGCAGTACCTCCTCTTCAGCGGCCCACACAACACAACTAGGGGATTAAGGACCTTGCCCAAGGGCCCTTAGTGATTTTCCGGTCAGGCTGGGGTTTGAACCGAGGATCCTCTGGTCTCAAGGCCAACGCTTAACCACTAGACCATCACCTCCCCTAATACAACTTACAGATTGGTAACAAATCTCACATAAAGTAAGACCCTTCAGCTGCTCCCTGGTTTTCACTCGGGGTCACCACAGCAGATCCAAGGTGGATCTGCATGTAGATTTGACACAAGTTTTACACCGGATACCCTTCACCCTTCCTCCTCCTCCCATCACCTCTTAGGGGAGGTGATGGTGTAGTGGTTAAGGTGTTGGGCTTGAGTCCAGAAGATCATGGGTTCAAATCTCCGCCTGACTGGAAAATCACTTGGGCAAGGCCTTTAATCCCCTATTGCTCCCGGTGTGTAGTGAGCGCCTTGTATGGCAGCACCTTGACATTGGGGTGAATGTGAGGCATAATTGTAAAGCACTGTGAGCATCTGATGCAGATGTAAAAGCGCTATATAACCATTTATCATTCCTGATGTAACTCCACATTACATGGAGAAACATTGCAGGGGTAAGGATTGAACCAGGAACCTTCTGCACTCAAACCATACTCACAAACCACTTGTCCACCACCCTGCCTGTAAGGAAAACCCCACGTAAATGACAATCTAATGCATGGGCTAAAACAGGACAGGTGCATTTGGGGATATGTTCAACTATACTTTGCTCTGAACATATTATACAATCTCAACATAAAGTAAGCTGCAAAGTGGTTGTATTTAGTCTGCTAATTAATCACGGGTGTGTTTTGGGCATAAGATAAAACAGAGTGTCATCTGTCATTACCTTCAAGAGCCCAGTGCATCATTCCTTTCACTGATGAACTCATCCCACCTGCTCAAAGTGATGTTAATCACTGAAATCACCTGCTGGAGTCAGTGGCAGCAAGGAAAACCTGCACCCTCTCGGCCCTTTCTGAAATAGTTTGGACACCACTGCCATAGGTATCCACATAATTGTGATCTGGTGATAGTGAAGGTCATTCACCACATCTGTTTCCATCCTATTCCAAAATCAGCCACCATCTGCCCTTCTACATTTCACACCATATCTACCCATGACCTCTGTTTCCAATCGCCAATATTCCTGCTAAAGCCTACCCCAGTCACCTCTCTTTCTTCCTTAGGTACAAGCTCTACCCCCTCATCAAACTCACTCCAAAAACCTTTTTTCCTCCATCTCATAACACACTTATGGGGCATACACACTGATGACATTTACTTCACTTATAACACATGCTTAATACAGGGTGTTTCAAAAGCCACTCATGGTTTTTATTTTCTCTTTTCTTTGCAGGTATACAACATAGGGTAGTAATCTTGTGCTGTTGCCATCTTCAGTGACTGAGAATTTTTTTGAGTGCAAATATGTAGTGTTCCATTGTTTTCTTGAAGTGCCATGCTTACTTTAGAACAGAGGAGAAAAATCATTGCTTGGATGGAGGTGCTTCAATCTGTGATGGCAGTCCAGCTACGATTTCTGGCATTCTGTGGACCTCATTATGCACCAGATCGAAACACCATCCTCAACACCCACAGGAAGTTCATAGAGATTGGATCCATGATAGATAGACCTCATTCAGGAAGACCCCAAAGTCTGCAGAGTGAGGAGAATGTTGCAGCTGTCTGGGAGGCTTTTGATCTCAGACAAGGAAAGTCCATTTGGAGAGCATCTTCAGAATTCAATATCAGCGTTACTTCTATCCAAAGGATCTTTCAGCGTGAGTTCAGGCTCTTTCCCTACAAGATCCATGTTGTCCAAAAGTTTGAACTGCAAGACTATGACAGCCACCTGGAATTATGTGAAACTCTGTTGGATCCTTTCCAGAGAGACGCTTCCATACTGGAGCAAATGTGGTTCAGCAATGAAGCGCTTTTCCACCTTTTTGGTCATTGCAATTGGCATAATACCCACATATGGGGACCTGCCAATCCTGTGCAAATCCACGAGCATAATACGCCTAAATTAATCCTCTGGTGTGCTTTCAGCTGGCTTAATTGGTCCATTCTTTGGTCCATGCCCAAGCGCATTATTCACATGATGTTTGTGCGTTCTTGGATGAGCAGTTCCTGGATCGGTGGATTGGTTGTCGTGGTCCTGTGGAATGGGCTCCCTGTTCACCTGTTTTCACACCATTGTGATTTTTTTTTCTCATGGAATTACATCAAGTCGAAAGTCTAAGGAAGAAGGTCTCGGGATCTCCCAACACTTGAAGAATGCATCAAAAATGCGTGTGCTTCGGTGACTCCCGAAATGTTGCCAGATGTTGGTCAGGCATGCGTGAAACAGTGGCTTGATTGCTATGAAAGGTGGTGCACATGTCGAGGTGTACCACTGATTTATGGATGAACATTCCAATTCAAAGATGGTTCCACAAATATTCTCAGTTCATATAGATTTTACCATGCAAATTTCATCCACTTTATGTTTCAAATTTTCAAAAAACAATAGAAAACCATGAGTGATTTTTGAAACACCCTGTATATTGTACTCTTCCTTCTCCCCTTCAATCACGATGGTAGAAAAGTCTGAATCCACCTCCAATACTCCTGGCCTTACTTTCTGTCCACTTGTACACATAGTATGTCTACTTTCACATCTCCATCAAATCAACCACTTCTCTCCCTTTACCAGCTGGGTTGGTAAAGGGAGAATAATCCTAATCTCTGTGTCCTAATGTCTGTCTTTCTTTATTCTTTCTCTTGTGCTGTGTTATTGCTCTCTCCCTCTGTTCTTGGGCTCCCTCTAGTGTCTTTTGTTAAAGTGGACTAGTCTCTCTGTTCCACTCATTTCTTATCCAGTGTAAATAATGTGCTCCTGTTTCCAGTCATGTTCCCCAAGGATTTTAGTGTCTCCATGTGTCCTGGATTATCTTGGCTGACCTGCTGCCTGTCTCATGGTTTTTGTGCTGTTTATTCTCCATGTCTGATTTCCTGATGCTGAGCCTTGTGATTTCTTCATGTTTCCTGAATTATAGCTGCCATCATTGGACACTGTTACCCAGTTTGTTTGTTAACTGTGTTCTGAAATAATCTGTTTCAGACACTAAAAAGGTATCTGCATATGAAATATGAACACAAATATCCAAACAGCCAATCAGCAAAATAATGGCTCAGTGCAGATGGTGCAGTTCCTCTGGTCAGGACTCAGCCACCTATCTACATGTTAAGACAAGAGTCATCAGAAGATGACATGTCCTCCCCACCGAGCCCCACAAATCAGTAATACAAAGTGCCAGGGGATCACCCAAGTACACCCTTATGCTAAATATGCATGAAACTGGTCAACTGGCTCTTGAGATATTGTGCTAACAAGAGAAAACAGACAGACATATGATTTGAAAGAGATGTAAAGAAAGACATCTTTAAAAAGTGATGAAACCTTCTGGAGGGCTGAGATACCACCTTTCTCCAGCTATAATCACCTCAATAGCAACTCACACATGACCACATGATCTCTGGTGACCAACAGCACTTGATGGCTTTCATGACATCACTGTGACGTTCATGTTGGGAAGGTGTCGTAGCACGGACCCACAACAGGGGGCGCAAATGAACGGACAATGAATAAGCCAAAGAGTAACAATTTAATGTTGTGATAATACACAACTAAATACACAGGAATTGCAAAGTCAATTGACACCAGGTGACGTGTGGGCAGGCTCGAAGATAGAAGACCCCCAACGAGAGAGAAGCCGCGTCCCATACGGCTTCCACCACCAACGGTCTGAAGAACACCGGAGCCGCCAAGTCCCGAGTCCCCAGGTGGCCTCTGTCTTCGGCTGTCGACCCTGGTACTGCTCCACCTCCAATCACACACTCGTGCAGCTCCTGGTTAACCACTTATCTGGTTTGGAGTGTGAGGCGAAGCCGTCGCTGTCACACCAAATGCCAATCCCACAGACAAGGAAAACCACCAGGAAAATGGCTGCAACAGAAGTTCAGATTATTACACAACGTATTAGTCAGCAGAGAAATTACCTCTTCAGTAGTCGATTTCTCGGCGAGGAGGTGGAGTTGCAGTCCGGCCTTTAAGGTGATAATGATGATGATGAATGAGTGACAGCTGGTGCAGAGGATGAATGACAGCTGTCACTTCTTCTGGGTCTGGCGCCCTCTCATGCTTGGAGCCCGCACTCCAAGCAGGGCGCCCTCTGGTGGTGGTGGGCCAGCAGTACCTCCTCTTCAGCGGCCCACATAACAGTTCAGGCCCCACAGAGGATAAATATTTGAGTCTCTCACTACTCCAGGTAGAAGTGATGAACCTTTTCTGGATGAAGAGCAAAACCTCTTTAAGGAACAAAAGAAGTCCAGGTGACCTGATACAACCTACTTGAATACCATGACCAGAGGGGTATAACAGCAAATGCAATTAAGCGAAATCCCCACTTATTTTGAGATGTCACAACTTTCAAAGCGAGGGTTCCATTCCAGCAATCTCACTAACATCAAGTCTCGCTGAGTTACCGTAGTAACTTATACTTCTGAACTAGTCTGGTTGCTACCAGGCTAAGTGTCAGGCTTAGCTTGAGTTGCCACTTAATCAAAGCTGTCAACTCTGGGACATATCACTCCATCAAAAAAATAAAACTTTTTTTATGGAGTGATACATAGCTTAAAGGTATTTAAATTAATGTATCACTCCCTAAAAAAAGCTTTGTTTTATAGAGTGATCCCTTAGTTTAAATAACTTTAAGCTAAGGTATCATTCCCTAAAAACACCCTAAAAACACTAAGTTATTTAAACTAATGTATCGCTGAATAAAACAAGTTATTTTTTTTAATATCAAGTGATATGTTAGTTTGAAGGTTGAAACGCACAAGTCAGACTCCAGAAAAAAATTTATTCATGACATTATCAGCTTTTGCAGGAGAAATTTCTCGGATCACTCTAACAACACAAAGCTCCGCATTTTGAAGCCCATAATACAACACAACCACTCGCTTATGGTGTCAAGTTGTGTCATAATTTAGACATCAAAAACACATACGGACATAATTTTGACAAGATCGAAGAAACTTAAACATGTTCACCACAGCAGTAGCATAAAGCATTGCAATCTGCATCATAAGGGCACATTTATTTATCAGTACACTGTACCCAGAATTATTAGATGTTTAAATTCCTCATAGGTCTCCATTATAAGTGCTGCTCTGAGGCAGTGAATGTTGCTGCTCGCTCTTTGTGAATCCAGCTGATGTGTGTGTTCGACTTCATGGGCTGCCTATGAATGGCGTGCACACGCAATTAGTCTGACTGACTTAACCTGTCTTGACTCAGTTAGATTGCGTGAACATGACTGCCTTTATGGAACCGCTTCAGCTTCATCTCATTTGTTAGGCTTATTCAAGTCAGGTATTTCAAATTAAGCGCCACTTTTCTGAGCTTGCTTCATGGAATGGGTTCCTGGATGATAGATGGATGGATCCATAGACGTCTCACAGACACTAACATATTAAACATCAGAATAACACAAGCATGTGCAAGCACTAGTATCCATTATGGTCTTCAGTAATCACAGAAAACGGAATAGAAAGAATGATAATGATAAGAAGATGAATAGAAACTTTGGTAATGATAATAATAATAATGATAATAATAACAAAGTATATGTTGATTATTTTGGTAGATTCCATAAAAAGAAACCAGAAAAGACTGGGAACAAAAAATATAAAATTTTTGTTCTCCAAAGCACTGAGACAAGAGAATAACTGGTTTTTGGCAAAAAATCTTAAGGTCAGCATCAGCATGGCCAACCTGTCATCTGGTGCACGTGCCGTCTGCAGCTGCACCATTTGTACAAAATCAAAATGACCAGTGGTGCTCAACTGACTGATTACAATGCAGTTCAATGGACGCCGACTCTCGTCTCTTCTTGTTCTTGGGGCTTCACTGCTCAATGACTGGTTTAGTTTCCAGCAAAACATCTGCAGACTCCATGGGGTGAGAGGGAGTGTGGTCTCTTAAAAATAAAAATAAATAAAACAAATAAATAAATATATGTAAAGTATGTAACCTGAGACAAAGTGTTGTGCTGTTAGATGTGTAGTATTGCAAACAGAATGATTTATCTTATAAATATATTTTTATTCTATAAACCAGTGGTTCCTCACCTTTTGTCTTTGGAGTTCCCCCCGCCCCCCCACACCACACACACACACACACACACACACACACACGCACGCACGCACGCACGCACGCACGCACGCACGCACGCACGCACGCACGCACACACACACACACACACACACACACACACATTCTGTGAGATCAGGAGTGTGCCTTGAGGTTGGAGACCATCATGTGGATGAAAACTAGGGAATGTATTCTTTGATGAGCTATCTGGCATTAATTCAAACACTGACTCACCAACTGCAATCCATTTCCCTGGACTTTTGTTCTTCACCCGGTTACATATAAACTCCCTTGGTCACAATGAACGTATGTATACGGTTGTCAAACTACACTTCTGTTTCTGTTAAAATGGCCAAAGTGGATGGTCACACACAACACATCTGGTCTGCTTTCCGTTTTTTCCTGTAATCAAAGGGAGTTTTTCCTGACCACTTTTGCCAGTGTGCTGGTTCAGGGGGGCAGTCTACATTTGACTTTACTTGTGTGTAGCACCTTGAGATGATTTACGGTGTGACTTGGCACTTTATCAATAAATGGGAATGAACTGAATTTGCATACCTTGGATTCTCAATGTCGTCAATAGTCTCTGGCAGCCTCACGTTAAGTGTTTCTGGAAGCAGCAGAGACACCAGAGTGGAAGTAATGACAACAGAACAGATGATAATCTGAGGAAGAGGAGTCCACACATCCTCCAACATCAGGACAAGTGGTGCAACTGATGATCCAACACGACCCATGACACTGTTATACCCGAAGCCCTTTTGTCTGACAAGAGAGAAGGTAAAGAGCAACAATTTATAAAACTTTGTTTCAATATTAATCAATTTGTCAGTGAGATCCAACGATACAGTGCGTCTGAAAAGTATTTACAGTGGTTCAATTTTTCCACATTTTGTGATGTTACTGTTATGGTTAGGGGTCTGGGCAGAACCGAACAAGACTGGTACTGAACCCAAATGCAGGGAGCAATAAAGAGACTTGAAATGAACAAAGGAAGATTTATTTACAATAAATGTGCAACAAAAGTGAGTTGATAAATCAAGAAGCCTGGAGAGTGGAGACAGTGGAGCCTGCTCCAGGCGGTGGAAGCTGGGAGCTGCAGCGCAGTCAGAACCAGGCAGGAGGAAAAGGTGCTGATAGGAGTCCAGGGCAGGAACTTGTGCCAGGTGGCCGCAAATGGAGCAAGGATGGAGAAGTGTTCTCAAGGAGAAGAGGAGAAAGAAGTGAGTAGATGCACTCGTAATACAGGTGGCTAAAACAGAGGAATGTTCAGAGTTCAGCAATGCAGTGCAGCTGCAGCATGATAATGAGGCAGTTCAGATTTAGCTGGCACTTGCTCAGAATTGTTCAGCATCAGGAATGGCTTGATAGTTAGGTCAGCACAAAGTTCAGTTCATGAATATCAGAGAAGGAATATCCAAATGTAGATCTCAGGCTGGTTCCCCGTGAGAACAGAATGTCAGGAGCGCAGATGAACAGCAAACTGGCTGAAGCAGAGTGAGACACTCTGGAGCAGGGGTAGGCAACCTGTTCCAGAAAGAGCCATGAGGGTGCAGGTTTTCTTTGCAGCCACTGACTCCACCAGGTGATTTCACTGATTAATCAGTGAAATCACCTGGTGGAGTCAGTGGCTGCAAAGAAAACCTGCACCCTCATGGCTCTTTCTGCAACAGGTTGCCTACCCCTGCTCTGGAGGCTGCAGGTGAACAGCGGCACAGCTGAGCATCTCCAGATAGATGTAGCAGAATGCAGGAATGAACAAGCATTAAGGCGTGTAAGCCACCAGAGGAAGGCATCTGGAAACATCAAATACTCTATTGTGGATAATAGAGTGGCCAGGTTACCTCGAGGAGAAGCTGTGGGAAACTCAGGATTCACGCTGAGGAGTTCTCTGTGAAATCTCGTTATGGAGTAATGCTGTAGACGCTGAAATCAGGCTGGAGATTCTGGCCGGAATCTGGAAGTAGAATCTGGCGACGATGAACTGGAGACTGGGATTTAAATACACAGCTGATCATGAATGAATGAATTTATTCAGCACACACACACAATCCAAAACAACAACAAAAAAAACTTACAACGAAGAAAGAAAATGAATTACAATGCATCATCAGGTGCAGATGAGCTGCAGGTGTGGTTCAGGTTCCTCAGCTCCACCTGCGCACCACCTGGAGCTAAAAACAGACAGCCAGGGCCAGAACAAGGCAGACGAGCAGACCATGACAGTTACAGCCTTATTCCAAAATGGATTAAAGTGATTTTCCCCCTCAAAATTCTACTCACAACACCCAATAATGACAACATGAAAAGTTTTTTTAAAGGTTTTGCAAATTTATTGAACACAAAAAAACTAAGAAATCACACGTGCATAAGTATTCACAGCCTTTTTTCAATACTTTATTGATGCACCTTTGGCAGTAATTACAGCCTCAAGTCTTCTTGAATATGATGCGACAAGCTTGGTGCATCTATCTTTGGAGAGTTTGGTCCATTCCTCTTTGCAGCACGTCTTAAGCTCCATCAGGTTGGATGGGGAGCGTCGGTGCACAGACATTTTCAGATCTCTCAGAGATGTTCAATCGGATTCAGGTCTGGGCTCTGGCTGGGCCACTCGAGGACATTCACAGAGTTGTTCTGAAGCCACTCCTTTGATATCTTGGCTGTGTGTTTAGGGTCATTGTCCTGCTGAAAGATGAACCGTTGCCCCAGTCTGAGGTAAAGAGCGCTCTGGAGCAGGTTTTCATCCAGGATGTCTCTGTACATTGCTGCATTCATCTTTCCCTCAATCCTGACTAGTCTCCCAGTTCCTGCTGCTGAAAAACATCATGATGACAGCATGATGCTTCCACCATCATGCTTCACTGTAGGGATGGTGCCTGGTTTCCTCCAAACATGACGCCTGGCATTCACACCAAAGAGTTCAATCTTTGTCTCGTCAGACCAGAGAACTTTGTTTCTCATGCTCTGAGAGCCCTTCAGGTGCCTTTTGTCAAACTCCAGGTGGGCTGCCATGTGCCTTTTACTAAGGAGTGGCTTCCGTCTGGTCACTATACCACACAGGCCTGACTGGTGGATTGCTGCAGAGATGGTTGTCCTTCTGGAAGGTTCTCCTCTCTCCACAGAGGAATGCTGGAGCTCTGACAGAGTGACCATCAGGTTCTTGGTTATGTCCCTGACGAAGGCCCTTCTTCCCCGATTGCTCAGTTTAGACGGGTGGCCAGCTCTAGGAAGAGTCCTGGTGGAGCTGAACTTCTTTCATTTACAAATCATGGAGGCCACTGTGCTCATTGGGACCTTCAAAGCAGCAGAAATGTTTCTGTACCCTTCCCCAGATTTGTGCCTTGAGACAGTCCTGTCTCAGAGGTCTACAGATGATTCCTTTGACTTCATGCTTGGGTTGTGCTCTGACTGTCAACTGTGGGACCTTATATGTAGACAGGTGTGTCTTTCCACATCACATCAACTGAATTAACCTCAGGTGGACTCCAATTAAGTTGTAGAAACATCTCAAGGATGATCAGTGGAAACAGGAGACACCTCAGCTCAACTTTGTGTTTCATGGTAAAGGATGTGAATACTTATGCACATGTTTTTTCTTTGTTTTTTTTTTTTTATTTTGCCAAAAAAAAAAAGCACATTCTCATTATGGGGTATTGTGTGTAGAATTCTGAGGAAAAAAATTTCATCCATTTTGGAAAAAGGCTGTAACATAACAAAATGTGGAAAAAGTGACTGAATACTTTCTGGATGCACTGTAACTGAACAGCTCAAGATCAATCATGGGATTTTATTATCAGAGTCAGGTCTGGGAACAAATGCTACATTTGTCACAATAACAGGCCTGTGGACTGGATGGCAACCACCAGTGCACCAAATGGACCAGATGGTTGTTCCCCATCTCCTGAAAGTTTACACTGATGATCTGTCTGTCGCAGTCAGCAGATACATGAGCATCCACTGGGCCTTTTCCAGTTGCTGTGGTTCTCAGTACTGAAGCACCTGTGCAGGGGATCGTGTCCACAGAAGCATATCATGTGGCTAAAATGTCACAGATAACATTGGCAGATATATGAATGTCATTGCAGAGATAAGAGAATCTCTCAAGTTACACACACACACACACACACACACACACACACACACACACACACACACACACACACACACACACACACACACACACACACACACACACACACACACACACACACACACACACACACGCCTCAGTACTGTATCAGCTGGAGAAGGCTGAGAAGATGCTCACACTTCATTTGTCTGTGGCAGATCAATGGTTACTCTTGAGATGAGGGGACGGACCGGTTGTCTCCTTGGGTGGTTACCATCCAGGACCCAAGGTTGTTCCACAGTGTGGTGGATGTGGTCATTCATGGTACCCACACGTTCCTTGACTTGACTTGATGCAAAATACGAGGTCTGTTAGAAAAGTATCCGACCTTTTTATTTTTTTCAAAAACCTGATGGATTTGAATCACGTGTGCTTGCATGAGCCAACCTTGAACCTCCGTGCGCATGCATGAATTTTTTCACGCCTGTCGATTGCGTCATTTGCTTGTAAGCAGCCTTTGTGTGAGGATGGGTGGAGTCTCTCGTCGGATTTTCTTTGCAAGGAAAATGGCGGAACGACTGGAGCAGCGCGACTGCATCAAATTTTGCCAGAAACTGGGCGACAGCCAGGTGGAAACCATTTGGATTATTCAGATGGCTTTCGGTGACGATCCTATGGGCATCACACAGATTAAGGAGCGGTACAACCGGTTTAAAGACGTCTGCACAACGGTGGAGAGCGAGCCGCGCTCCAGGTGATCATCAACATGCTGAAATGACCAGATCATTTCCAAAGTGAACGCTGTGGTGATGTGGGACCGTCGTGTGACTATCCGAGAAATTGTGGAAGAGGTGGACATCAGCACTTTTTCGGCACATTCCACTGTGACAGAAGATTTGGCCATGAAAAGAGTTGCAGCGAAATTCATGCCGATGGCTTCGGCATGAAGCTGATGGTGCAGCAAAAACGCCACCGTGTTGAAGTCTCACAGGACATGTTGTGACATGCCCAGCTCTTCCACCATTCTGAAGATTCAGACGGCTTTCGGTGGCTTTTCAGTCGTGTGACTATCCGAGAAATTGTGGAAGAGGTGGGCATGTCACAACATGTCCTGTGAGACTTCAACACGAAGGCACTTTTGCTCCGCCGTCAAAAGCTTCAGGAAAGAATTTCGCAGGATTACTGCTGATTCTTACTACTGATCGTTGTAAGAATTTCTCCAAATCTTCTTTCACAGTGGAATGTGCCGAAAAAGTGCTGATGTCCAAAATGACCAAAAGCGCCTTCGTGCTCGTGCTCGTGCTCGTGATGAGCAAAAGTGCCTTCGTGTTGAAGTCTCACAGGACATGTTGTGACATGCCCACCTCTTTCACAAGTTCTCGGATAGTCACACGACTAAAAAGCAACCGAAAGCCGTCTGAATCTTCAGAATAGTGGAAGAGGTGGGCATGTCACAACATGTCCTGTGTGACTTCAACACGAAGGCGCTTTTGCTGCACCATCAGCTTCTGTTATGTGTCAGACGCGGGCGGAGAACTGACCCAGCATTTGACAGGACCCAGCATAAAAGAAGCAGAGCACGGTTCAAAGGAAAACAAATTTTAATTAACATAGTGTATTAAGTGATAATAACCCAAAAGTCAACGGTCTGGCGAGGTGAAAAAACAGCGCACTTCCAGCAGCGCAAAAGGACCGGAGCCACAGCAATTCTGGACCCAAGGACCCCGCCGACACCCCCCAGGTGGCCGCAACAAACCGAGTCTGTGAAAGAAGAAACCGTAAGGTGAGTCCAACACTCTCCACACAGAGAGACAACTCAAAGGTGCACACAATCAGCAAAACACTTCCTGGCCTAAATGTAAAATCAGCTTCTCTCCCCGCAGGCACGGAACAACTCAGTTCAAAACTCCACTGCAGTAGAAGCCGATTTAGGTGATTAGCATAGCATAACAGCTCAATATAACAAGGTGTGAGGGACACCAAATTTACTGACTTTACTTCATGAAAGTCACAAAAACCAAAATACCTCAGGAAGTGTGCTGAAGAGCGTGAGACCTCACCCAATCCTCTTTCACAGACCGTGGTATCAAACCTGGAGCGGTCTCGGCGTCCGTAGTAGTGAGATTGTTCTCCCAACGTTGATCTCACACGTCTGGTCACAAAGTCGAGTCTCTGGCAAATACACACTGTGTATTCCAGGTTTAAATGCAACATGCCCTGATCAAGACAGATGCACCACAGCTGTGAGTCCTGATGAACTGCACGTGATAACAAGCCTCCAGGTGATCAGGGTGAGGTCCTCAAACTCAGCCCCACGTCAGCCACTCAGTCCTGAACACATACCACCTGGTGGCAGAAACAGAAAACAAAAACAAAGCCAGCCAAACACCCCAGCCCACAACAGCTTCGTGCCGAAGCCATCGGCATGAATTTCGCCACCACTCTTTTCATGGCCAAATCTTCCGTCACAGTGGAATGTGCCGAAAAAGTGCTGATGTCCAAAATGACCAAAAGCGCCTTCGTGCTCGTGCTCGTGCTCGTGCTCGTGATGAGCAAAAGTGCCTTCGTGTTGAAGTCTCACAGGACATGTTGTGACATGCCCACCTCTTTCACAAGTTCTCGGATAGTCACACGACTAAAAAGCAACCGAAAGCCGTCTGAATCTTCAGAATAGTGGAAGAGGTGGGCATGTCACAACATGTCCTGTGTGACTTCAACACGAAGGCGCTTTTGCTGCACCATCAGCTTCTGTTATGTGTCGGACGCGGGCGGAGAACTGACCCAGCATTTGACAGGACCCAGCATAAAAGAAGCAGAGCACGGTTCAAAGGAAAACAAATTTTAATTAACATAGTGTATTAAGTGATAATAACCCAAAAGTCAACGGTCTGGCGAGGTGAAAAAACAGCGCACTTCCAGCAGCGCAAAAGGACCGGAGCCACAGCAATTCTGGACCCAAGGACCCCGCCGACACCCCCCAGGTGGCCGCAACAAACCGAGTCTGTGAAAGAAGAAACCGTAAGGTGAGTCCAACACTCTCCACACAGAGAGACAACTCAAAGGTGCACACAATCAGCAAAACACTTCCTGGCCTAAATGTAAAATCAGCTTCTCTCCCCGCAGGCACGGAACAACTCAGTTCAAAACTCCACTGCAGTAGAAGCCGATTTAGGTGATTAGCATAGCATAACAGCTCAATATAACAAGGTGTGAGGGACACCAAATTTACTGACTTTACTTCATGAAAGTCACAAAAACCAAAATACCTCAGGAAGTGTGCTGAAGAGCGTGAGACCTCACCCAATCCTCTTTCACAGACCGTGGTATCAAACCTGGAGCGGTCTCGGCGTCCGTAGTAGTGAGATTGTTCTCCCAACGTTGATCTCACACGTCTGGTCACAAAGTCGAGTCTCTGGCAAATACACACTGTGTATTCCAGGTTTAAATGCAACATGCCCTGATCAAGACAGATGCACCACAGCTGTGAGTCCTGATGAACTGCACGTGATAACAAGCCTCCAGGTGATCAGGGTGAGGTCCTCAAACTCAGCCCCACGTCAGCCACTCAGTCCTGAACACATACCACCTGGTGGCAGAAACAGAAAACAAAAACAAAGCCAGCCAAACACCCCAGCCCACAACAGCTTTGTGCCGAAGCCATCGGCATGAATTTCGCCACCACTCTTTTCATGGCCAAATCTTCCGTCACAGTGGAATGTGCCGAAAAATTTCTGATGTCCACCTCTTCCGCAATTTCTCGGACAGTCACATGACGGTCCCACATCACCACAGCGTTCACTTTGGAAATGATCTGGTCATTTCAGCATGTTGATGGCCAACCAGAGCGCGGCTCGCTCTCCACCGTTGTGCAGACGTCTTCAAACCGGTTGTACCGCTTCTTAATCTGTGTGATGCCCAGAGGATCGTCACTGAAAGCCGTCTGAATAATCTGAATGGTTTCCACCTGGCTGTTGCCCAGTTTCTGGCAAAATTTGATGCAGTCGCGCTGCTCCAGTTGTTCCATCTTTTTCCTTGGAATGAAAAAACGCCGAGCGCACGACACACACCTCACACAAAGGCTGCTTACAAGCAAATGACGCAATCGTCAGGCGTGAAAAAATTCACGCATACGCACGAAGGTTCAAGGTTTGCTCATGCAAGCACACGTGATTCAAATCCATCAGGTTTTTGAAAAAAATAAAAAGGTCGGATACTTTTCTAACAGACCTCGTACACTGTTTTCTTGAGCAGTAACGATTGCTTCTCCACAGTCAGTGGAGTGAGTGAGTCCTTCAAAGTCAACAGTTACCTGAGAACAGTGGGGAAGAGCTCAGTCGTGTAAACTGTGACAGTAATGACAGAAATTTCTGCCAGGTCTTTTCCAATAATGGCCACAATGGCACGCACATGCCACAAACCTACAACAAAATAAAGAAATAAAATTGCCAAAGTGCACATAAAGCCTTAGTTTTTCTCTAAAAATGATGTAAAAAAATTAAAATGAATGCACATACAAAAAAATGTTAGAATTCTGACACTGTTCATCTGATTTGGATCTAAATACCTACAAATTAAATCTGAAAGCCTGCAGTTTGAGACTAACTATACTGTGCCTTGCAGAAGTAATTAAGTAAGCAAAGTTTATTCATGTAGCACCTTTCAAGATAAAGTACTTCAAATATGAACAAAGAAATTAAAAACAGCAGAAACATAAAACAATTAAACCTTGGTAAAAGCCAACCGATACAAATGTCTCTTGAACTTCACTTTAAACATTTCGATTGAGTCCACAGAATGTAGGTCCAAAGATCCGAAGACCTTAGAGGCCTGCTTGTCACATACAAATGTAATAGTGCAGCAATATAAGATGGCATTTGACTATGCAGCGCTCTAAAAGTTGAATTGAAGTTTAAAATGGATGGGGAGCCAGTACAAAGTGGAAAGAATGTTTTACATGTGACCTCTTTGATGACCCCATAAGAAGCCTTGCAGCCGCATTCTGGACCATTTCTAAGCACTCTAGAGCTCAGGCTAAAAAAAACAATGAGTTACAATAATCCAGATGTGATGAGACAAACGCATGAATTATCATCTCCATCTCGGCCCTAGACCCAATCCTGCATAAACAGGCAATATTACAAAAATGAAAAAACAAGAATGTTCCAGGTGGGTAACATACGCATCAAAATTGAGGGACTGAACGAACATAACACCTAAATTCCTGACTGCCGAGCTAACCAAAGGGGCCAGAGAAGCAAAATTCCCAACCACAGTGGGAATGAACTCATCAGGGACACAAACAAGGCCTCAGATTTTGCTGTGCTAAGAGACAAGTAGTTAGCCGCCATTGAGCCACCAATAACCTCAACATAGCGCTGTAGAGAAGAAACACCAGAAACAATCTGAGGAGTGAATGAAATATATAGCTGGATGTCATCCACATAACAGTGGTAAGATACCTCTTTGAAATAGCTCAGGAGAGGACCAAGTGGGAGCAAATAATATAGGTCCCAGAAAAGAGTCTTGAGGGACACCACAGGATACATGGCAGAGGAGGACATAAATTTAAAATAAAATAATAAATAAAAACCAATCCAGAAATGCCCACCCAAGTCCTTTATCTCTCGATTCAAACCCCATGAACAACTACAGAGAGATCCAAAAGGACAAGTACGGAATATTCACCTGCTTCTCTGCACATTAAAATATGGTTTGAAACTCTGAGAAGGGCAGTTTCGGCAGAGAGCAAGTGACGGAACCCAGACTGGAATTCATCCAAAATATTATGTTCAGTTAAAAACTCATTTAGCTGTTTGGCCACTTTTTGTGAAACTTTAGAAATAAAAGGCAGTTTTGAAATCAGTCTAAAAAAGGGTCAACATTATTTTATTTATTTTTAAAGGGGGTGAATAACTGTCTGTTTAAAATATTGGGGGGACAGCCAGAAAGTAGCGATCTGTTTATCATCACTAGAATAGCCGGGCGACAGAATGGAAGACCTTTTTAAATAAGGAGGTAGGGACAATATCAAGTGTGCAGGAGGAAGATTTCATCCTATCGACCAGACCGGTGAGCTCTTTCAATGTTGTTGGTGTAAAACTATCCAGAACTGACGGCCGGAGAAAATATGGAACAGGAGGAGAAAGGGAAGGATTGATGTTTGTCCTGATATCATGAATTTTACTCATAAAAAGGACAAAAAAAAAAAATGTCACAGTCTTCATTCGACTGAATGATCACAGCAGGAGATGCAGGTGTAACAATATCTCTGATTGTATCAAACAAAACTTTAGGGTCATTAGGGCACCACCATTGGCTTTTACATATTTTGATTTATTTATGCCATTTCAAACACAAACATAATTCAGACTTCTCTTTTTTGAAATGTCTAAAATCATCAGAGTCTGATGCGCTGCTGTGGTGCTCTGATCGCTTTTATCATCAGAATCAGAATCAGAATCAGAAGAAGTTTATTGCCATTGTCAGTGAACAGGATTCACAGACTAGGAATTTGCTTTGATATAATGGTGCAACATTAAACAGAGAGCAATATAAAATGCTAAGATAAAATATACAATATGTGCCAAAATAAGACAAAATATAAGATAAAAAATGACATATGAAATATGAAAGTCTGTGTGAAACAGAAAGAAAGAGAAACAGAAAAAACAGTGCAGTGGGAGGAGTGCAATTAAAACCAAAGTACATTGTCTAAAGTGACCCGTGATAAAATGATAAAGTGACAGAGTTAAGGTTAAGGTGACTGAGTTATGAGGAGTTCATGAGTCTAACGGCAGAGGGGAAGAAACTGTTCTTATGGCGGCAGGTTCTGGTCTGGATGGACCGTAGCCTCCTGCCCGAGGGGAGTGGTTTGAATAGACTGTGTACAGGGTGAGAAGGGTCAGCTGTGATCCGACCTGCTCGGCCCAGAGTCCTGGAGACGTGCAGGTCGTGGAGAGATGGAAGGCTACAGCCGATCACCTTCTCAGCAGAGGCCACAATGTGCTGCAGTCTGTGTCTGTCCCTGGCTGTGGCCCCGGCATACCACACCGTGATGGAGGAGCAGAGGATGGACTCAATGATGGCCGTGTAGAACTGCACCATCAGCTGGACAGGCAGCTTGGCCTTCTTCAGCTGCCGCAGGAAGTACATCCTCTGCTGGGCCTTCTTGATGAGGAAGCTGATGGTTGACTCCCACTTGAGGTCCTGGGTGATGGTGGTGCCGAGGAAGCGGTGACAGTCCACAGTGGTGATGGGGCTGTTGGTGAGGGCGGGGGGGGCTGTGGCTTTCCTGAGGTCCACAATCATCTCCACTGTTTTTTGGGCGTTGAGCTCCAAGTTGTTGCTGCTGTACCAGGTCACCAGCCGGTCCACCTCCCTCCTGTAGGCAGACTCATCCCCATCCGAAATGAGTCAGATGAGGGTGGTGTCGTCCGCAAACTTGATGAGCTTTACGGAGTCGTGGCTGGAGGTGCAGCAGTTAGTGTATAGAGAGAAGAGCAGAGGGGAAAGAACACAGCCCTGTGGAGATCCTGTGCTGAGAGCCTGAGTGTTCGAGACATTCTTTCCCAGCCTCACATGCTGACTCCGGTCCGTCAGGAAGTCTGTGATCCATCTGCAGGTGGAGTCGGGCATGTGGAGCAGAGAAAGCTTGTCCTGGAGCAAAGCCGGAAGGATGGTGTTGAATGCAGAGCTGAAGTCCACAAACAGGATCCTAGTGTATGTTCCTGGGGAGTCCAGGTGCTGCAGGATGGAGTGCAGGGCCAGGTTTATGGCGTCGTCTACAGACCTGTTGGCTCTGTAGGCAAACTGCAGGGGGTCCAGGAGGGGGTCGGTGATGGACTTCAGGTGGGATAAAACCAGGCGTTCGAAGGTCTTCATGACTACAGACGTGAGAACCACAGGCCTGTAGTCATTAAGTCCAGTGACGCGTGGTTTCTTGGGGACTGGAACTATAATGGAGGACTTGAAGCAGACTGGAACATGGCATGACTCCAGGGAGGTGTTGAAGATCCCCATGAAGACTAGGGCCAGCTCATCAGCACAGTGTCTCAGGGTGGCAGGAGAGACACAGTCTGGGCCCGGGGCCTTACGTGGATTCAGCCTTTTGAAGTGTCTTCTCACGTCCTCCTCTTGGACGGAGACGGCAATGGGGGGAGGGGGGAGGGCAGCGGTGAGAGGGGGGAGGTCCAGAGTGTTTGAATATCCAGTTGTGTGGGGGGTGGGGAGGTGTGAGTCCTTGTCTTCAAAGCGTGAATAGAAGACGTTCAGGTCGTTGGCCAGCTTCAGGTCGTCAATAGAACGAGGTGCTTTGGGCTTGTAGTTGGTGATCTCTTTCAGCCCCCTCCACACAGAGGCCGAGTCGTTGGCAGAGAACCTTTGCTGCAGACGTGAACTGTACATGGATTTAGCCTTTGCCACCTCCTTGCTAAATCTGTACTTAGCACCTCTATAGCTGTCTCTGTCTCCTTCTCTGAAAGCCACCTCTTTCTGCTGCCGGAGCTGCCGGAGTTTAGGTGTGAACCAGGGCTTGTCATTGTTATATCTCACCCTGGTGCACTGTGGGATGATGCTGTCTTCACAGAAATGAATACGAGGTGTATTAGATAAGAAACCGACACTTTTATTATTTTTTTTTAACTATATGGATTTGAATGACGTGCGATTACACCAATCATGCTTGAACCTTCGTGCGCATGCATGAGTTTTTTCACGCGTGTCGGTGATGTCATTTCCCTGTGGGCAGGCCTTGAGTGAGATGTGGTTCAGCCCTCTCGGCTGAATTCCTTTGTTTCACACGCTGCTCGAGACGGTGCGTGTTGTTTTATCAAAATTTTTTCTGGACCTGTGAGGAATATCCGAGTGGACACTATTCGAGAAATTCAGCTGGTTTTTGGTGAAAAGTTTAGCGGCTGATGAGAGATTATGGGGTGTTTCTGTCGCTGTAAGGACTTCCCATGGAGCGGGACGTCGCGCAGCGCTTCCAGGCGCCGTCATCGGCCTGTTTCGAGCTGAAAACATCCTAATTTAAGGCTTAATTCACCCAGGACGTCGTGAGAGAACAGAGAAGATTCAGAACAGGCCAGCATGAGGACTTTATGCGGACATTCCACTGTTTAAAGACATTTTGTAATGAAAGACGTGTGCGCAAATTCGCCGAGTCGTTTCCGTGATGACTCGACAAATCTGTTTGCGCCGCGACAGGAAAAACACCTCCGTGTTGAAAACCATTTGTAAAATTCAGGCGGCTTTTGATGGCTTTCAACAAGTGAGTAACTGAGAAATTGTTTAACAGCTTGGGCATGTTCCAACTTGTCCGTTAAGGTGTCCAACGGAGGTGTTTTTCCTGTTGTGACCCCCCACGGTCGGGTCCGGCCCGACATGCGACTCTGCCCGCACGTTCTTTCATTACAAAATGTCCGTTAACAATGGAATCTCCGAATAAACTCCTCATGCCGACTTCTTCTGAAAGTTCTCTGTTCTCTGACGACTTACTGGGTCAACAGAGCCTGAAATGTGGAAGTTTTCAACTTGAAACGGCAAGACGCTGCCGCCTCGAAGCGCAGATCGCCGTCAGGCGCCGTGGGCCGTCCTTAAAGTGACACTACCAGACCAAAATCTCTCATCAGCCGTTAAAATTTTTACCGAAAACCAGCTGAATTTATCAAATGGTGTCCACTCAGTTGTGCCTTACAGCTTTTGAAAAATTTTTTATCAAACAAAGCAGCAGTCTCTGAGCCATTCCTAAACAATGAAAAAACGACGAGAGGGTGGGCGACTCCTCACTCAAAGACTGCCCACAGGCGAATGACGTAACCGACAGGCGTGAAAAAAACTCTTGCATGCCCACGAGGAATCAAGCATGTCTGATGTAATCACACGTGATTCAAATCCATATGGTTTTTGAAAAAAATAATAAGGTCGGATACTTTTCTAACAGACCTCGTATATGACGTCACAGTGTCCGTGTAGTCATCTAGACTGTCTGTTGAAGCCTCAAACATATCCCAATCCATAGTGCCCAAGCACGCGCGTAGCTCCTCCACAGCTTCATTGCTCCACACTTTAGATGTCCTCACAACAGGTTTAGAGAGTTTTAGTCTGTCTGTATGCGGGGATCAAGTGGACCATCACGTGATCTGAGAGTCCCAAAGCTGCACGGGCCACCGCGCGGTAGGCACCACTCACTGTCATGTAACAATGATCTAACGTGCTCCCTTCTCTGGTCAGGCATTTAACAAACTGTTTGTATTTTGGTAATTCCTGACTGAGATTCCCTTTGTTAAAATCACAGAGAATTATAACAAGAGAGTCCGGAAAGTCTCTCTCCACTCTCATAATCTGATCCGCGAGCACGCGCTTGGCCTCGTGCACATCCGCGCTCGGTGGAATATACACAGAGCAAAGTATGAAAGAGTTAAACTCACGTGGAGAGTAGAACAGTCTGCAGTTTATGAGGAGATATTCCAGAGAGGGACAGCAGTGTTGGGAGATCACAGTCACATCAGAGCACCAGGCGTTGTTGATATAGAAGCAGAGTCCTCCACCTCTTGTTTTTCCACCAGAGGGTGCTCGGTCTCTGTCTGCGTGGAGGAGTTGGAATCCCTCTAGTTGGAGCGCGCAGTCCGGTGTCTGTGCATTTAACCACGTCTCCGTGAAGCACAGTACACAAGATGAGGAGAAATCTCTGTTCTTCTTCATCAGCAGTGCCAGCTCATGCATCTTGTTGTGGAGTGAGCGGACATTGGAGAGAAATATCCCAGGTAGGGGCGTGCGCGTGCCCCTTCGTCTGAGGCGCACGAGAGCTCCAGCTCGTTTTCCTCTCTGCCGGCGTCTCACTCTTTTGGCCAAAAAGTGAACCAGTTCAGCTGCAGGCACTAAAAAATCTGGCGTAATGTCCGTGGGTGTTGATGATCTGAAGTTTAGAAGCTCCTCGCGGGTGTAGGAGCACGATGACACACGATTTACGCACAAAAACAGACAAAACAGGGAGCAACAGAATACCAGGGCGCCTTCACGTGGCGCCATCTTGGATAGGTTTTTATGATGAAATAATGCAGAATTTATGCAGAAATGATTGTTGTACAAAAGCTTCAGATATCTGTTGCTGAGACAGATGATGACTGGAGGCAGTTTGAAGCAGAAACGAGATGATAATCACATTAGTGACACTCAGAAATGATGTTGAGCTCCAAAATTACACATGCAGAATGAAGGGGGGTGGGGGTCGTTCGGTTGGCGACACAGATCACCTCCAAAATTCAGTGGAGTCTTCCATGCCGTAATATCTATCTGTGGTGAAAATGTGGCGAGAATCTGTGAAGTATGACAAAGCAGGCAGAGGAAATGTGACCTGGCCCGGAGGAAGCCAATGTCCCCTTCTGGAGCCAGGCCTGGATGGAGGGCCCATCAGCAAGTGCCTGGTGGCCGTTCTTGCCAGGGATGCTGGTCAGACACAGCTCAAAAAGGCAACGCGGACCTTCCATCTGCACCCTGAAGACTCACCACCCGCAGGGGGAACTGCTGGTGTTGGGTGCCCTGTCCCATGGGTGGCAGTGGATGTCGAGGGCCTTGACGGACCTTAACCAGGTGGCAGAAGCTAGGTCTAGGGTTGTGAAACATGGCCGCGCTGTGGCGGAAAGCTTGTGCGGGATGTGGAGCGATACCAGTTAGATCTGGTGGGCCTTGCCTCCACACACAGCCTTGGCTCCGGAATCCTTGAGAGAGGTTAGAGGTTATTCTTCTATGGAGTTAATCAGGGTGTGAGGCACTGGGCAGATGTGGGGATACTCACTAGTCCCTGGCTGAGCTCCGCTATGTTGGAGTTTACCCCGGTAGATGAGAGCATCGCCTCCCTGTGCCTTCGGGTGGTGGGTTGGCGGGACTCTGACTGTTGTTTGTGCGTATGCACCAAACAGCAGTGTGGAGTATACGGCCTTTTTGGAATCCCTGAATGGAATCCTGTATGGGGCTCCAGTGGGGGACTCCACTGTTCTGCTGGGGGACTTCAACGCACAGGTGTGCAATGACAGAAACACCTGGAGAGGCATGATTGGGAGGAATGGCCTATAGATCCCAACCCGAACGGTTGTTTGTTATTGGAGTTCTGTGCTAGTCTTGGACTGTCCATAATGAACACCATGTTCAAATATAAGGACACTCCTAAGTGTACATAGTACTAGAGCACCCTAGGCTGAAGATAGATTTTGTGATCATATCATCTGATCTGAGGCCACATGTTCTGGAAACGCGGGTGAAGAGAGGGGCAGAGCTGTCAACTGATCACCATCTGGTGGTGAGTTGAATCAGAGGGTGGGGGAGGACTTTGGACAGACCTGGTAAGCCCAAACGGGATAGTGTGGGTGAAGTGGGAACATCAGGAGGAGCCCACTGTCCGACAGAGCTTTAACTCCCACCTCCAGCGGAGCTTTTCTAGCATCCATGTGGAGGTTGGGGACATACTCTCATTGCCTCAATTCAGATGACGGACTGTTTCAAAGTTTAGCGTACATAAACATGCTCATGTGGGTGTGTCTGGTGCAGGTGTGGTCTGGTGCAGCGCTGTAGTGTTTGTGGCTCAGACCACCAAAAAAAAAACAGGTCCTGGGCTGACTTGCACTGTATAGTGAGCAGAACATTCTCTGGCAACTTGCATGAACAAGGTCATGACACAAGTACATCCTCATTGCCTGCACATATCACCACCAGTGGAACATCAGCTACAAAATTTTGGCCATGTGGAGCATTCCTCTGGGCATGAGCCAACAAGCAGGTGCCTGAATGTTGAGGAACCCAGTGGCTGGAATAGGATAAGAGGACGCCCAGGTTTGACCTGGCTACAGCAGATAGATGGCAACTTTTGCGTAAAAGTTAATGGTCCAGTTGTCTGTCTGGGTATTTGCTGTCCAGGACCCAAGGTGTTTCTGTCGTATGTTGGATGAGGAGTGATTCCAGCACATGTTCCCAGACTTGATCTGTCAAAATAGGTCATATAGTCAGTGATCAGTGATATAGCCAAAACATGATTTTGCACTCACTGAACCTATGGCCAAATTAATATGTAAATCAGATCACTGTTGTCATGGTGAATTGCTCCCACTGTGACTAACTATGTGCCACGTTTGGTTCCTTTTGGTCAAAGAGCTTTGAAGATATTGCGACAAATGTGCAGACCAACGTACTCTTGACTATACGCTCTGCTGATTCTTCATTTGGGTAGATGAGTAATAATAACAGTAAAAATAAAATGTGAAATACTTTTGCTCTGGTTAGCACTCTCTTCACAGCAAGAAGGTTGTGGGTTCAAGTCCAGCCCTGATAATTCTCCTAGATCTGCATGGCATCTGGTGTTAAACCTGTTCCACATCAAGATGTGGATCCATAGCGAATCTGCTGTCATGATCACGAGGAAAAATAATCCATCATAACAAACAACCCCAATTCCAATGAGTTTGGGACGTTGTGAAAAATGTAAATAAAAACAGAATACAATTATTTGCAAATCCTCTTCAACCTATATTCAATTGAATACACAACAAAAACAAGATATTTAATGTTCAAACTGATAAACTTTATTGTTTTTGTACAAATATTTGCTCATTTTGAAATGGAAGGTGGGACAGTGGTATGTTTACCACTGTGTTAACATCACCTTTCCTTCTAACAACACTCAATAAGCATTTGGGAACTAAGGATAGTAATTGTTGAAGCTTTGTAGGTGGAATTCTTTCCAATTCTTGCTTGATGTATGACTTCAGTTGTTCAACAGTCCGGGGTCTCTGTTGTCGTATTTTGCACTTCATAATGCGCCACACATTTTCAATGGGCGACAGGTCTGGACTGCAGGCAGGCCAGTCTAGTACCTGCACTCTTTTACTACGAAGACACGCTGTTGTAACACGTGCATAATGTGGCTTGGCATTGTCTTGCTGAAATAAGCAGGGACATCCCTGAAAAAGACGTTGCTTGGATGGCAGCATGTGTTGCTCCAAAACCTGGATGTACCTTTCAGCATTGATGGTGCCATCACAGATGTGTAAGTTGCCCGAGCCATGGACACTAACACACCCCCATACCATCACAGATGCTGGCTTTTGAACTTTGTGCTGGTAACAATCTGTATGGTCTTTTTCCTCTTTTGTCCGGAGGACATGAAGTCCATGATTTCTAAAAACAATTTGAAATGTGGACTTATCAAACCACAGCACACTTTTCCACTTTGCATCTGTCCATATCAAATGAGCTCGGGCCCAGAGAAGGCGGTGGCGTTTCTGGATGTTGTTGATTTATGGCTTTCTCTTTGCATGGTAGAGTTTTAACTTGCACTTGTAGATGTACGAGGTCTGTTAGAAAAGTATCGGACCTTTTTATTTTTTGCAATAACCTTATGGATTTGAATCATGTGTGCTTGCATCAGCCAAGCTTGAACCTTCGTGCGCATGTGTGAGTTTTTTCACGCCTGTCGGTTGCGTCATTCGCCTGTGAGCAGGCTTTGAGTGAGCACTGGTCCTCCCCCCTTGTCGGATTTTCATTGTGAGGAAAATGCCTGAACAGCTGGAGCAGCGCTGCATCAAATTTTTCCAGAAACTGTGAGAGACAGCCAGGTGGACACCATTCGGAAAATTCAGATGGCTTTCAGGGATGATTTTATGGGCATCACACAGATTAAGGAGTGGTACAGCCGGTTTAAAGATGGTGCACAATGGCGGAGGGCGCGCCGCACAGGCTGAAACGACCAGATCATTTCCAAACTGAATGCTGTGTTGATCCGTGACGTCGTCTGACTACCAGAGAAATGGCAGAAAAGGTGGACATAGCACTTTTCCGGCACATTCCACTGTTAAAAGAGACTTTGTCATGAAAATAGGAGCGGAGGAATTCGTCACAGAGCCGCTAATGGCGCGGAACGAAAGCACCTCCGTGTTGGTCTCACAGGACATGTTGTGACATGCCCAGATCTTCGACAATTTCTCGGCTACTCACTCGACTGAAAAGCCACCCAAAGCTGTCTGAATCTTCCGAATGGTGGAAGAGCTGGGCATGTCCCGTGAGACTTCCAACACGGAGGTGCTTTTTGTTCTGCGCCAGAAGCGGCTCCGTCCTGACGCGCGAATTCCGTCACGTCTTTCATTACAAAATCTCCTGTAACTGTTATGTGTCAGACGCAGTCGGAGAACCGACCAGAAACAAAAGCCAGCCAGGCACCCCAGCCACACAACAGCACCCCACCCTCACAGGAAGCCTCCCGGCGACCACACAAACCTGGCCCAGGAAAAACACCCCCCTCCAGGGACCATGGCTGGAAACCGTATCTGCATTCATCTTCCAACTGAATCTTCATCTAACAGAACGGTTGACGTCTTCTCCTCTGACTGCATCTTTGCCTTTGTTTCTGTCAGTCACTTTGCACAGGTGTGGCCAGGAGTTCTTGAACCTGTGCGGTCAGCCTTTGTCCGACCATGTTTAAAGTCTGTTTAGTCATAAAACAAAAAAGACAAACACAAACAACCAAACCACCCCCCCCCTCCCCAGAAGACCGTCCCATCAAACCCCGGGAAGAGGAGAAGAGAAAAACACAACCCAAACTTAAGCTTGCAAACAAAAACGCTAACACCCCCCCCCCCCCCCCCGGACGACATGTAGGGACCAACACCCCCCCACTAACACCCCCCCCCGGATGACACGTAGGGACCAACACCCCCCAGAGGACATCCCGCCAGCTCCAGGAGTAATAACCACAGCCGAGGTCCCTCTGGGATCCAAAGTCACCCACGGGGACTCCCAGCGCCTCCCAGAGGACCGTTCCATCAAACCCCAGGAGACGCCCCCTCTCATGACTAACAGACCCAGCTTCGGCCGTCTATGGCTAGATGGACCCACAGCCCTTTTCCCCCCAGAGGACACCACAGTCACACCCTGAGGGCGGAAACTGGGGGGAAAAACAAAAGAAAAAAAACATACAAACAAAACAACCCCAAACCCACCCCCTCGGCGCAGTGGAAACTGGAAGTACGTCCAGTGTCACCAACCACGACTATACCCCAGAAGTCAACCAGGAGGAGTGGAACAGCGGTAATGGCAGACGGCACAAAACGACGCCATCCCTCCGACTTCCAAACCAGCCACCAGCTGCGGGTATATTCCACTGCCCCAAACCTCAGCTACGCTGATGGCATACGGCTCAAAGGCGTGCTGAAGCCGGAGGTGGAACAGGGAATCAACAAAAAAAAAACAACACCCCGACCGGGTGCAGAGGTTACCTGGGAAACGCCCAGCATAACCAAACTGCACCACTCCAGCAACGCTGACAACCTACGGCTCACACGGCTGGAGCCAGAGGAGAAGAGAGGGCACAACAAAAACAAAAAAAAAAACAAAGAAAAAAGAAAAAACAACCCACTTACCCCCCCATCACCCCCCAGAGGACCGTCCCATCAAACCCTGGGAGGTGAAACAAAAAGAAATAAAAAGAAAGACTAACAGACTAACATAAAGTTACCTGGGTCCTTTCTATGCTCCAGACAGCCTGCACGGTCACGACCCCAGAACACTAATAGTGCAGAACATCCCACACAAAACCAACTCAAAAAACCCCCACAAAAAATGAACCAACACAAAACTAATAAGTGACTTATACCGTTAAGCTCAAACAAATGGAACACACCTGTTCCACCTTAAGAGCTATAACGGTAATGTGACTCAGTCACCAACAGGGGGAGCCAAAGTGCTAAAAATAAAAAACCCCTTTGGTAACCGAGAAAACAACTCACGCTGCTTTCCCTGTGCGCAGCTACGTGTAACACACAACCAAAATGTGCTTCAACTAACACAACAGCTGACACAACAGACGCAGTAGCTATCTTCACCCGGGGAGACGGGGCTACAACTGTAACAACAGGAAGCACAGCGACCCGTGCCACAGAACTCCACCGTGCGCGTTCACCCATTAAAGACACACTCATGCAGCTCCCGTTTTACCTCTTATCTGGTCAAAGTGTGACGCAAAGCCGTCGCTATTCACACTCCACAACAACCCACAGATAAGGTAACACCACAGGAACACGGCTGCAAGAGAGCTCAAATCACTATTCAATAATCGGTTCTCCGACACGCACCATCCGGGCGGAGAGCACCCGCAACTGATCCGGATAACTTCTGACGTCTGCTGCCGCCTTCCCGGCACAGTACCACCTCTGCTACCGCTGGGTCCGTGATGTATTGGCCAGAGACTACTGTTATGTGTCGGACGCAGTCGGAGAACCGACCAGCGTTTGACAGTAGGACCCAGCATAAAGGAAATAGAGCACGGTTCAAAGGATAACAAAATTTAATGACATAACAGTGAGTGCTTAATTAATAACAAATAAGTGCGCGGTCTGGCGAGGTGGAACAACGGTGCGCTCCCAGCAGCACAAACGGTCCGGAGCCAGAACAGTTCGGACCCAAGGACCCCACCGACACCCCCCAGGTGGCCGCGACCAACCGAGTCTGTGAAAGAAGAAACCATCATGTGAGTCCACCACTCCACACACAGAGAGACCACTCAAAGGTGTACATAATCAGCAAACACTTCCTGGCTTAATCACCAATCAGCTTCCCACCCTGCAGGCATGGAACACCCAGTTCAATTCTCCACTGCAGTGGAAGCTGATTAAACGACTAACATAACAGCTCAATATAATAAAGTGTGAGGGACACCACATCTACTGACTGTACTCATGTTAGTCACAAAACCTAAAGTACCTCAGGAAGTGTGCTGACGAGCGTGAGACCTCACCCCCTCCTCTTTCACAGACCATGGCATCAAACCTGGTACGGTCTCTGCGTCCATGATGATGAGATGGTTCTCTAAACGTCGATCTCACCCGTCTGGTCACAAGGTCGAGTCTCTGGCAAATACACACTGTGTACTCCAGACTTAAATGCAACCATGCCCCAATCCATATAGATGCACCACAGCTGTGAGTCCTGAAGAGCTGCACATGACCAGCCTCAGGTGATCAGGGTGAGGTCCTAATAACTCAGCCACACAGCCACTCAGTCCTGAACGCATGCCACCTGGAAGGAAAAACAAAAGACAGAAAACAGAAGACAGAAACAAAAGCCAGCCAGGCACCCCAGCCACACAACAGTAACAGTGTAATGTGCTGAAAAAGTGCTATGTCCACCTCTCTTGCCATTTCTCTAGTAGTCAGACAACGTCCTGGATCAACACAGCTTTCACTTTGGAAATGATCTGGTCGTTTCAGCCTGTCGATGGCCGCTCGAAGCGCAGCGTGCCCTCAGCCACTGTGGGTCGTCTTTAATCCAGTTGTAATACTCCTTAATCTGTGTGATGCCCAAAACCAAAAGGTCTTCACTGAAAGCCATCTGAATTTTCCGAATGGTTTCCACCTGGCTGTCTCTCATGGTTTCTGAAAAAATTTTGATCAGTCGCTCAGCCATTTTCCTGACAATGAAAATCCATTGAGGGGGCTGGACCACTCCTCCCACAAAGCGTGCTCACAGGCGAATGACGCAACCGACAGGCGTGAAAAAACAAACACATGCGCACGAAGGTTCAAGTTTGGCTGATGCAATCACACGTGATTCAAATCCATATGGTTTTTGCAAAAAATAAAAAGGTCTGATACTTTTCTAACAGACCTCGTAGCGACAAACTGTGTTAACTGACAATGGTTTTCTGAAGTGTTCCTGAGCCCACGTGGTAAGATCCTTTACACAATGATGCCGGATTTTAATGCAGTGCCGCCTGAGGGAAGGAAGGTCACTTTCATTCAGTGTTGGTTTTCGGCTTTGCCACTTACATGTAAAAATTTCTCCAGATTCTCTGAATCTTCTGATTATATTATGGACTGTTGATGATGGAATCCCTAAATTCATTGCAATTGAATGTTGAGAAACATTGTTCTTAAACTGTTGGACTATTTTTTCATGCAGTTGTTCACAAAGTGGTGATCCTCAAACCATTGTTGTGAAAGTGTAGGTACACGGACCCACAACAGGGGGCGCAATGAACGGACAATGGAGAAAAGTAAGAACAAGTTTTACTGTTGTGAAAATAGCACAACTGATACAACAATTAGCAATTTGGAGGTGTAAGCCGAAATCTGCTGGTGTCTTGTGGGCAGGCCCGAAGGTAGGAGACGTCCGTCCTAGTTGAACCGGAACCACCCAGATCTCCTCTGCCACCGAAACCCAGAAGTACTGGAACCGCCAAGTCCCGAATTCCCAGGTGGCCACTGCCTCCGCTCGTCGGATCCGGTACTGCTGGCGGGAAAGAACACAAACACACAGGTTGGGATGCGACCGCACCCGGTAGATGAGAGGGGCAAAGCCGCCTCCACCTCTTGTCACACTGAAGCAGGAAAGGTGAGTACTTATCCGAACACTTGGCCTTCCGCTGTCCTGAAAAGTTTATAAAGTATCGTCACAAAGATACAGTATATGTTGCAGAGGTGATTACCTTAAACTCAAGGTGATATCTCGGCACTGAGGTGGAGACGCTGTCCTGCTGATATACCTCCGTACTGAGTAAAGTCAGCTGTGTCCAGTAATGGGTGACAGCTGTCACCCTGGCTGCTCTCATCAGGCGGCGGCGCCCTCTGGTGCCTGGAGCCCGCACTCCAGGCAGGGCGCCCTCTGGTGGTGATGGGCCAGCAGTACCTCCTCTTCAGCGGCCCACACACAACAACCATCTTTGCTTGTGAACAGCTGAGCCTTTTGGGGATGCTCCTTTTATACCCAATCATGACACTTACCTGTTTCCAAACAGGTGTTTTGAGCATTCATCAGCTTTCCCAGTCTTTTGTTGCCCTGTCCCAACTTTTTTGAAATGTGTTGCAGGCATCCATTTCAAAATGAGCAAATATTTGCACAAAAACAATAAAGTTTATCATTAAATATCTTGTCTTTGTGGTGTATTCAGTTGAATATAGGTTGAAGAGGATTTGCAAATCATCATATTCTGTTTTTAATTGACATTTTACACAACGTTCCAACTTCATTGGAATTGGGGTTGTAAAACTACTTACAAATTTATTGTAATTTTTAATGTATTATTAACAAATAAATGCTTTGAGAAACTAAATTAAGTTCTGCTTCTATTGCTGTTTGTAGGTGTTTTGATCTGATACCCACCAAAAAACCCTGGTTGCCAAAGTCAATTGTCTCATCTTTGGGGTCTTGATTAGATGATAATAAGAGTCATTTTGTTGTTGTTTTTCCTGGATTTCTGCACTGGACAGAGTCTGTACACATGTAAAGGAATACTCAGTGTTAGTCTGCTACGTGTGCAAACTGATGTCACTTACAAGAAAAATAACTGTAATGCTTCCTAACGTAGAGCTGTTCCTCTTCTATTTGTTTGTTTGGTTTTTGCAGAGTGGTCCCGATCTGGATGAGCACAGATTAAAGGTCAGAGCATATAGCTTTTCTTACACTAGAGACTCATGAAAATACGTCCTGACAATGCAGATAATAAGTGATTCATTCATATATATATTCATCATTTAATATGATCTTCAGCATCTCACCATGTCATTTAAATCCTTCAGACTTCTTTTTCAGTAAATGCTTCTGGAGAGCATTAGCATTAGCATTAGCATGGGGGGGGGGGGGCGCGCAACCAAACTACAAACTACCAAATCATCACAATAAATGAACAAATCCAACACACGACATGAAGCAGCTGTATTTTTCTTATTTTGAAAAGTGTTTAACAGAAAAAATAAATCAGGATCCCACATCTCATTCAACAATCCATCCTGCAGATCCTGCACGGTTCCCCATACGGAAGGATGTGACAGGACTCAGTTTAGCCGACGCAAACAGGGAATTCTATCTTTCATATTAATTCAGACGTGACAAACAAGTTGCTCCCATGGAAAAGATCGTGTAGAATATACGAGGGCTGTCCGTAAAGTATAGGTCCTTTTAATTTTTTTCAAAAACTATATGGATTTCATTCATATGTTTTTACGTCAGACATGCTTGCACCCTCATGCGCATGCGTGAGTTTTTCCACGCCTGTCGGTGACGTCATTCGCCTGTGAGCACTCCTTGTGGGAGGAGTCGTCCAGCCCCTCGTCGGAATTCCTTTGTCTGAGAAGTTGCTGAGAGACTGGCGTTTTGTTTGATCAAAATTTTTTCTAACCCTGTGAGACACATCGAAGTGGACATGGTTCGAAAAATTAAGCTGGTTTTCATTGAAAATTTTAACAGCTGATGAGAGATTTTGAGGTGATTCTGTCGCTTTAAGGACTTTTCACGGTGTGAGACGTCGCGCAGCGCTCTCAGGCAGCGTCATCAGCCTGTTTCAAGCTTAAAACTTCCACATTTCAGGCTCTATTGATCCAGGACGTCGTGAGAGAACAGAGAAGTTTCAGAAGAAGTCGGTTTCAGCATTTTATCCGGATATTCCACTGTTAAAGGAGATTTTTTTAATGAAAGACGTGCGGACGGGTCCGCGCGTCGGGACGCAGCCGACGCGGCGCTGCGGCACAGGAAAAACACCTCCGTGTTGATAACCATTTGTAAAATCCAGGCGGCTTTTGATGGCTTTCAGTGGAGTGAGTATATGAGAAATTATCAGCTGGAGATGTTCCAACTTGTCCTCAAGGCTTCCAACAGAGGTGTTTTTCCTGTGGCGGAGCGTCGCGGCGGCTGCGAGCCGACGCTGCAATCCGCCCGCACGTCTTTCATTAAAAAAATCTCCTTTAACAGTGGAATATCCGGATAAAATGCTGAAACCGACTTCTTCTGAAACTTCTCTGTTCTCTCACGACGTCCTGGATCAATAAAGCCTGAAATGTGGAGGTTTTAAGCTTGAAACAGGCTGATGACGCTGCCTGAGAGCGCTGCACGACGTCTCGCACCGTGAAAAGTCCTTAAAGCGACAGAATCACCTCAAAATCTCTCATCAGCTGTTAAAATTTTCACTGAAGACCAGCTTAATTTTTCGAACCGTGTCCACTTCGATGTGTCTCACAGGTTTAGAAAAAATTTTGATCAAACAAAGCGTCAGTCTCTCAGCAACTTCTCAGACAAAGGAATTCCGACGAGGGGCTGGACGACTCCTCCCACAAGGAGTGCTCACAGGCGAATGACGTCACCGACAGGCGTGGAAAAACTCACGCATGCGCACGAGGGTTCAAGCATGTCTGACGTAAAAACATATGAATGAAATCCATATAGTTTTTGAAAAAAATAAAAAGTACCTATACTTTACGGACAGCCCTCGTAGATTATTTGTTTGTGAGATCTCTCTGAACCAGGGACTCAGAGAACATAAACACAACAACGTGACAACGTGTCGGGTGGAAAACAGCAATGACACCTTTGCACCAAGTGGAAAATAGAGGCCAAAGTCAGCTGTTGTAAAACATCAACTCACCTGTAACTTGAGTTTCAGTGATGGTTTTGGTTTCTTGTTGATGTGAGCACATCGGTTAAGGTAAAACACGGCCTTGTCTACTTTGCCATTGGCTAAAAGCCATCGGGCAGATTCTGGAATCCACCTGTAATCACAGCCAAGTTAATGTCACCATGACAACACATCAATGGATAATGTCAATTCTTTTCTTGCAGATGTTATAATATTTTAAATGCTTTAACAAAATGTACCTGATATTCACAGGATGATTAAAGAGGCAACAAGAATCAAACAGTGTGCAGATGTTCCCTTATTTAATGTTGATATTATAAGAAGAAGGAAAGATTTACATTTCATGATGAACATACAATGAATATTAACAACTTAGAAAGATGTTGAGAACCATTGGTCTATCTTGTGCATTTTCTCTTTTTCACTTCTTTTAATTTTTTCTGGTAAAATCAAATGCATTATTCATCTGAAATCAAATTATTTTAAATGACCAACAAAAACTGGAGTTCAAGTACCTCAGTGTCTTGTTCATGAGTGAAGGGACAATGAAGTGTGAGACTGGCCAGAGAATCGGCGCACTGGGGAGGGGGGTTTGCATTCGTTCTGCTGTACTGTTGTGACACAAAGGGAGCTGAGCCAAAAGGCAAAGCTCTTGATCTACTGGTCAATATTTCTTCCAACTCTCACCTACGGCCACGAGGGTTGGGTCATGACCGAAAGAACAACAACCCCAATTCCAATGACGTTGGGACGTTGTGTAAAATGTAAATAAAAACAGAATACAATGATTTGTAAATCCTCTTCAACCTATATTCAATTGAATACACCACAAAGAGAAGATATTTAATGTTCAAACTGATAAACGTTATTGTTTTTGTGCAAATATTTGCTCATTTTGAAATGGATTCCTGCAACATGTTTCAAAAAAGCTGGGGCAGTGGTATGTTTACCACTGTGTTACATCACCTTTCCTTCACCATCACCAACATTCAATTGCAAAGAAGTTAGGGATTCCATCATCTACAGTCCATAATATAATCAGAAGATTCAGAGATTCAGAAAGGCCGAAAACCAATATTGAATGAAAGTGACCTTCGATCCCTCAGGCAGCACTGCATTAAAAACAGACATCGTTGTGTAAAGGATCTTTACCGCGTGGGCTCAGGAACACTTCAGAAAACCATTGTCAGTTAACACTGTTCGTCTCTACATCTACAAGTGCAAGTTAAAACTCTACCATGCAAAGCAAAAGCCAAACATTAACAACATCCAGAAATGCCACCGCCTTCTCTGGGCCCGAGCTCATTTGAAATGGACCGACACAAAGTGGGAAAGTGTGCTGTTGTCTGATGAGTCCACATTTCAAATTGTTTTTGGAAATCATGGATGTTGTGTCTTCCGGACAAAAGAGGAAAAAGACCATCCAGATTGTTACCAGTGCAAAGTTCAAATGCCAGCATCTGTAATGGTATGGCGGTGTGTTAGTGCCCATGGCATGGGCAACTTACACATCTGTGATGGCACCATCAATGCTGAAAGGTACATCCATGTTTTGGAGCAACACATGCTGCCATCCAAGCAACGTCTTTTTCAGGGACGTCCCTGCTTATTTCAGCAAGACAATGTCAAGCCACATTCTGCACGTGTTACAACAGCATGGCTTCGTAGTAAAAGAGTGCGGGTACTAGACTGGCCTGCCTGCAGTCCAGACCTGTCACCCATTGAAAATGTGTGGCGCATTATGAAGCCCAAAATATGACAACAGAGACAATTCAGCTGACTGAACAACTGAAGTCGTACATCAAGCAGGAATGGGAAAGAATTCCACCTACAAAGCTTCAACAATCCGTGTCCTCAATTCCCAAAAGCTTATTGAGTGTTGTTAGAAGGAAAGGTGATGTAACACAGTGGTAAACATACCACTGTCCCAGAATTTTGAAACGTGTTGCAGGCATCCATTTCAAAATGTGCAAATACTTGCACAAAAACAATAAAGTTTATCAGTTTGAACATTAAATATCTTGTCTTTGTGGTGTATTCAACTGAATATTGGCTGAAGAGGATTTGCAAATCATTGTATTGTATTTTTATTTAAATTTTACACAATGTCCCAGCTCCAATGGAATTGGGGTTGTAGATCGTGAGCACAAGTGGCCAAAATGGGCTTCCTCAGGAGAGTGGTTGGTGTCTCCTGTAGAGATAAGGTGAGAAGCTCAGTCATTCGTGAGGATCTCAGAGTCAAGCCGGTGCTCCTTTGTGTGGAAAGGAGCCAGCTGAGGTGGTTCAGGCATCTGGTAAGGATGCCCCCTGGGTGCCTCCCTTTGGAGGTGTTCCAGGAACATCAAGCTGGGAGGAGACCCCGGGGAAGAGATTATGTCTCCACACTGGCCTGGGAAGGCTTCAGTATCCCCCAGTCAGAGGTGGTTAATGTGACCCCAGGAAAGGGATGTTTGGGGTCCCCTGCTGGAGCTGTTGCCCCTCAACCCGATCCCGGATAAACGGTTGAAGATGTATGTATGTATACCTATGAAAAGCAAAGATCAGAATTAGTTTTTTTTATTGCAGTTGTGAAGCCATCTGTCCGCTGTATAAAAATAAAACCAATGTTTCACTCACCACCAGGACAAAAGTGCAAAACCCAGAGGAGCTGTAACAGTTATCGTCAGCATCCGCCAATCATTTACCCAGTAGGCAAAACCCGCAAGCAGCATGTTACCAGCAGACCAACCCTGGCTCATCATCACACCTGCAAACGACCTGTGACCTACATCAACCCATTCTATGCCTGGATGAAAAAAAAATTCCAATGTGGACTTTGTTATTATTGTTTCACAGGTTTTCCATAGTGCTGTAAGTATGTCAGGGTCGGACAATAACTTACCAAGAACGATAGTGGTCAAGTCAAAACCAGTGATTCCAAACCCAGTGAAAAATCTCAGCACTGCAAACATGGTGTAGGAGTTTGAAAATGCACTGGAGATGCCAAATACAAACCCAATGATGTAGGCCACTAAAAGAGCATTTTTTCTGCCGAACCTGAAAGAGAGGAAGTGAAAGAATGAGTTCATGGCCACCATCCTATGATGGTAAAACTCTGCTAATGTTGCATTCACCACAACTAAGTGAAAAGTTGGAACTTTAGATCTTCTCCATCAGCATGTTTGATCCACAAGTCAAGTCTAGGAGCATGTGCTGGTACCGCACTTCCCTGCACCCACACAACCACCTTGTGTCCTGGATAGCAACTACCCAGGCAAACAACCAGTTGATTTTCTGCTTCTGACCTTGGCTATACATAGAATCCTGGGCAGAGCAGAGAGTCAGATGTTCAAATGAATTCTTTTTTTTTTTTTTACTTCCAACAGCAAGTAAGCTGAACCCAGATTTATAAATTAGAGCAACACCCCTGCCTTGCTTCATGTCATGAGTGACATGACTAAATGCATACTCTGGTGGGGAGGTGTCATTTAAGGGGAGGACAGCAATAAGTTTAAGCCAGGGTGCACATAAACCAATCATATCTAATTGGTGTTCCATAATTAGATTGTTTATCAACAGTGGTTTCGACAACAGTGTCCATATGTCAATGAGACCTAAACCAGTGGTGAGCACAGCTAACCAGTTAGCTTCGATAACCATTAATTCACTAACTGAAAAGTTATCTTTTATGACGCTAAACTGATAAACTGCAAAAAAAAGTATCTTTATTACAGATAACCGAAAACTTATTTGGACATGGCCACATCAGAATACACGGTCAGCTTCTGATGAACCAGTTTCACTTTAGCGCCGCAGGGGCTTCTGGGTAAATTCAAGGATTACTTGGGAGAGAGGAGCTCTCACAGCGCTGCTGTGTACAGAGGGAGGTTTCTTCACCGTCTAGACCGTTTTGGATAATCTCAGGATGATTTTTTTTTCAGATGAATCCCGCTGAAATTAACAGGTAAGAATTTATAGTACTACGTGTATTTTACTCTGCCAATCAATGCATTTATGGATGTATTTCGGTTGTTTAAGCCAAAGGGTTGAAAGCATGTAAAAAAGCAGCAGCTTTTTAGTGCGTAAATGAGGAGGAAGGTAAGATGAACACAGGGCGGGAGACGAAGACGGGCGGGAACCATGTGACCCCTTCTCGAGCCCACGGCGGAGAAGTTGCCGTGCGACCCACCAGGGTCCACAGAGGAACAGGAGCCCCATGACCCTCCAGGGCCCATGACGGAGATGTTGCCATGCGACCCTCCAGGGTCCACGGGGGAACAGGACTGGACCGACCCTCCAGAGCCCATGGAGGAGAAGTGCTGTGCGACCCACCAGGGCCTGAGGTGGAGCTGAAAACAAGACAGGGACCCCACGACCCCCTCAGGGCCCACGATGGGGACAGGAGCCGTGCGACCCCCAGGGGCCTGAGGCAAAATAAAAAACAAAACGGGAGTGGTCTGCAGAGGTCAGCTGGCAGGGAACAAACTCCACTCAGGGAAGGTGGCGTGGAAATCCAGGGAGGAGGACCAGAACTGAGAACCAAATACAGGACATGACTAGGCTGAGACACATGGGGAACTGACTGGGGCTGGTCTGGGAACCAGGAAAACTGAAGACTGGATTGGTCTGGGAACCAGGGAAAACTAAAGACTGGGTTGGTCTGGTCACCAAGAGACACTACGGACTGGTCTGGGAACCACGAAACACTACAGACTGGTCTGGTCTGGGAACCAAGAAACACAACCTACTGGAACTACACGTGGGACAGAACTAAAACCAGAGAGGAGACAAACAAAACCAGGAAAAAACTAACTGGGTGTAGGACAACAACCCCTTCCCCCCTCCACCTCAGAGGACATTCACAATCAAACTCTGGAGCAGCTGAGGGAGGAGAAAAAATAAACACAGGGCCCAGGATGGCTACCCCCGCTACCCCAGAGGACATTCACAGTCAAACTCTGGGGACTAGACTAGGAACTAACAAAGGACTATGGATGAGGAGGAACAAACTCAGGACAGACTAAGACCAATACTGCTCCTGCTGCTGCGCTGTCAGGGTTAGGGCCAGAATCTTCTGTCATGGTTGGGGACCGGGTTGCGTGTTGGACCCAAGTGCAGGAGCAATAAGGCAGACACAGGAGGAACAACCGAAAGTTTATTGAACCAAACAAGGAAGAACTGCGCAGTAGACAGGACAGGTGGGGCAACTGGACCGGAACCAGGAACTGACCGGACTTGGATCAACAGGAGACCAGGACCAGAGCCAGGAACAAAGAAGACTGGGAGCAGGAGGACAACAGAACCATAACCAGGGACTGACAGGACTGGGACCCGGGACTGACTGGACAGGGACCAGGTGAAGTGAGCCTGTGGAGCTACTGGGGCTGGATGAATGGCTGAGAGCGATGGTATGGCACTGCTGGACACCCGTGGCAACCTGGTTCCAACCAGGAGGAACGCAGATGTTCTTCAGGAGATGGTGAGAAAAAGATTCTGGCCCCGAAGCAGTCGAAGCTCCAAGGTTAAATCCAGAATGATGATGAGCTGCCATTAGATTCAGCTGTGAAGTTCCCACTCAGCAGAATGTAAATCAGCTGTAAGACACCGCTCTGTCACTTCACGTGCTGACTTGACAGATGGGGCGGGGCCCACGAGCAACCCACAGCAGATACACATGTGGCAACTTCACCCAGCAGCTCCACCTCAACTTCACCTGCAAACACAAAGACAGACAAACCAGCAGATGAGGGGCAAACCACAACGTAATTTTTTTTTTTATCAGTTTATCATCATAAAAGATAACTTTTCAGTTATCTGATTAATGGTTATCGAAGCTAACTTTTTGGTTAGCTGTGCCCACTACCTAACAATGCCATGGAAGTGAGCAAAGAACACAGATAAGATTGATGAGGCGAGACATTCTTTCATCAGTGCATGATGGAGCAGCAAAGGACTCTGAGACTGACTGTCTTATGGCATCATATGATTTCATGCAATGAACTTTGTCACACCTTGGGACTGTATATAAGTGGCGTGAAACTGAATGTTCTGGGTATTTGTCTTCAGGCCTACACTCTGTGTGACATGTGCCTTTAAAGCTTTAAATAAAATATCCTAAATGTTGAAACCTGCTTCCTTGGTGTGTCATTTGTTGTCTGTGTCAGAGGGTTTTAGGTCATTTTTCCTAACACCACCCTAACGTGCAGATGACTACCGAAAAAATTAAACTTTAGTTATGTGGGAACTTTTTTTTAGTAAATTAGGCCCAAGGCTTCCCTCTGTATTAAATGTCACTTATTTAAATGACATTGATTTCTTTATTTCTGGAAGGATAAGCAGACAGACCAAAAGAACAGTGTGACCTACTTGACAGAAGTCGGCAAGTGTTAAATTGAGCCAAAAAACCCAAACAAAAACCAAATACGGAGCAACGCCACGACGAAGAGGCGCGGTCAGAGGAATTGTGAAATACTGGTCAGTCACTATTAATAATTTCTTATGTGTCCAACGTCATAGGTTGAGCGTTAAAATTAAATTTGTTAGTTCTAAAAGCCGTCATAATTATTTATAGGAAAACATTCTATTTTTATTTCTCAAACAAATGTTTGGGCCTGAAAACAGGTTTTGATCTTTGGTTTCATTCTATAAGGGACTTATTTTTCTACTAAGGTTTGAACTTTAAGAGTGTTTACACACGAGAGAAAAGTGAGAAAATGTTAATGCCTGTTTGAGAAAAGTGTATAAAGTGTGTAGTGAGGGGTTTTACAGCCTTAAAACATCTATAATAATTGTAAAAAATAACGCTGACTACTTCGCAGATTTCACCTATCGCGGGTTATTTTTAGAACGTAACTCCCGTGATAAACGAGGGACCACTGTATTCCACTTTATAATCCACATCCATCCAAAGGCATAACCTATGCTAGCACATTTGGGATTTCTTAGGAATTAAAGTATACAGTATAACTGAGAGATTCCATGTCTGGTGTTATTTGTCAAACAAATTATGTGGAAATAGTCATTTTTTTACTTCCACAAAATGCCCAGAGTCACAGAATTTAATGTTTCTTTTTGTTCCTTTCAATATTTTTGTTGTGTTTTCGCTATTAAATAACATTTTAGTTCGAACAAAGCACTTGCACATATTGTGTTAGTGTTGTACTGCCTTGGTGACACAGGGGTCCGTCTTAGACTCCCTGCTTTTCTCCCTTCATATAGCGCCCCTTGGGCACATATTGCAGCATTTTGGGATTACCTTTTGTTGCTATGTCGATGATACTCAGTTATACGAGGTCTGTTAGAAAAGTATCCGACCTTATTATTTTTTTCAAAAACCATATGGATTTGAATCATGTGTGATTGTGTCAGACAAGCTTGAACTCTCGTGCGCAAGCGTGAGTTTTTTTATGCCTGTCGGTTGCATCATTCGCCTGTGAGCAGGCTTGGAGTGAGGTGTGGTCCACCCCTCTCGTCTATTTTTTATTACGAATAAATGTCTGAACGATTTGGAGCTTTGCTGCATCAATTTTTTTCCAGAAACTGTGAGAGACCTCCAGGTGGACACCGTTCGAAAAATTAATATGGCTTTCAGGGACAATTTTATGGGGATTAAACAGATTACGGGGTGTTACTGCCGCTTTAAGGATGGCCCACAACTGCTGAGAGCGCGGCGCGCTCCCAGCCCCCATCGACAGGCTGACACCCCACTGGAACAACCAGATCATTTCCAACATGAAAGCTTTGTTGAGCTGGGACCTCGTCTGACTTTCACAAAAAGGCAGAAGATGTGGACATCAGCACTTTTCCGGCACATTAAGACAGACGTGCGGAGGAGTTCCGCGCGTCGCGGTGCAGCCGCTCGGCGCAAAGCAACGCCATGATGAAGCCTCATGGGACATGTTCTGGCATGTCCAGCTCATGCACAATCACAATCGGATATTCACACGACTGGAAAGCAACCGGAATCCATCTGAAATCCACCTGACAGCTGTCCTGAGAGACCAACACCGAGGTGGTTTTGTCCCGTGTAATGAATGGCTCCGTGGCGTGTCCCTCCGCTTTTCTTTCCATGAAAATAACTCCTGTAACGGTGGAATGTGCCGGAAAAGTGCTGATGTCCACGTCTTTTCACAATTCCTGTGCTAGTCAGATGACATACCGGATCAAGACAGCGTCCAGTTTAAAAATGAATGGCACATTTCACTGTTACAGGAGTTTTTGTCATGGGAAGAGAAGCTGCTCCACCAGCGTCACGGTGCAGCCGCTTGGCACAAAGCAACGCCGTGATGAAGCCTTCCAGGACATGTTGGGGCAGGTCCAGCTCATGCACAATCACAATCGGATAATCACATGACTGAAAAGCAATCGACAGCTGTCTGAAATCCACCTTTAAGCCGTCCTGTGAGACCAACACCGAGGTGGTTTTGTGCCGCGCCATGAGCGGCACGGTGGCACGTCCCTCTGCTTCTTTTTCCATGAAAAAAACTCCTGTAATGGTGGAATGTGCTGATAAAGTGCTGACGTCCACATCTTCTGCCTTTTTGTGAAAGTCAGACGAGGTCCCGGATCAACAAAGCTTTCACGTTGGAAATGATCTGGTTGTTCCAGCGGGGTGTCAGCCTGTCGATGGGGGCTGGGAGCGCGCCGCGCTCTCAGTAGTTGTGGGTCATCCTTAAAGGGGCAGTAACACCCCGTAATCTGTTTAATCCCCATAAAATCGTCCCTGAAAGCCATATTAATTTTTCGAACGGTGTCCACCTGGAGGTCTCTCACAGTTTCTGGAAAAAAAATGATGCAGCAAAGCTCCAAATCGTTCAGACATTTATTCGCAATAAAAAATAGACGAGAGGGGTGGACCACACCTCACTCCAAGCCTGCTCACAGGCAAATGACGCAACCGACAGGCATGAAAAAACTCATGCATGCGCACGAGGGTTCAAGCTTGTCTGACGCAATCACACGTGATTCAAATCCATATGGTTTTTGAAAAAAATAATAAGGTCGGATACTTTTCTAACAGACCTCATACATGCCGATAACTGCTGGCAATATCAAACACATAAAGTCCTTAGAAGATTGCCTTGCATCAGTCAATTAAACAAGTTCAAATCTGATGGCACTGGTCATGGCAACAGGTAGCAGCAGTGTGTGAGTGTGTTGCACTGTTGTGCATTTTGTCTTTCATCTTATACTGAATTTACTGGATTGGGATGTTACGGAAGCAAAATCAATGACTCACCGGGGTATGACGACCCTCCTGTTTTTATGCTTATTTGGCACTTTTGGAGTGGAACTGGTGAACCACGGTATGACTGTGAATTCCTCCTGTATTTATGGAATAATGCTGTTGGCACCGTGGATCCCATGGTGACCTTTCCTGCGGAGATCATCCGTCCTGAGCTCCCAGTGGAAAATTATGCTGGAAACCACGGGCCATCTGGAGTCAGGAAGAGGGGGACACGCGGCGGCGTGTGCCAAAGGCTTAAGAGACAGGGCCTCCGTCAGGCACCCCTGACTGCTCTCAGGATGCAGGATTACTTTGTGCCTTGGGTGAATAAAAACGCTGCGGACCACAGAGCTTTCTATTATTTGTGGAATGATCTCCCTACGTCAATAAAACAGTCAGATTCTGTGGAGAAATTCAAGTCTAGATTTAAGATGCATTTATTTTCACTCTCTTATGGCTAGCATACTGGCTTAGTATGGTACTATGCTTCCTGTCCTTTTAAAGTCATTTTATTAGCACAGAACAGGTATCAGCCTCAACTTCATCGAAATTCTGGGTTTGTAAGTGAAGCTTAGGGCTAAGTGGCCAGCGATCACCTTAGTATTTTCTCTGTTTTCCTCTCGATTTACTGCTGATGTATAACGGTAGGTATGTATAACATCATTTAAGATTACTGGACTGACCGCAACAAACTGCAGGGTGCCAGAGTGCCTGTGAGATGCCAGGCCTGTAGCTGTGCAGTCTGTATTTGGCATGGACGTTGTCACAGGAACAGGCCTGCTGACAGCATGGGGAAGCCTGGATGACCCCTGCCTGTGGTGCATACACCTGCGTCTACTTTTCATCAAATGAATCTTTTTTTCTTTTGTAAAGTTGTGTTGTTTGATTTCTTGTTTTTGTTTCTTCAGTTTTTTAAAACTTTGCAAAAACCTTGTAACTGTTAGAATGACCTAAGCAGAGGGCCTGTCAGGATGTGAGCTATTGTGGGGTTTGGTTGCTTTTTTATTGTTCGCCTGCTTTTCTTGTGGGGGTTTTTCCCATTCGGTTCTGTCTATCCCTTTCTCTCTTGTCCGTCTCTGCTGGCTCTTGGTGGTGGGTGTTTCCCTTTGTCTGGCCACACCCCCTTTCTGGTGCATTCCACGCACACCTGCTTTCTATCAGCACCTCATCACCTGGGTGTATTTAAGCTCCTCTGTTTGCCTTATTCCTTCACCAGATTGTTGTGCCTTGTGCCTACTCTCGAGCTCTGTTTTTGTGTATTCCTGACCTGCTTGCCTCTCGTGTGTAATGACCACCTGCCTGTATTATCAACCACGTCTAAGCCTGATGTTCCAAGTATTTCTGCTCTTGTTGGACTGCCTTTTTGTGTACCAGACCCTGTTTACTGCTCCAGTAAACTGATTCTACTCACAGAGCTCTGTCATCAAGTCCTGCATGTGTCCCTCGAGTCCCATCGAGTCCCTGTGTCCAGCTTTTCTGTGGAACCAGTCCTGATAGAACAATCAATCAATCAATTCAATCAATCAATTTTTTTTATATAGACCACATTTAACTGTTTTAGTCTGTGGTGCAGTTGAAGGTGCTATATTATTTTTTCTTTTTGAATTTTTATGCTTAAATAGATTTTTGCTGGTTGTTGGTGGTCTGGGAGCAGGCACCGTCTCTACGGGGATGGGGTAATGAGGGGATGGCAGGGGGAGAGAAGCTGCAGAGAGGTCTGTAAGACTACAACTCTGCTTCCTGGTCCCAACCCTGGACAGTCACGGTTTGGAGGATTTAAGAAAATTGGCCAGATTTCTAGAAATGAGAGCTGCTCCATCCAAAGTGGGATGGATGCCGTCTCTCCTAACAAGACCAGGTTTTCCCCAGAAGCTTTGCTAACGGCAGCTAAGCTACCTTGGTCCGCACCGACTACAGGGGCCTGGCTAGCTGTAGAATTTTCCACGGTGCGGAGCCGAGTCTCCAATTCGCCCAGCCTGGCCTCCAAAGCTACGAATAAGCTACACTTATTACAAGTACCATTACTGCTAAAGGAGGCCGAGGAATAACTAAACATTTCACACCCAGAGCAGAAAAGTGTGGGAGAGACAGGAGAAGCCGCCATGCTAAATCGGCTAAGAGCTAGTAGCTACGCTAACCTAGCGGATTCCTAAAAACACGCAAAGTGAATAATTTAGAGGTGATTCAGCAGAAGGAGTGCTTTAGTTAAGGCACGTAAAGATTACACTGGGAAACAAATCGTAATCTAGATAACTAGATCAATCTAACTGCGCAGATTAAACAGCTAACAGATACAGAAAAACACAGCTGTGCTCCAGAACAGGAAGTGATACAATACCGCAGTGAGAGCCAACCACCAGACCACCAACCACAATCTGGCCAACAATGGATGCAGCAGACTCGAGTCCCTTTCAGCTAGCCATTTGACATCATAGCAGACAGCTAGCCCAACAAAAGGACCGGCTCACTGCTCTCAGCTCTGGCTTTAGCGACCTAGCACAACACCAAGATGCTTTCATGTCCTCGGTGAGCTCCCAGATGGAACAACTCCTGTCAAGATTCGTTCCTCAGGCCAGCCCGGACCCAGTAAAAGGTAACACCAGTCATTCTCTGTCAAGCCACCGGCCGCCATTCCGGCTCCTACACCGGAGGCTGCCATCTGCACTCAGCTTTCCCCTCCGGAACGATTCTTCGGAGAAACCGGCGACGTGTTGCCCTTTATTACACAGTGTGAGCTGCACTTTGAACTAATGTCATCTATGTTCCCGTCTGAAAGGGCAATGATAGCATACATGATATCTCACCTGTCCGGCCGGGCTGCGGTGTGGGCAACTGCTGAATGGAGCCATCGGTGGCCATCTTGCTCCTCCCTTCAGGCGTTCACCATCGCGCTCCGGCAGGTTTTCCAACACACATCCCCGGGACGTGAGGCGGCGCGCTCCCTCCTGAGCTTAAGCAGGGCATTCGTCAGGTGGCGGACTACGCTGTCGACTTCCGCATCCTCACCACCAAGAGTAAATGGAACCCGGCCGCACTCCTTGATGTGTTCTTCCACGGGCTTTCTACGGACATCCAGGATTGATTAATCCCTACGGATCTTCCAGATGACCTCGATGAACTAAGTGCTCTGGCTATCCGGATTGACCGGTGCTTGGCTGAACGGCCCCACCGGGAGGCCCGTCTCCAACCACCATGCTCCACCACGCCCACTCATCCGAGCCCCTTGTCACATCGCTCAGAGGCCGACTCTGCACCCTGCAGCACTGACAGACCATGGCTGTGGGGCCGTGCACGGCTGTCGGGGAAGGAACGACGCCGCAGACGGGAGGATGGACTCTGTTTTTATTGTGGTCAGTCGGGTCATGTGGTTTCTGGTTGTCCAGCCAAGGGTGCCTCCGGTAATTCTTAGCCAGCGGTGCGGGTGAGTCACAATTCAATTTTTTCCTCGGCCTCTCAGAATACTATTTCTGCCAAATTAGAATCTGATCAGTCCTCCGTTTCTGTGCCCGCTTTTGTGGATTCTGGGTCTGACGCTAATCTTATATTATCATCTATCACCAGATCCCTGCACCTCAAATTCTACCGTCTCTCATGACCTCTGGTGGTGAAGGCTGTGGATGGCCATAATATGGGACATATTTCTTACTGCACTCAGTCAGTCTGCTTAACTGTCAATGAGAACCATGTGGAGTCAATCAACTTCTTTGTCTTAGATAAGATGACTCATCCTGTTATTCTGGGGCATCCCTGGCTGCAACAACACAGTCCTGTTTTCGACTGGGTCAATGGGACAATCATTTCATGGGGGCCTTCTTGTTCAAAAAATTGTTTGATAAAAATTCCTACACCTCCATCAAATGGTACTCCTGATCTGGAGGGAGTACCTTCCTGTTATCATGATTTAGCACCAGTGTTTAGCAAAGCTAAGGCAAAATCACTGCCTCCTCATCGCGTTTCCGACTGTGCAATTGAGTTGTTGCCAGGTGCGAGTCCGCCGCGGGGAAAACTGTTTTTGCTGTCGGGTCCTGAACGCATCGCCATGCAAAAATACACCCCTTCAGTCTGTTCTGCTGGAGATTTCTTCCTCAAATCATCAGAGGGAGTTTTTCCTTACCACTGTCCCCTGTGTGCTTTCTCTAAGGGTTGGTAACATTTGACCTTACTTGTGTGAAGCGCCTTGAAGCAGCTTTGTTGTGATTTGGTACTATATAAAAGAAATAACTTAATAAACAAACTCAGTTTCTTGTGCCAGCAGTATTCCAGTCACCCATCAAATCCATCGCAGCCCCATGGTCCTGGTTCTGGTTCCGTCCTCCATATGGTCTGGGAACTCTACTTGTGAAGCATTCTGGTCAAGTCAGCGTCTACCTACTCTGGGGTCTCCTTCCTGGACTTTGTGCAATAGTACTGTCTTTGTTCACACAATAAATTGTTATTTGGCTTCATACTTGCTCCCTGCATTTTGGGTCCTAATGTGGTCTTTTGGTCTAACCATAAGAGGAGTTTCTGGCCACAATATGGACCCAGTGGGAGCAGACCCAGTCTGAAAAGCCATTAGCTTGCAGGGAATTTTATTAGGACATCAGCAACAACTTCATACACTCTCTCCACAACAACAGGCACTTGCCACCCAGGTATCTCAGTTATGCTCCCAGTTGTCATCCCTCAGTGATCAGTTATCTCATAGCCAAGCTGCACCCTCGTGACCACTGTCTCCTTCTACATCCCCTGCACCTGCATCCACACCAGTAGAGCCTTCCCACAAGCCCATCATTTGTCATCCTGAGCAATATTTGGGGTTGTAGAAACATGCGCCTCCTTTGTGTTACAATGTTAATTAATATTCTCGCAGAAACCATGCATGTATACCACAAGTCAGCATAAAATTGCACACCTCGTCAGCTTACTCAGGCGCGAGACATGAACATGGGCCACGGCCTTGTGGGGACAGCAATCACTGGGCCTGGTCTCTTATTCCACGTTTTCCCAGGAATTTGAATGAATGAATGAATTTATGAATTTATTCAGCACACAATTCAACACCGCACAACCAGGACAAACCAACAGTACAACAAATACACCACTTTCAGTCACATATCAGCAGAAATACACCGTACCAAACAATGTTTGGTCAATTATCACAGTGCTTTTTTTTGTTTTAGAAAATATGTTTATCTGCTTGTTGATTTTACCCATTTCATGCTCCTGTGATAAGACAGTAACTGTAGCGTAGTTTTAAAAAGTTTCCATCAATCAATCCATTTTTTTTTTTTTATATAGCGCCAAATCACAACAAACAGTTGCCCCAAGGTGCTTTATATTGTAAGGCAAGGCCATACAATAATGATGTAAAACCCCAACGGTCAAAACGACCCCCTGTGAGCAAGCACTTGGCTACAGTGGGAAGGAAAAACTCCCTTTTAACAGGAAGAAACCTCCAGCAGAACCAGGCTCAGGGAGGGGCAGTCTTCTGCTGGGACTGGTTGGGGCTGAGGGAGAGAACCAGGAAAAAGACATGCTGTGGAGGGGAGCAGAGATCAATCACTAATGATTAAATGCAGAGTGGTGCATACAGAGCAAAAAGAGAAAGAAACACTCAGTGCATCATGGGAACCCCCCAGCAGTCTACGTCTATAGCAGCATAACTAAGGGATGGTTCAGGGTCACCTGATCCAGCCCTAACTATAAGCTTTAGCAAAAAGGAAAGTTTTAAGCCTAATCTTAAAAGTAGAGAGGGTGTCTGTCTCCCTGATCTGAATTGGGAGCTGGTTCCACAGGAGAGGAGCCTGAAAGCTGAAGGCTCTGCCTCCCATTCTACTCTTACAAACCCTAGGAACTACAAGTAAGCCTGCAGTCTGAGAGCGAAGCGCTCTATTGGGGTGATATGGTACTATGAGGTCCCTAAGATAAGATGGGACCTGATTATTCAAAACCTTATAAGTAAGAAGAAGAATTTTAAATTCTATTCTAGAATTAACAGGAAGCCAATGAAGAGAGGCCAATATGGGTGAGATATGCTCTCTCCTTCTAGTCCCCGTTAGTACTCTAGCTGCAGCATTTTGAATTAACTGAAGGCTTTTCAGGGAACTTTTAGGACAACCTGATAATAATGAATTACAATAGTCCAGCCTAGAGGAAATAAATGCATGAATTAGTTTTTCAGCATCACTCTGAGACAAGACCTTTCTAATTTTAGAGATATTGCGTAAATGCAAAAAAGCAGTCCTACATATTTGTTTAATATGCGCTTTGAATGACATATCCTGATCAAAAATGACTCCAAGATTTCTCACAGTATTACTAGAGGTCAGGGTAATGCCATCCACAGTAAGGATCTGGTTAGACACCATGTTTCTAAGATTTGTGGGGCCAAGTACAATAACTTCAGTTTTATCTGAGTTTAAAAGCAGGAAATTAGAGGTCATCCATGTCTTTATGTCTGTAAGACAATCCTGCAGTTTAGCTAATTGGTGTGTGTCCTCTGGCTTCATGGATAGATAAAGCTGGGTATCATCTGCGTAACAATGAAAATTTAAGCAATGCTGTCTATTAATACTGCCTAAGGGAAGCATGTATAAAGTGAATAAAATTGGTCCTAGCACAGAACCTTGTGGAACTCCATAATTAACCTTAGTCTGTGAAGAAGATTCCCCATTTACATGAACAAATTGTAATCTATTAGATAAATATGATTCAAACCACCGCAGCGCAGTGCCTTTAATACCTATGGCATGCTCTAATCTCTGTAATAAAATTTTATGGTCAACAGTATCAAAAGCAGCACTGAGGTCTAACAGAACAAGCACAGAAATGAGTCCATTGTCTGAGGCCATAAGAAGATCATTTGTAACCTTCACTAATGCTGTTTCTGTACTATGATGAATTCTAAAACCTGACTGAAACTCTTCAAATAGACCATTCCGCCAAGTATCTGGTGGACTGAGAGAGTTATGGACCTGAGGAGCACTCCTGGGTGTCGTGGCCCAGCCTGGTAGGTCGCCTGGGGGCTCTCATTGAGGAGAAGGAATGTTGTTCTGCCTTGGTATCTGCTGTGCTCTCCCTCCCCTCCTGTTCCTCCAGGCGTCGCACCACGGAGCTGATTTTTCACACCTGCCAGTAATCAACCACACCTGTACTTAAACCCCAGTCCTGCTTCTCTACAATCGCCAGAAACTCTGCCTATGTGGGACCTGGCATTAGTTCTTTATGCTTGGCGAATTACTCTCTTGATTTTCCTCTGTGACCTGTTTATCTTTGCATTTTTGACAACTCAGTTTCTTGTGCATTCCAGTCACCTGTCAGCTCCGTCGTGGCTGCCTGGTCCTGGTTCCATCCTCCATCTTGTCTGGGAACTCTACAGTGAAGCATTCTGGTCAAGTCAGCATCTCCCTGGTCTAGTGTCTCCTTCCTGGAATGTGTGCGGTATTACTGTCCTCTGTTCACACAAATTATTTGGCCTCATCCTTACTCTGCATTTTGGGTCCTAACCTTGTCTTCTGGTTCTGAGGATTTGAAAACGACCAAAACTGCCAACTTCCTCGAGGACAGTCTCAAACGTCATCGTCGCAGTCTGTGGGAGCCCTAAAAAATAAAACTATATTTATTTTATGAAGACAGTAGTAAACATTGAATCAAGCAACGTTTAAAATGTATTGCAAGAAATGTTGAAAATACTCACTTGTACAATAAATTTATTATTCACTTAATATGTACTGACTGGCTGGTCTGCAGGTTTCTCCTCCTAAGAAGGACTGAATTTTGGTTCTGCTGTCTTGCATATAAAATCATTTGCACACGTAGTTGTAAAACATTACAAAGCACAAGTTAAATATGTGACACATTTCTTGAATGTCTCACACCAGAATCAACATTTTTTTTTCTTCATTTAATATATTACATTTTAAAAAGTTGTGATTTCAGAGACTTTCTTGAGGGGTTACATCAAGTCGAAAGTCTAAGGAAGAAGGTCTCGGGATCTCCCAAAACTTGAAGAATGCATCAGAAATGCGTGTGCTTTGGTGACTCCCCAAATGTTGCCAGATGTTGGTCAGGCATGCGTGAAACAGTGGCTTGATTGCTATGAAAGGTGGTGCACACGTCGAGGTGTACCACTGATTTATGGATGAACATTCCAATTCAAAGTTGGTACCACAAATGTTCTCAGTTCAGAGATTTTACCATGCAAATTTCATCCACTTTACTTTTCAAACAAATTTTCAAAAAACAATGGAAAACCAAGAGTGACTTTTGAAACACCATGTATATTGGACTCTTCCTTCAGAATGACAGGATTCCGACACCATTTCCCCTTCAATCAGGATGGTAGAAAAGTCTGAATCCACCTCCAATACTCCTGGCCTTACTTTCTGTCCACTTGTACACATAGTATGTCTACTTTCACATCTCCATCAAATCAACCACTTCTCTCCCTTTACCAGCTGGGTTGGTAAAGGGAGAATAATCCTAATCTCTGTGTCCTAATGTCTGTCTTTCTTTATTCTTTCTCTTGTGCTGTGTTATTGCTCTCTCCCTCTGTTCTTGGGCTCCCTCTAGTGTCTTTTGTTAAAGTGGACTAGTCTCTCTGTTCCACTCATTTCTTATCCAGTGTAAATAATGTGCTCCTGTTTCCAGTCATGTTCCCCAAGGATTTTAGTGTCTCCATGTGTCCTGGATTATCTTGGCTGACCTGCTGCCTGTCTCATGGTTTTTGTGCTGTTTATTCTCCATGTCTGATTTCCTGATGCTGAGCCTTGTGATTTCTTCATGTTTCCTGAATTATAGCTGCCATCATTGGACACTGTTACCCAGTTTGTTTGTTAACTGTGTTCTGAAATAATCTGTTTAATACACAAAAAAGGTATCTGCATATGAAATATGAACACAAATATCCAAACAGCCAATCAGCAAAATAATGGCTCAGTGCAGATGGTGCAGTTCCTCTGGTCAGGACTCAGCCACCTATCTACATGTTAAGACAAGAGTCATCAGAAGATGACATGTCCTCCCCACCGAGCCCCACAAATCAGTAATACAAAGTGCCAGGGGATCACCCAAGTACACCCTTATGCTAAATATGCATGAAACTGGTCAACTGGCTCTTGAGATATTGTGCTAACAAGAGAAAACAGACAGACATATGATTTGAAAGAGATGTAAAGAAAGACATCTTTAAAAAGTGATGAAACCTTCTGGAGGGCTGAGATACCACCTTTCTCCAGCTATAATCACCTCAATAGCAACTCACACATGACCACATGATCTCCGGTGACCAACAGCACTTGATGGCTTTCATGACATCACTGTGACGTTCAGGCCCCACAGAGGATAAATATTTGAGTCTCTCACTACTCCAGGTAGAAGTGACAAAAACCCTTTCTGGATGAAAAGCAAAACTTCAAGGAACAAAAGAAGTCCAGGTGACCTGATACAGCCTACTTGAATACCATGACCAGAGGGGTATAACAGCCAATGCGATTAAGTCAAATCCCCACTTATTTTGACACGTCGCAACTTTCTAAGCGAGAGTTCCATTCCAGCAATCTCACTAACATCAAGTCTGGCTGAGTTACCGTAATAACTACTTCTGAACTAGGCTGGTTGCTACCAGGCTAAGTGTCAGGCTTAGCCTAAGTTGCCATTTAATCAAACCTGTCAACACTGAGAAATATCAGAGAGGGAAGTATTTTTGCCTTAAACTTATCATGAATGTGCAACCCACCCTTGAGCCCTGTAGGGTGCTGTGCATTTTTTCTTTCTTTCTTTCTTATTAATTAGTTAATTAATCCTAATTTATTTATTGCACAGGATGTAAAATAGTACAAAAAAAATAAAATAAATCCCCCCACACACACACAGATTCTGTGAGATCAGAAGCGTGCCTTGAGGTTGGAGACCATCATGTGGATGACAACAGAACAGATGATAATCTGAGGAAGCTGAGTCCACGCATCCTCCAACATCAGGACAAGTGGTGCGACTGATGATCCAACATGACCTACAACACTGTTATACCCGAGGCACCTGAGCTCAACTTTGAGTTTCATGGTAAAGGCTGTGAATACTTATGCACGCGTTTTTTTTTTTTCTTTGATTTATTTATTTATTTATTTTTTAATTTTTCAAAAATCTAAAAAACAAAACAAAACACATTCTCATTATGGGGTATTGTGTGTATCATTCTGAGGAAAAAAAAATCCATTTTGGAAAAAGGCTGTAACATAACAAAATGTGGAAAAAGTTAAACACTGAATACTTTCTGAATGCACTGTAATTGACAACTCAAAGCTCAGTTATGGAATTTTATGATCAGAGTCAGGTCTGGGAACAAATGCTACATTTGCCACAATAACAGACCTGTGTACTGGATGGCAACCACCAGTGCACCAAATGGACCAGAGGCAGATATATGAATGTCATTGCAGAGATAAGAGAATCTCTCAAGTTACACACACACACACACACACACACACACACACACACACACACACACACACACACACACACACACACACACACACACACACACACACACACACACACACACCACACACACACACACACACGCCTCAGTATCAGCTGGAGAAGGCTGAGAAGATGCTCACACTTCACTTGGCTGTGACAGATCAATGGTTATTTTTGAGACATGGGGAGGGACCAGTTGTCTCCTTGGGTGGTTACCATCCAGGACCCAAGGTTGTTCCACAGTGTGGTGGATGTGGTAGTTCATGGTACCTACATGTTTCTTGCTTTGACTTTATGTAAAGTCATGAGCAGTCACAATTGCTTGACAAACAGTCAGTGGAGTGAGTTCTTCAAAGTCAACAGTTACCTGAGAACAGTGGGGAAAAGCTCAGTCGTGTAAACTGTGACAGTAAGGGAGGAAATTTCTGCCAGGCCTTTTCCAATAATGGCCACAATGGCACGCACATGCCACAAACCTACAACAAAATAAAGAAATAAAATTGGCAAAGTGCACATAAAACCTTTGTTTTTCTCTAAAAATGATGGAAAAAAAAATAAAAATGAATGCACATACAAAAAATGTTAGAATTTTGACACTGTTCATCTGATTTGGATCTAAATACCTACAAATTAAATCTGAAAGCCTGCAGTTTGAGACTATACTGTGCCTTGCAGAAGTAATTAAGTAAGCAAAGTTTATTCATGTAGCACCTTTCAAGATAAAGTACTTCAAATATGAACAAAGAAATTAAAAACAGCAGAAACATAAAACAATTAAAACAAGGTAAATGCCAGCCGATACAAATTCAAGCATTCAAGGATTCAAAAGGATTCAAAAGAATTTTATTGTCATATGCACATAGGAACATGTTCCCTGCACAATGAATTGTGTCTACTGCATTTTACCCATCCTAATTGCCAGTTAGGAGCAGAAGTCGCCTTTGGGCGCCCGGGGACCAGCTCTAGATGTACATCCCTGCCTTGGTCAACAGCAGGGCTGAGCAAACCATGACCGGCCTCATGACAACAAACAAATGCCACAGAGTCCACAGAATATAGGTCCAAAGATCCGAAGACCTCAGAGGCCTGCTTGTCACATACGGGTGGGGTAACATATGCATCAAAATTGAGGGACTGATTGAACATAACACCTAAATTCCTGACTGCTGAGCTAACCAAAGGAGCCAGAGAAGCAAGATTCCCAACCACAGTGGGAATGACCTCATCAGGGGCACAAACAAGGCCCTCAGTTTTTGCTGTGCTAAGGGACAAGTAGTTAGCCACCATTGAGCCACCAATAACCTCAACATAGCTCTGAAGAGCAGAAACACCAGAAACAGTTTGAGGAGTGAATGAAGATTCGTTATCAGGATTAGATGTTATAATCCCTGATGTTTGCACCGCTTTTACTTCAGGACTTCTTGGTGAATGGCTGCTATAAGGCTTTCCCAGCAGGACACATCATTAGCCTCAGCGTCACAGGGTGTTTCGGCCATTTATCACAAGACACCCTCTGCTTAGGCAGGCCCACCACAGGTTAACCAAGCCTGGGTGTGTGTCCTGCTGTTACATGTTGCCTTAGCAGCCCAGGTCGGGTCACTCCTTTTCAACCACAGCCAATGACTCGTCCTCTCTGCAGTGTTGGCCAGCTCCTTGATGGCTTGTCTGTGCTTCTGGCCCCTGATTCCGAGCTCCCTAAGGAGCTTTACAGTTGTTCTGGCTACGAAGCCTCTACACCCCACCACCACCGGGCGCACCCTTATTTTCCATCCTCTGTCCTCTGCCTTGGCTGCTAAGTTGGAGTAGCGCAGCTTCTTACGCTCGTACGCTTCTTCAAAAGCGTCCTCCCAAGGAACCATGAGTTCCATGATGTAGGCGAGCCGGCAGGAATTAGACCAGAGGACAAGATCTGGTCGCAGAGTGGTTGTTGCAATCTCCAGGGGGAAAATGAGCTTCTGATCTAGATCGACCCGCATCTGCCAGTCTCTGGCTGCACTCATTGGGGTCAAATCTGGGTTTAAGGGGCTAACTCTTGGTTTGTCCCCCTCCCGGACAAACAATAAAGGTTGTCGGCTCACATCCTGGTTGTTGACAGGTTGGGCATTGATGGATACCCTTTTACACTCGATTTTATCGGCTAGAGATGTGAGGACCTGGTTGTGTCTCCACGTATATCTGCCCTGAGTGAGGCTGGTCCTACAGCCAACCAGAATGTGCCTGAGTGTTGCAGGGGTTGTGCACAGGGGGCAAGATGGATCCTTTCCAAGCCATAGCTGCAGATTTGTGGGAGAGGGCAGCACATCATATGTAGCTCGGATGAATAAGCTCAGCCTATTAGCTTCCATGCCCCAGAGGTCGCTCCATGTGAGTTTCCTCTTCACTGCACCCTCCCACCTCGTCTAGCGATCCTGTTTAGCTTGTGCTATGGCTATGGAGCATCTGGCTGCTTCCTCCTGTCGGCGCACCTCCTCTATCACCATGGATCGACATTCCGTTGCAGATGCCTTTGGCCAGAGACGTCTTACAGCTCCAAGGCGAAAGCCTCCTCTGCCTTGTTGGACATAGCCCACTACATCGCGATGGAAAAGAGCAGATTTAGCTTGCAGTACTGCTGTGGCTGGAGTCCACTTCCTCCCTGTTGCTAGGGTAAGAGCGATGCCTCTCACCACCGGGTCCCGGGAATCAGTGAGAGACATGTTCAGCCTCACCTTGGCACACTTGAACTCTTCAGCCAGACTAGATATATAGCTGGATGTCATCCACATAACAGTGGTAAGAAACCTCTTTGAAAGAGCTCAGGAGAGGAACAAGTGGGAGCAAATAATATAGCTAACGGAAGAGACTCTTGAGGTACACCACAGGATAACATGGCAGAGGAGGGCATAAATTTATCAGAAGCAACAGTGAAAGTCCTGTGTAAAAGATAAGATAAAAACCAATCCAGAATTGCCCACCCAAGTCCTTTATCTTTCAATTCAAACCCCATGAAAAGCTGCAGAGAGATCCAAAAGGACAAGTACGGAATAGTCGCCTGCTTCTCTGCGCATTAAAATATGGTTTGAAACTCTGAGAAGGGCAGTTTCTGCAGAGAGCAAGTGACGGAATCCAGACTGGAATTCATCCAAAATATTATGTTCAGTTAAAAACTCATTTAGCTGTTTGGCCACTTTTTGTGAAACTTTAGAAATAAAAGGCAGTTTTGAAATCAGTCTAAAAAGGGTCAACATTAGTTCTTTTTTTTTAAGGGTGAATAACTGTCTGTTTAAAATATTGGGGACACAGCCAGAAAGCAGCGATCTGTTTATCATCAGTAGAATAGCCGGCGACAGAATGGAAGACCTTTTGGTAGTGACAATATCAAGTGTGCAGGAGGAAGATTTCATCCTATCGACCAGACCGGTGAGCTCTTTCAATGATGTTGGTGTAAAACTATCCAGAACTGATGGCCGGGGAAAATATGGAACGGGAGGAGAAAGGGAAGGATTGATGTTTGTCCTGATATCATGAATTTTACTCATAAAAAAGGACAAAAAAAATGTCACAGTCTTCATTCGACTGAATGATCACAGCAGGAGATGCAGGTGTAACAATATCTCTGATTGTATCAAACAAAACTTTAGGGTCATTAGGGCACCACCATTGGCTTTTACATATTTTGATTTATTTATGCCATTTCAAACACAAACATAATTCAGACTTCTCTTTTTTAAATGTCTAAAATCATCAGAGTCTGATGCGCTGCTGTGGTGCTCTGATCGCTTCCCCATCTTTTATTATGAAATAATGCTGAATTTATGTGCAAATGATTGTTGTACAAAAGCTTCAGACATCTGTTGCTGAGACAGATGATGACTGGAGGCAGTTTGAAGCAGAAACGAGATGATAATCACATTAGTGACACTCAGAAACGATGTTGTGCTCCAAAATTACACATGCAGAATGAAGGGGGGTGGGGGGCGTTCGGTTGGCGACACCAGATCACCTCCAAAATTCAGTGGAGTCTTCCATGCACTCTTATGTATGTGTGTTGAACATTTCGTCAAAATCCGCACAGTCGTTTTGACATAATCCTACTAACAGTAATCCTTAAAAGCCGACATAAAGTGGAACATCATCCAGAATCCAGATCCGGATCAGCTCCAAAATTAAATGGATTCTTCCATGGCCTTTCTCCAGGACCATTCACACCCTCTATATGGTGAATTTCAGGTTCTCCCCTCTGGTCGGAGGTTTGCAGTCCCAAAGTGCAGAACAAAGCGCTACAGGAACAGCTTCATTCCAGCTGCTGTTATTCAGACAAATAAATTATCGTAGGAAAATTTGCACCAGTTTAGGGAGTTTCGAAGCTGTGGTTTGATGTGGCTTTGAGCACTTTTCTGAATGTGCCAGGTCTTTAAGTATGTCAGTGTTGTCCTTATATGTTTTCAGTTGGATGCTTTCTGTGATTGCAACACAAATCTACCTACTGGTATTAATAAAGTAACCTGAACCTGAACCTGATACGTATCTGTGGTGAAAGTTTTGTGAAAATCCTGCAAACAGACAGATGGACCGACACATAAATAAACAAACAAACAAACACGGATGATTTTATTATGTCCTTGGCAGATATAATGAATGTGCTGTACATTAAACATGACAGAAATAAGCATCTATAAACTGACAAACATGAATAAATTTGCAACACATACATTCCTTTGTATGTGTTGCAAAATAAATTTGCAACACATACAAAGGAATCACAGCATGTTTGAATGACAAAATGTCATCAAAGCGTTCTGACCTTTTGGAATGAAGATGTTGATGGCGACACACGCTCCTGTCAGTAACAGAGCTCCAGACTGGCACTTCTTCCTTCCGATGGCATTTAGAAGGAAAGTGCTCACAAAATTAGCCGGCACTTCGATGGCGGCATAGGCAAAGTGAGTCAAATACATGTTCATCTCGAATCCCGATATGTTCAGACTGATTGCAAAAAATGCCATTGAGACTCCAAACCTGCACAACAAAATGACAAACAGGAGATCATTTTGGTGAATAAGAAGGTGGCTGGCAAAGCTCCCATATAGCTCAGGGTAAAAAAATCTGCCCTGGATGATTACATGACGTAAACAAGAGCAATGAGAGATTTCTGACATCTGCCAATCAGGATCCGGATCACCTCCAAAATTTAGTGGAGTCTTCCATGCCGTAATATCTATCTGTGGTAAAAATGTGGTGAGAATCCATGAAGTATGACAAAGGAGGCAGAGGAAATGTGATCTGGCCTGGAGGAAGCCAATGTCCCCTTCTGGAGCCAAGCCTGGATGGAGGGCCCATCAGCAAGCGCCTGGTGGCCGTGCTTGCCAGGGATGCTGGTCAGACACAGCTCAAAAAGGCAACACGGACCTTCCATCTACACCCTGAATACTCACCACCTGCAGGGCGAACTGCTGGTGTTGGGTGCTCTGTCCATTGGGTGGCAGTGAATGTCGAGGGCCTTGAGGGACCCTAACCAGGTGGCAGAAGCTAGCTCTGGGGGTGTGAAACATGACTGCGCTGTGGCGGAAAGCTTGTGTGGGATGTGGAGCGATACCAGTTAGATCTGGTGGGCCTTGCCTCCACACACTGCCTTGGCTCCAGAACCCCTCTCCTTGAAAGAGGTTGGACGTTATTCTTCTATGGAGTTAATCAGGGTGTGAGGCACCGGGCGGATGTGGGGATACTCACGAGTCCCCGGCTGAGCTCCGCTATGTTGGAGTTTACCCTAGTAGATGAGAGGGTCACCACCCTGTGCCTTCGGGTGGTGGGACTCTGACTGTTATATGTGGGTATGCACCAAACAGCAGTGTGGAGTATTCGGCCTTCTTGGAATCCCTGAATGGAATCCTGTATGGGGCTCCAGTGGGGGACTCCATTATTCTGCTGTGGGACTTTAACGCACAGGTGTGCAATGACAGAAACACCTGGAGAGGCATGATTGGGAGGAATGGCCTCCCTGATCCCAATCCGAACGGTTGTTTGTTATTGGAGTTCTGTGCTAGTCATGGACTGTCCATAATGAACACCGTGTTCGAATATAAGGACACTCATAAGTGTACATGGTACCAGAGCACCCTAGGTTGAAGATAGATTTTGTGATCGTATCATCTGATCTGAGGCCACCTGTTCTGGAAACCCGGGTGAAGAGAGGAGCAGAGCTATCAACTGATCACCATCTGGTGGTGAGTTGAATCAGAGGGTGGGGGACGACTTTGGACAGACCTGGTAAGCCAAAACAGGATGGTGTGGGTGAAGTGGCAACATCAGGAGGAGTCCACTGTCCGACAGAGCTTCAACTCACATCTCCAGCGAAGCTTTTCTAGCATCCATGTGGACGTTGGGGGCATACTCTCATTGCCTCAATTCAGATGACGGACTGTTTCAAAGTTTAGCGTACATAAACAATCAAATGTATATGTGCGGTTGTTTACATTCTGATGTGTGCCATTATTACTTTCAACTAGTAATAATTGTGGATCAGTTGCTGTGTTTTTTTTGTTTTTTTTTGTCTCAGGTAATTGAATGTGATATGAATTGGCCTTTTAGGGATCAATAAAGTTGTTTGAATCTTGAATTGAACCAGAATGGGCAATGTTCAAAGCTTCCATTGCTCAAGATGTAGTGGGGAGCTGTGGCCTGATGGTTTTAGGTGCCTCAAGATGCAAGAAACCCTCGACCACCATGGCGGACACCGGTGGTCAGGGAAGCCATCTGACTGACGGAGGAGTCCTTCCAGGATATGTTATCTTGGAGGACTCCAGAGGCAGTTGCAAGGTACTGGCAGGCCCAAAGGGCAGCAGCCTCTGCTGTAGGGGAGGCAAAGCAGCAGCTGTGTCAGGAGATCAGCGCAACCATGGAGTAGGACTTTTGGTTGGCACCAAGGTACTTCTGGTGGACCATGAGGCGCCTCAGGAGGGGAAAATGGGGAACCATCCAAGCTGTTTACAGTAAGGATGAGACTCTGTTGACCTCAACTGAGAAGGTAATTCACTGCTGGAAGGACCACTTTGAGGAACTCCTGCATCAGATCAGATTGCCCTCTACAGTAGGGGCAGAGCTGGAAGCTGATGGAGGATTACTGTCAGTTTCCCTGGTGGAAGTCACTGAGGTAATCCACAGTTGCAAGGCCCAGAGGTCCGATGAGATCCGTCCAGAAATTCTGAAGGCTCTGGAGTGGAGGGATTGTCTTTGAGAAGACGTCTCCAACATTGCGTTGAGGTCTGAGACAGTGCCTAAGGAGTGGCAAACTGGGGTGGTGCTACCCATATTTTAAAAAGGGGACCAGAGAGTGTGTGCCAATTGCAGGGGAATCGCACTACTCATCCTCCTTGGCAAAGTCTACTCCAGGGTGCTGGAAAGGAGGGTTCAACCAATAGTCAAACCTCTGAAAATCTGGCCAATTTTCTTAAATCCTCCAAATCCTTCATTTGAAAGCTTGACTCTTAGTCTTGTCCATCCAAATTGGAAGTCCCAAAAAACAGTTTTATTTGTTATTATCTATCGTCCACCTGGTCGTTACTGTGAGTTTCTCTGTGAATTTTCAGACCTTTTGTCTGACTTAGTGCTTTGCTCAGATAAGATAATTATAGTGGGCGATTTTAACATCCACACAGATGCTGAGAATGACAGCCTCAACACTGCATTTAATCTATTATTAGACTCAATTGGCTTTGCTCAAATGTAAATGAGTCCACCCACCACTTTAATCATATCTTAGATCTTGTTCTGACTTATGGTATGGAAATTGAAGACTTAACAGTATTCCCTGAAAACACCCTTCTGTCTGATCATTTCTTAATAACATTTACATTTACTCTGATGGACTACCCAGCAGTGGGGAATACGTTTCATTACACTAGAAGTCTTTCAGAAAGCGCTGTAACTAGGTTTAAGGATATGCTTCCTTCTTTATGTTCTCTAATGCCATATACCAACACAGTGCAGAGTAGCTACCTAAACTCTGTAAGTGAGATAGAGTATCTCGTCAATAGTTTTACATCCTCATTGAAGACAACTTTGGATGCTGTAGCTCCTCTGAAAAAGAGAGCTTTAAATCAGAAGTGCCTGACTCCGTGGTATAACTCACAAACTCGCAGCTTAAAGCAGATAACCCGTAAGTTGGAGAGGAAATTTCGTCTCACTAATTTAGAAGATCTTCACTTAGCCTGGAAAAAGAGTCTGTTGCTCTATAAAAAAGCCCTCCGTAAAGCTAGGACATCTTACTACTCATCACTAATTGAAGAAAATAAGAACAACCCCAGGTTTCTTTTCAGCACTGTAGCCAGGCTGACAAAGAGTCAGAGCTCTATTGAGCCGAGTATTCCTTTAACTTTAACTAGTAATGACTTCATGACTTTTTTTGCTAATAAAATTTTAACTATTAGAGAAAAAATTACTCATAACCATCCCAAAGACGTATCGTTATCTTTGGCTGCTTTCAGTGATGCCGGTATCTGGTTAGACTCTTTCACTCAGATTGTTCTGTCTGAGTTATTTTCATTAGTTACTTCATCCAAACCATCAACATGTCTATTAGACCCCATTCCTACCAGGCTGCTCAAGGAAGCCCTACCGTTATTTAATGCTTCGATCTTAAATATGATCAATCTATCTTTATTAGTTGGCTATGTACCACAGGCTTTTAAGGTGGCAGTAATTAAACCATTACTTAAAAAGCCATCACTTGACCCAGCTATCTTAGCTAATTATAGGCCAATCTCCAACCTTCCTTTTCTCTCAAAAATTCTTGAAAGGATAGTTGTAAAACAGATAACTGATCATCTGCAGAGGAATGGTCTATTTGAAGAGTTTCAGTCAGATTTTAGAATTCATCATAGTACAGAAACAGCATTAGTGAAGGTTACAAATGATCTTCTTATGGCCTCAGACAGTGGACTCATCTCTGTGCTTCTTCTGTTAGACCTCAGTGCTGCTTTTGATACTGTTGACCATAAAATTTTATTACAGAGATTAGAGCATGCCATAGGTATTAAAGGCACTGCGCTGCAGTGGTTTGAATCATATTTATCTAATAGATTACAATTTGTTCATGTTAAATGGGGAATCTTCTTCACAGACTAAGGTTAATTATGAGTTCCACAAGGTTCTGTGCTAGGACCAATTTATTCACCTTTATACATGCTTCCCTTAGGCAGTATTATTAGACGGCATTGCTTAAATTTTCATTGTTACACAGATGATACCCAGCTTTATCTATCCATGAAGCCAGAGGACACTCACCAATTAGCTAAACTGCAGGATTCATCATCATTTGTCATGAGGGTTGGGTCATGACCGAAAGAACTATAGTGCAGGTACAAGTGGCGGAAACTGGCTTCCTCAGGAGGGTGGCTGGAGTCTCCCGTAATGATAGGGTGAGAAGCTCTGTTATCCGTGGGGAACTCAAAGTAGAGCCACTGCTGCTTTGCATTGAAAGATGCCAGCTGAGGTGGTTCGGACATCTTGTAAGGATGCCCAGGGCTTAATTTGAGGGGGAGCAAGCCGGAGCGCGCTCCGGAACCTTGGACGCGCTCCGGAACCTCTGAAATTGGCTCGCCAGCTATTTATACTGGATCCGTGATCCGCCACCTCTCTTGACTAACAAAATATAAAAAAAAAAAAAATCATCGCGATTGCTCTCACTGCCAATCACACCGCCGCCCTCCTGTCTGCTGTGCGGAAATGTGCCAAATCTGGGAACAGGTCCAGAGGCTACGCTCGCTGTTTTGATCCAGATGTTGACTGTAGCCGCAGAGCTCCGTGGCCACCGAGAGAGGACTTGGATTCTTTGCAGGTCCCGCATCTGTACCCCCGGAGGCAGTGAGTGAAGGGAGAGCCACGCATTGTGTTCTGCGTGTGTCTGTTTATAATCTTCTCGCACAGAAGAAAAAAGAGAGTGTTTATACAAGAGAGAAATGTTGTGTGGGCCGCCAGAAGAGGAGGTACTGCTGGCCCACCACCAGAGGGCGCCCTGCCTGAAGTGCGGGCTTCAGGCACGAGAGGGCGCTGCCGCCATGGACACAGTCGGGGGTGACAGCTGTCACTCATTACCTCTTGACAGCTGTCACCCATCTACTCAACATCATCTCACTCCATAAAGACCAGACATCATCTCCACCTCGTTGCCGAGATATCATACTTCATAGGAGGTAACACTCTCAGCCTTTTTGTGAGATTTGTAACTCTGTTATTTTGAGAATTTGCAGGAGAACCGGTCGTTTGTGAGGAGGCTGTGCAAGACGGCGCTCCTTTTCAGCTGAGACCGCTGCAACATATTGAATGAGAGGTGGAGGTGGCATTCCCACTGTAGTTGTTACTGGGTGTACACACACCCACACTTGACTGTCTTTGTTCTTCGCCAGCAGTACCAGATCCGACAGTCGGGGACGGTGATCACCTGGGAATTCGGGACTTGGCGGCTCCAGTATTCACCAGGTTCTGGGGCGGCGGAATCGTGTGTGTCCGGCTCTTCTCAGGACAGACGTCTTCTATCCTCGAGCCTGCCCACACGTCACCTCCTGTGTATTGACTGTTATGATATTCTGTGATTGTCTGTATGTTCGTTGTGCACATTCACAACATTAAATTGTTACTTTTTGGCTCATCTATTGACCGTTCATTTGCGCCCCCTGTTGTGGGTCCGTGTCACTACACTTTCCCAACAAGAAAAGTGAGAAAATGTTAATGCCTGTTTGAGAAAAGTGTGTAGTGAGGGGTTTTACAGCCTTAAAACATCTATAATAAGTGTAAAAAATAGCGCTACTTCGCGGATTTCCGCCGCGTTCACACCGGGCGCGATCAGACGCTACAAATTCGCGGGGGTCGCGTGGCGACGGACGCGCCTCCTTCGCCCGGTGTGTCGCTCTGCTTGGGTGGACTTTCGCTGCAAAAATTCGCCCCGGTGCGTCATCAAATAGGAGGAGCTTCCATTCTGCTCGGCGTCAAGTCATCATGACGGACTTTTCACACGGAGCGAGTTGTTGTGAAAAGCTCCCAATACAGAGAGTATCATTATTTGCTGCAGGAGCTGCGTCTGGATGACGGACGCTTTCAGTGGTCCTTCCGCCTTGGTGGGACCCAGTTTGAGTACCAACTGTCCCGTTCACGCGCGCACATGTAAAGAATTTAAAAAAAAAAGAAACTCCGCTTCTTGCTGCAGCTCGCTCCTTCCCCAAAAAACTCTGTCATAATTGTGTTTAGAAACCAGTCACCATTTGTTTTATTATACATCTGTGTAGTTAATTAATAAAATATTCTCCACACAGATGATTTGCTCGCACGCGCACGTACAAAAAAAAAGAAAGAAAGAACGAAACTCCACTGCTTGCTGTGAGGCTGCTCCTCACTCTTTCCCAAAAAAAACTCTGTCATAATTGTCTTTAGAAACCAGTCACCATTTGCTTTATTATACATCTGTGTAGTTAATAAGTAAAATAATCTCCATGGATGATTCCCTTGCACGCGCACGTAAAAAAAAGAAAAAGAAACTCCACTCCCTGCTGCTGTGGGGCTGCTGCTCGCTCCAAAAACTCTGTCATGATTGTGAATAAAGGACCAAAAGAGACATAAGTCCTGCTCACAGGCTGCTACCAGAGACAGGACATGTTCACATCCTCAGTCAAACTCCAGACATCTCCATGTCACTACATATTCGTCCCCTGATTGGTCATCGCGGCGGACGAGACGAAAAGTTCGATTTTCAACTTGGGGAGGAGGGCAACACGACGTGACGCGACGCAATATCACGCCACAACGCGCAAAACGCTCAAATCACTTCACTCGGGTCGCACTGCGCGGTTTGGCGCCCAAAACACGTCCTTACATAGGGATTACATGGCAACCTGTGGCTGCAGTCGCTCGCGTCGCGCCCGGTGTGAACGCAGAGAATGAAACTCCCGCAATAAATGAGGGGACCACTGTACATCATTAAACAGGAATTTGTACTCTATCCAGATTTGGTGTGACTAGTGTTATTAGACCTACAATACATGCCCAGTTTATTTTGGTGTGGTGCACAGCATTGTTCGCAAGCCCCCCCCCCGCCTTTCTTTTTTTTTTTCTCCACCAGAGCCACCCATCCTCTGGGCTCCGGGACCTCCCACTTTACAAATTAAGCACTGAGGATGCCCCCTGGGAGTCTCCCTAGGGAGGTGTTCCAGGCACGTCCATCTGGAAGGAGACCACGGGGTAGACCCAGGACTAGGTGGAGAGATTATATCTCCACACTGGCCTGGTAACACCGAGGGATCCCCCAGTCAGAGGCGGTCAATGTCGCAAGGGAAAGGGAAGTCTGGGGTCCCCTGCTGGAGCTGTTGCCCCGTGACCCGATCCTGGATAAGCAGTTGAAGATATGTGAGTGATTTTATTACGTCCTTGGTAGACATAATAATCATGTCATCTGGTACCTACTGCAGCAGATGCCATCGACTCAGTTGCAGGTTGTGTCAAAATTTTGTGTATTGAGCTAAAATAATTTAGGACTCTATCTTATTCCCAACACAAAGCATCACAGGCAGTTTTTACCTGGTGCAGATGTAATTTTTATACCCAGCACTCACATCCGCTAAACAACAATATAAATTGTGCTCATGTGGGTGTGTCTGGTGTAGGTGTGGTCTGGTGCAGCGCTGCAGTGTTTGTGGCTCAGACCACCAAAAAAAAAAAAAAAAAAAACAGGTCCTGGGCTGACTTGCACTGTATAGTGAGCAGAACATTCTCTGGCAACTTGCCTGAACAAGGTCATGACACAAGTACATCCTCGTTGCCTGCACATATCACCACCAGTGGAACATCAGCTACAAAATTATGGCCATGTGGAACATTCCTCTGGGCATGAGCCAACAAGCAGGTGCCTGATTGTTGAGGAACCCAGTGGCTGAATAAGATAAGAGGATGCCCAGGTTTGACCTGGCTGCAGGATATAGATGGCAACTTTTGCGTAAAAGTTAATGGTCCAGTTGTCTGTCTGGGTATTTGCTGTCCAGGACCCAAGGTGTTTCTGTCGTATGTTGGATGAAGAGATGTGATTCCAGCACATGTTCCCAGACTTGACCTGTCAAAATAGGTTATATAGCCAAAATATGATTTTGCACTCACTGACCCCATGGCCAAATTAATATGTAAATCAGATCACTGTTGTCATGGTGAATTGCTCCCACTGCGACTAACTATGTGCCACATTTGGTTCCTTTTGGCCAAAGAGCTTTGAAGATATTGCGACAAATGTGCAGACCAATGTACTCTTGACTATACGCTCTGCTGATTCTTCATTTGGGTAGATGAGTAATAATAACAGTAAAAATAAAATGTGAAACACTTTTGCTTTGGTTAGCACTCTCTTCACAGCAAGAAGGTCATGGGTTCAAGTCCAGCCCTGAAAATTCTCCTAGATCTGCATGGGGGTGGTGGCTAAGTGGTTAATGCACTTGGTTTCAGTTCAGAAGGCTCTGGGTTCAAATCACACCCCTGCCACATTTCTCCATGTAATGTGGAGTTGCGTCAGGAAGGGCATCCGGCATAAAACCTGTGCCAATTCAACATGCAGATCCACCTTGGATTTGCTGTGGCGACCCCGAGTGCAAACAAGGGAGCAGCTGAAGGTACTTACTTTTTACCCCAATTCCAATGAATTTGGGACGTTGTGTAAAATGTACATAAAAACAGAATCCAATGATTTGCAAATCCTCTTCAACCTATATTCAATTGAATACACCACAAAGACAAGATATTTAATGTTCAAACTGATAAACTTTATTGCTTTTGTGCAAATATTTGCTCATTTTGAAATGGATTCCTGCAACACGTTTCAAAAAAGCTGAGACAGTGGTATGTTTATCACTGTGTTTTCTTCTAACAACACTCAATAAGCGTTTAGGAACTGAGGACAGTAAGTAAGCTTGATGACTTCAGTTGTTCAACAGTCTGGGGTCTCCGTTGTCATATGTTGCGCTTCATAATGTGCCACACATTTTCAATGACAGGTCTGGACTGCAGGCAGGCCAGTCTAGTACCACACCACGCTGTTGTAACACGTGCAGAATGTGGCTTGGCATTGTCTTGCTGAAAAAAGCAGGGACGTCCCTGAAAAAGACGTTGCTTGGATGGCAGCATGTGTTGCTCCAAAACCTGGATGTACCTTTCAGCATTGATGGTGCCATCACAGATGTGTAAGTTGCCCATGCCATGGGCACTAACACACCCCCATACCATCACAGATGCTGGCTTTTGAAGTTTGTGCTGGTAACATTCTGGATGGTCTTTTTCCTCTTTTGTCCGGACGACACGACATCCATGATTTCCAAAAACAATTTGAAATGTGGACTCATCAGACTATAGCACACTTTTCCACGTCTGTCCATTTCAAATGAGCGCGGGCCCAGAGAAGGAGGTGGCGTTTCTGGATATTGTTGATGCATGGCTTTCGCTTTGCATGGTTGAGTTTTAACTTGCACTTGTAGATGTAGCGACGAACTGTGTTAACTTACAATGGTTTTCTGAAGTGTTCCTGAGCCCACGCAGTAAGATCCTTTACACAATGATGTCGGTTTTTAATGCAGTGCCACCTGAGGGATTGGAGGTCACGGGCATTCAATGCTGGTTTTCGGCCTTGCCGCTTACGTGTAGAAAGTTCTCCAGATTCTCTGAATCTTATGATTATATTATGGACTGTAGATGATGGAATCCCTAAATTCCTTGCAAGTGAACGCTGAGAAACATTGTTCTTAAACTGTTGGACTGTTTTTTCATGCAGTTGTTCACAAAGTGGTGATCCTTGCTCCATCTTTGCTTGTGAACAGCTGAGCCTTTTGGGGATGCTCCTTTTATACTCAATCATGACACTCACCTGTTTCTAAACAGCTGTTTTTTGAGCATTCATCAGCTTTCCCAGTCTTTTGTTGCCCCGTCCCAACTTTTTTGAAATGTGTTGCAGGCATCCATTTCAAAATTAGCAAATATGTGCACAAAAACAATAAAGTTTATCAGTTTCAACATTAAATATCTTGTCTTTGTGATGTATTCAGTTGAATATAGGTTGAAGAGGATTTGGAAATCATTGTATTCTGTTTTTAATTTACATTTTACACAACATCCCAACTTCCTTGGAATTGGGGTTGTAAAACTACTTCCAAATTTATTGTAACTTTTAATGTATTATTAACAAATAAATGCTTTGAGAAACTGAATTAAGTTCTGCTTCTATTGCTGATTGTAGGTGTTTTGATGTGATACCCACCAAACAACCCCGGTTGCCAAAGTCAACCGTCTCATCTTTGGGGTCTTGATTAGATGATAATAGGAGTTGTTTTGTTGCTGTTTTTCCTGGATTTTTGCACTGGACAGAGTCTGTACACATGTAAAGGAATACTCAGTGTTAGTCTGCTGCGTGTGCAAACTGATGTCACTTAAGATAAATAACTGTAATGCTTCCAAACGTAGAGCTGTTCCTCTTCCTTTTGTTCATTTGTTTTTGCAGAGTGGTCCCGATCCAGGGATGAGCACAGATTAAAGGTCAGAGCATACAGCTTTTCTTACACTAGAGACTCATGAAAATACGTCCTGACAATGCAGATAATAAGTGATTCATTCATATATATATATATATATATATATATATATATATATATATATATATAATATATATATATATATATATATATATATATTATATATATATATATATATATATATTATATATATATATATATATATATTATATTCATTATTTAATATGATCTTCAGCATCTCACCGTGTCATTTCCTTCAGACTTCTTTTTCAGTAAATGCTTCTGGAGAGCATTAGCATTAGCATGGGTGGGTGGGGGGTGGGGGGTAAATAAACTACCAAATCATCATGATAAAAGAACAGATCCAACATATGACATGAAGCAGCTGTCACTTTCTTATTTTGAAAAGTGTTGAACAGAAAAAATAAAAAAATAAATCCCACATCTCATTCAACAATCCATCCTGCAGATCCTGCACGATTCCCAATATGGAAGGATGTGACAGGACTCAGTTTAGCCGACGCAAATGGAATTCTATCTTTCATATTAATTCAGACGTGACAAGTTGCTCCCATGGAAAAGATCCTGTAGAATATAGATTCTTTGTTTCTGAGGGTTGATGCCACGCAACACAGATGGGACCAGTCTTCTAAGCAGAGGACCAGTTTCTTTGTAGAGGCAGTTTGAGAAGAAGCCCGGAGGAAGGAGTGGAGCCGAGGTTAACTGCGAGCTAACGGGGCTACACGCTAGTTAGCCAAGTCAAGTGTCCAAAGTTAATACCGGCTGGGAAAAGTGACTGAAGCGCACTAACAGCCATAAAAACCCCGGCAGAGACAGGACTGAGCAGGATGCCAAACCTGTGAGGAAATACAAGAGGAATTGTCTTGAAGTAAGGTTGGAGTTATTAACAAGATGCCGTCCAAATTGAACTACGGAGACTTGAAAGAGTCACTTGACTCTCTGGCTGAGGATGTGTCTGCTGTCAAAACGCAGCAGACACAGCTCTTGGAACTTTTGGAGGAGGTTAAACAGCTGCGCCTCCAGAATGAGGAGAAAAACCGGCGCATCACAGAGCTGGAGCAGCGAGTGGAGGAACTGGAGCAACATTCTCGTATGAACGATGTGGTCATCTCAGGAATCCAAATTAAGCCGCGCTCGTACGCGCGTGCGGTTGTTGGTGGTGGTGAGGAGCCCAGTGAGCAGGAGACGCTCTCTGTGGAGCAACAGGTGGCATCCTACCTCCAGAGTAGAGGGATAGAGTTGGACCTGGAGCACATTGAGGCGTGTCACACTCTGAGACAAACCGGAGAGAGGCCAACCGTCATCGTAAGATTTGCCAACAGAAGAAACAAAAGGGCACTCTTGAAGCAAAGATTCAAACTAAAAGGAACAAATGTATTCATGAATGATCACTTAACCAAAAAGAATGCCGATATAGCCAAGAAAGCAAGAAACCTAAAGAAACAGCAAAGAATTCAGCAAACGTGGGTAACAAATTGTAGGATTCTCATCAAACTGAATGGTACACCAGAAGAAGCAAAAGTTATGGTGGTGAGAAATATAGAAGAGGTTGACAAATATAACTGAAAGATAAAGGTAACAATGTGAGACTCTATACACCACCATGAACATTACAACAAACATATTCACACCAAAGAACAACAAAGATACAGATTTGTTACAGAGAATCTTACAATTTAAACAAAAGGAACTGGAAACATTTAAATATACTGAGCACAACACACAAGATCAGGAAAATGAAACTGACCCGGTCAACAACCTTCTTGTTTCAATAAATATGAACTGTGATTACTATACACAAGACCAGTATACAAATGTTACGACTTCGGACGACAAATTGTCAATCATACATTTCAACAGCCGAAGTTTGTACACTAATTTTAACTCTATAAAGGAATATTTGCAACAGTTATATCACCATTTAGTATTATTGCCATATCAGAATCCTGGTTACAAAAGGAAAAAGGTATTGATTTTGATTTAGAAGATTATGAGTTGCATTATGTAAACAGGAAATACAAAACAGGAGGTGGTGTTGCATTATATATTCATAAAACAATTCAGTTTACGGTTGTAGAAAGTATGTCAGTAACAATAGATGGAGTAATGGAATGTCTGACAGTCGAAATAGACAACAAAAAGAGGAAAAATATTATTGTAAGTTGTGTATATCGGTCACCTGGTTCAAGTATTGACATTTTTAATGAACAAATGGAAAAAATGTTCTCGGAAATAAGTACTAAAAATATATTTGTCTGTGGGGATTTTAATATAGATCTTTTGAATCCTGAAAAACTGAAATCAATAGATGCTTTTTCTGACACAATGTATAGTATGTCCCTTTATCCAGCAATTACAAAACCAAGTAGAATAACATCTCACAGTGCCACAATAATCGATAATATCTTTACAAATATTATTGAAAATCAAGTTACAAGTGGCCTGTTCATATGTGATATCACTGATCACTTACCTGTTTTTATTGTTTATGACTGTGACCTTAAAAAAACTAATCATGACAGAGAAGTAGTCCATAAACGAATAAGAACAGAAGAGTATACAAGTATACAAGACTGGAGTACAGTCTACAGTGAGTCAGATGTAGATGGTGCATATAGCAATTTTATAGATATTTTCTGCACGTTGTATAAAAAAATTGTCCCCTTAAAGAATACTATAAAAATAAAAGATACAATAAATGTCCTTGGCTAACTAAAGGAATATTAAAAGCCTGCAAAAAAAAAACAGCCTTTATAAAAAATTTATTAATTCAAAAACAAAAGAAGCTGAATAAGATATAAAGTATATAAAACAAATTAACAGAAGTCATCCGAATAAGTAAAAGTTGTACTATGATGAAATTCTACAAAAAAATAAAAACAACATCAAAGAAACTTGGAACATTTTGAACAACCTAATTAAACCAGGATCTTCCAATACAAGATATCCAGATTATTTATTGATAAAAATGTTCATGATTACAACATGAATAATATAGTGAATGGTTTTAATAAATTTTTTGTACATGTTGGCCCTGATTTGGCAGCTGAAATCCCAAATCCAGGAATTCAGCAGTCTAATGAAACTATAAAAAGAAACATAAATTCAATTTTTCTTTCAGCAACAAATGAACAGGAAATAAAAGACATTGTTAATAAATGCAGAAACAAACTGTCTACAGACTGTCACGATATAGACATGGTATTAGTCAAAAAAGTCATCAACAACATTTCAAAACCTCTGACCTATATCTGTAATTTGTCATTCCAAACTGGATGTGTTCCGGAAAAAATGAAAATTGCAAAAGTTATACCACTGTACAAAAATGACAACAAACATATTTTTACCAATTATAGACCAATTTCTTTACTCCCACAGTTTTCAAAAATCCTAGAAAAATTGTTTGACTCTCGTTTGGAAAAATTCATAGAAAAATATCAGTTAATAAACGAAGGTCAATATGGTTTTAGAAAGAAAAGAACCACTTCAATGGCTGTTATTGAGGCAATAGAAGAAATTACTAATGCATTGGACAGAAAAAGATATGCTGTTGGAATATTCATTGATCTTAAAAAAGCATTTGATACAATTAACCATTCAATTTTAATCAACAAATTAGAGAATTATGGTATCAGAGGAGTTGCAGGAAATTGGATAAAAAGTTATCTTACAGATAGGGTCCAATACGTGGAAATGGGAAATTACAAATCTGAATGTCTTGGCATTGCTTGTGGTGTCCCCCAGGGGGCAGTGTTGGGTCCCAAATTGTTTAATATGTATATTAATGACATTTTTAATGCATCTAGATCATGAAACTAATATTATTCGCTGATGATACAAAATATATTCTACAGTAGTGATAATTACAATGAACTTATAAATACTGTAAATGACGAACTAAGTAAAATAAAAATGGATGGACAGTAACAAATTATCATTAAATTTAAATAAAACAAAAGCAATGATATTTGGTAATTATAAGGTTAAATCTAAATTACAAATATGTATAGACAGTGTCCAAATTGAAAACTCAGCTGAAAACAAATTTTTTAGGAGTAATAATAGACAGTAAATTAACATGGAAAGCCCACATCAGACACATAAAAATGAAAATTTCAAAAGCCTCTCTATTATGAATAAGGTAAAGCAATTTCTTGATCATAATGCACTCCGTACATTATACTGTTCTTAGTTCTCCCATACTTAACATATTGTGTTGAAGTGTGGGGTAACAACTATCAATGTTCAACACAACCACTATTTATACTACAAAAACGAGCAATAAGGATCATACATAAAGTTGGATTTTTAGAACATAGCAATAATCTTTTTATGCAATCAAAATTGCTTAAATTTCATGATCTTGTAAAATATTCTACATTACAGATTTATTTAAGGTATTTAACAAATCACTGCCAAGTAACATTCTAAAGTTCTTCTCAGTTAAAGAGTGTGTTCATAATCTTAGAGGTTTTGCCAAATTCACATTATTAAAAGTTAGAACCACTCGGAAAATTTTTTGTGTGTCTGTCTGTGGAGCAAAGTTATGGAATGGTTTGGACGTCAGACTCAAGCAATGCCAAAGCATTCATGAATTCAAGTCACATTATAAACAGAGGGTCTGGGATCGGTATAGAATGATTGAGACTTAACAATAAAAGCCATTTTACATTCATGGCTCATGACTCTGTATCACAATTGTTGGTTTGTGCATTATATGTTTCTTTCTTTCATATGTTTGGTTCTTCATCATAATTGGTATTGTTGTCTCTTATCATTGTTGGTATGTTTTTTATATGTTTGCTTTCTTACCGTAATTGGTATTGTTGTTTTCTTACCATTGTTGGTATGAGTATCATATGTTTGTTTTCTTTGCCATAACTGGTATCGTTGATTTCTTACCGTTGTTGGTATGTGCTTGTCGCTTGTTTATTATACTGGTATTGTTTTCTTGCTGCTGTTGGTATCTATTGTGGGAATTTACAAGTATTTAAATGTATTATTTTCTTAATTTTCTATCTAATTGACGGGAAGCAGCTATGCACTTTATGTTAAATTTGAATAAAGGGGTGGGATTAAATAAGTTTTCTTCCTCCCACTCCTTTTTGAGCAGATTCAATGTTCTGAGTTAATAGTAAATTCAGTTTTTTTTGTTTTTTATGTTATTGTTAAATTGTTTTCTGTTTTTTTTTTTTTTTTTTTTTTTTTTGTTTTCTGTATTTCTTATCCTCTGCTCAAATAAAATAGATGATGATGATGATGATGATGATGATGATGATGATGATGATCTCTCTGTTTCTAATTTTTGAGTGAAAAGAAACAAGGCGCCTCCCTACTATAAAAGCTAATATCAAAAAAAGCCAAAACTACCACACAGTCACGTGGAAAATGCTTTTTTTTAAAAACAAAAACCAACAACTTTCTCAGTTATAATAAACTACTAAAGATTACAATTCATCTGTGGACATTTTATCTAATACAGTGTAACTAGTGTGTTGCCTGTGGGGATCCATGGGCTCTAGATTGGGTTTGTTTTTATAAAATAGGTAGCTGACATTTTTCAAGGGTGGTAATAAATTAAGCAAAGCTTGTATAATGAGTTGGAATGGTGTGTAAGTCCAGAATGTTTTTAGAACCTTAGACCTCAACAATCTTTAGAAGAACTCAACACTTTATTTCCTGTTAATTATGTAATTTTTTAATGTTAATTTACTGTCTTAATGTATTTATAAATTGTTTAGGTTCTTTAGTAGTGTTTAGGTTCTTGTTACCACAAACACACACACACACACACACACTATTATTATTATTATTATTATTATTATTATTATTATTATTATTATTATTATTATTATTATTATTATTTTTACTTCTATCTTGTCATTTGATTTTTAAATGGACCAGAATGAAAATAAGTGTTTTCACTTTCTTGTGTCATCTTTGTATTTTTAACATATTTACAGTTATATTATGTACTTACATTGAACTTACTAAATAAAATCATGCACACACCCTTTTAATATAAAGACAGTCATTGTTATTAAACAAGATAAACCACCATATGCTTAGGTTCGCCAAGTGTGCAAGTAGAAACAGAATGGTACTTCTTAGGGGGTGTAAGAAAATTTCTTCGATTCGTCTAAGCATGAATCTGGGAAATGTGTGGTGTGTGTTGTGATATATATATATATATATATATAGAGAGAGAGAGAGAGAGAGAGAGAGAGAGAGAGAGAGAGAGAGAGAGAGATGGATTAAAAAACGGATATGCATATATTTTGACCTCCCCAATCTTTAACTTTTGCCTCTTTTATGGGGTTGCAAGTCTTAAAGTGTGTGTCACTCATAAATAAAATGTCAGATGAGCTTTTTATTCTCAATAAATATTGTGTTTTATTTTAGTGCCATATGCCCTTAGAAATTAAGTCATAAACACAAGGAAATCAGCCTCATTTCACCTGTTGCTGATAAACACTCAGAAACATCAAGCTGTGAGGAATATGAGCTTTGATGATGTCATGTAGGGTAACACCCCCTCGAGGCCTTCTATTGAAATGAACGGGAAAAAAAACGTAATTTTTTAATGGTGTTAAAGTGGATATGACACCTAAAAAATTTGGTTAAACTGATATAAATATCAAAATATACACACAGTATAGTAAGTTGAAAGTGGTTTTAATTATTATCACTGAGAAATAAAGTTTGTACAGTTTCTCAAAAGTGTGTTTCTTGGAAAGCGCGCTGGCATCGTTCCATCAGCGGTCACGTGATGCCGTGACATCACAGAATGTACCGTCTTTGTCTGTTCGATTAACAACAGGAACAGATGGACCTCAGCATGGACAGCAAGATCGAGAACTTTTCTGACTCCTCTTCAAGTGTGGATTATTTCTGACTCGGATCCTGAGAATGTCGCAGCAGTGATTAGACCCTACAGATTGGAGCCGTATCTTTCGGATGAACATTCAAACCAGGAGCATTATGGCAGCGAAAATAATGCCGGCGGTGCTTATGGTGGAGCCGAAGTAGAGGCAAGAGACGTGCCAATTCCGATGGATTTTGAAAGGCTGCAGAATATGGAATGGTAAGGGAGGCTTTGATTTTTGTTGCTGCTGTTTATAACACTCTAATTACTGTATAGCATTTTCGATTCGAGTGTCTGTTTACTGCCTTTGTTATTGTTCCGGAGCCGTGACAGTGTAGCTACTACTTGTCATTACCTTCAGGTTTTTGCCGTGTTCGAGTGCCTGGCATTGCATTCATCCGTGTTTAGTCACGTTATTTTCATGAAAGAATAGGAAATAAACAGCGAACGTTTCGAAAAAGATCACTGAAAACACTGAACATGCCGCCGCCGTGTTTACATGCCATCGCTTTGTTTACTACGTAAGTTCGTTGACCATTTCAAGATTATTGTGAACATATTATTTGGGGTTGACATTTTATGTGTGCCTGTGAGTGGTGCGAGAACATGGACATGGTAGAGGAAAGTGTTTGCTGTCGGGAGCAAATGTGTGTGTGCGAGCGGAGCAAGCGGCAGCCGGACATTTTGTGCATCGCACAACACCGTGGCTTTCGATCAATCTGCCTGGACTTGAAAAGGATAAAACCTTTCGCCCTTGTGCTTGTGCAATATGCTGCGACACACTCGTCAGGCATATCGACAAACAAATCCCTGAGAGCTGTGTTTAATCAAAGTTTCTGCCGCTAAACAAAGTGTAAACAACGGCCGCCAGGCGCGCAAGCCGGTATGGTCTACACGTAGTGACGTATTTTAGGCTTGGTGCTCAGCAGGAAGCTGATCACGGGGCGTGTACATTTTTCAGTGGCGGGACGTTCAGATGTTATATATAACGGGAGAATTGCATCCATTTTCCCAAGATGCTTAGGTTGACCAAATTATATAACCTTTGTTACATGTAATAAGACTATGTTGTCTTTAAGTGTTATATCCACTTTAAATCAGGTGTACTTTGATGGTGAATACGCAAAATGGTTAAAATGTGTCTTTTGCAAGGATGCAGTAGCATGACTGGTGTTGCTTATAAGTGGAAGATAATATTTTGAGGACTGCAGAAAAGAAGCCGAGCACAGCGTGAGAATGGTCTTCAAAACATGGATCCTTTCCATTCGTGTGGTTAGGAGAACTCTTAACAAAACGTGTTGCCTTTCACAAAAGCGTGGAACCGGCCATGTTTGTAGTTTGCACTGCTGCATTGTGCCACGCTCAACAAAGCTGCTACATGTGGGATGCCAGTGAGTTTCACTGAAAGCCCCTTCACACATAGCACAAATGAGGCCGAATGGTGCACGAGGTCGGAATCGCATGCCATTGCTGAAAAATCGGAGCTACCATGCAGTCCTTCTCAGGGGGGCTCATATGACTGAGGGGAACATGCTTTTTATTCCCATACTAGAAAAAAGTGCAATTGCACATCCACTGCAGTAGGTGGCAGTTGCGCTCTCATTGTCAGAGTGTGCACAGGGAGTATTGAGGACTCTAGCATAATGGAACGCAGTTCTATGTCGGGGTTTTTTTCACACTACAGTGGGAGACAAGGAAAGAATGTTGTGTCTTAAAAGGTTGGCAGCGGACAGCATGAAGCCAAATAAATGAAGGTGTTACTTAAAGACATTATACCCCAATCACGCAGATAAGCCGCTTGAGTTTTTTCAGCGAAAAAGTGTCGAATATTGCCTGCAATCATCCCGCTTTGTGCTGCTTTAGTAAACCAGCGAACACCATTAGTATCATAACACCAAAGCAGAGGCTCTGAGCAGCAGTAGACATGGTCTCTGTCATGGTGGATGACGAAAGTGCTGCAAAAATAAACACTAAAAATAAATAAATAATCCTAAAAAATAAAAAAAAAATCAGCACAAATTGTTTCATTCAGTTTTGCTTTGTCTGTTAAAGTGTTATATTGTTATTTATTTATATTGTGCTCCTGAGTAAGTGTTCTGATCAATTTCAATTGAATATTATTTATTGATTTTATTTAATTTTGTTTTTCAGCATCAAATGGCAGTCGGTCAAAAAATGTTTATAGTTTGATATTTTTTTATTTCAAGCAAAGTGATGCAAATTTTTGTTTTATATTACAGACTAAAAACAATGTTAATAAAGTTATTCTTTGCTGAAAGCTGATCTAAACTTCTTTCGTTTTTCAATTTCAATTTATTTTCATTTATATAGCGCCAAATCACAATAGAGTTGCCTCAAAGCACTGTGGTAAGGAAAAACTCCCTCTGAGGAAGAAACCTCAAGCAGACCAGACTCAAAGGGGTGACCCTCTGCTTGGGCCATGATACAAACATAAATTACAGAACAATTCGCAGAACAATTCACAGAACAATTCACGGACGAATATACAAGAAATGCTATTGGCGCACAGGACAGGAGGATCGCCAACACGAATACAACTCCCATCTCTGGATGGAGCTGCACCTTAAACAGAGAAAAAAAAAACAGAATCAGGCATCAGAAAGAAAAAATACTGTATAATTTGCCAGCATTAAACAACAAGAAAAACAGAGAAATAGTAATTACTAATAAATGAATTAAAGGAGTAAAAAGCGTAAAATGAAACTGTACCAGTATGCTACCCATATGAAAGGGAAAATAAGTGCGTCTTAAGTCTGGACTTGAAAATCTCCACAGAATCTGACTGTTTTATTGACACAGGGAGATCATTCCACAGAAAAGGGGCACGATAAGAGAAAGCTCTGTGACCCGCAGACTTCTTATTCACCCTAGGGACACAAAGTAGTCCTGCACCTTGAGAACATAAAGCCCGGGCCGGTACGTAAGGTTTAATTAGGTCAGCTAGGTAGGGAGGTGCCAGTCCATGAATAATTTTATAGGTTAGTAGCAGAACCTTAAAATCTGATCTCACTGGGACAGGAAGCCAGTGAAGGGATGCTAAAATGGGTGTAATGTGGTTGTACTTTCTGCTTCATGTCAAAAGTCTGGCTGGCAGCATTTTGAACAATTGGTTCAAATGCTAGACTGCGGTAAACCAGAAAATAGAACATTGCAGTAGTCCAATCTAGAAGAGATAAATGCGTGGATCAGGGTCTCAGCATCAGCCATAGACAGGATGGGACGAATCTTCGCTATATTTCGCAGGTGGAAGAAAGCAGTCCTAGTAATATTTCTAATGTGGAGGCCAAGGACAACAAAGGATCAAAAATTACCCCAAGGTTCCTCACTTTGTCAGTGTGATGTATGACACACGAGCCAAGGCTGAGCGTTAACTGGTCAAATTGATGCCGACGTCTCACTGGACCAAGAACCATCATTTCAGTCTTATCAGAGTTTAAAAGTATGACGTTTCTAGACATCCAACTTCTCACTGCTGCAAGGCAATCTTCTAAGGATTTTATGTGCACGAGATTACCAGCAGTTATCGGCATGTATAACTGAGTATCATCTTCATAGCAGTGAAAGGTAATCCCAAAACACTGCAATATGTGCCCAAGGGGTGCTATATAAAGGGAGAAAAGCAGGGGGCCTAAGACAGACCCCTGTGGAACCTCAAATTTCATGTCACTAAGGTTAGAGGTAGCGTTACTCTACAAAACACAGTGAGAACGACTGGTCAAGTATGACGTCAGCCATGCAAGGACACTCCCAGTAATCCCAAAATGATTTTCCAGCCTATCAAGTAGAATATGATGATCCACTGTATCAAATGCAGCACTGAGATCTAACAGCAACAGAACCGTAGTGGTGTCCGATCCATTGTAAGCAGAAGATCATTCACCACTTTAGTGAGAACCGTCTCTGTGGAATGATATTTTCTAAAAGCAGATTGCAATGGCTCAAAGAGATTATTTTCAATAAGATAGTCTATGAGCTGCTGTGACACCACTTTTTCCAGAATTTTAGAGAAAAATGATAGATTTGATATTGGCCAATAGTTTTTCAATACACTAGGGTCAAGATTAGGTTTCTTAAGTAATGGTTTAATCACTGCAGATTTGAAACATTTAGGAACAGATCCAGAAGTTAAAGAAAGATTAATCATTTCCAGCACAGTAGGCCCAAGAGTGGGCCACAGGTCCTTAAACAGTTTTGTTGGTATAGGATCAAATAAACAGGTTGTGCTTTTTGTTGACATTACGAGGTTTGTCAGCATGCCTAGTGAGATACTATCAAATTCTGTAAATCTAGGTAATACCTCAGTAGTGGCGCCCACATCAATAGCAGGGTGTAGTGGCTGGGTTAAGGCATGCTGGGATATGTTTAACCCGATGTCTTCTATTTTCTTCCCAAAGTAATCCAGGAAATGTTGTTCTGTAAAAGGAGAGCGAACTACAGGTGGTTGTCCATGCATAAGTGTTGCCACTGTGTCGAACAAGAACTTTGAGTTATGCTTGTTTTTGTTGATCAAATCAGAGTAGTAGGTCCGCTTTGTAGCCAATAATGCATGCTTATAGTCTAAGATAGCATCACGCCACGCAAGGTGAAGTACTTCTAATTTTGAACAATGCCATTTCTGTTCTAGACCTCTTGCTTTATGCTTGAGGTCACACAGATAAGCACTGAACCAAGGTGACTGTGACATGGGGGAGCGCGGTTTTAACACAGGTGGTGCAATCATGTCGAGTGTAGATTTGAGCACTGAGTTTAAACTATTCACAAGTCTGTCTACTGACTGGGTATTTGTCAGATGTGAAGCTAAGACATCAGGCAGTCTAGCTTTGAGTTCAGTCTTAGTTGAGGAGTTGATGCATCGCCGTAATGATATATAAGGTTGTTGTTCCACTAAACATGTCAGCGAAACTGTAAACTTAATAAGTGAGTGATCAGACACCACTGATGTAAGAGGCATGATGTCAATATTCATGATAGTGACCACGTGCGAGAACCAGATCCAGGGTATTTCCACTAATGTGCGTCGAATCCCAAATGCATTGCTGAAATCCTAATGCATCCACAATTTCCATAAATGATTTGCAGAGGGGATCAGAAGGCTTATTTATATGAATGTTAAGTCACAATGATCAAATGTTATCTACACTAGTTGACAAGGTAGAGATGAATGCACCAAATTCATCTAAGAATTCAGAATATGGGCCAGGAGGCCTATATACAGTGACAAAGTAATATGACTGATTTTTATTCTTCTGACCTTGGCAATGTGTAATATCCTGAGCAGAGCGGAGAATCAGATGCTCAAACAAGTTATATTTGTAACCCCCAACAGCTAATAAGCTAAACCTAGATTTATAAATAAGAGCAACACCCCCGCCTTGCTTCGCATCATGAGGGACGTGACTAAATGTATATGCTGGTGGGCAGGCCTCATTTAAGGGGATGACAGCTGTAGGTTTAAGCCAGGTTTCACATAACCCAATCATATCTAAGTGATGATCAATAATTAAATCATTAATCAACAATGATTTTGAGGACAATGATCTTATGTTAATGAGACCCAGTCTAAGGACCTCAGTGGGGTTGACAGTTGAACTATTTGGGTTTAGGGGTGGTTCCAGAGTAGCATATATAAGATGCCTAGAAGTAGGTTTAGGTTTGAGATATTCCACACGCGTTGTAGGTAGCAGACACAAAATCTTTGCTATTGCTGGAACAACCACTAGGCCATCCTCAATTTCAACATCATCCAATATAGTAACGGGTATTAAGTTTCGAAAACATATCCCTCTATGATTTTATGGACACAACTATGGAAGCAGGCCACAGTCTCAACTAGTTGAAATTCCCTCCCTGGCAAATAAACTGCACTATCACCATAGTGGATTTTCTGCACTAAATTCCCTGCTAAGCTAATGGATTCCACATCCACATTTGTCATAAGCCTTGCATGGTCTCTAATCACCTGCTCTGTTTTTGTTTCTTTTATGTTAATAAAAAGGTGGGGGGGGCATGAAAAGTTTTCTTCTTCCTGGGGGGGGGGGGGGGGGGAGCATAACTGAAAATAACTGAGAAGCACTGCTCTAATGCCTCGTACACCTGTCGCCACAACCATTCTCGCACACCAGTGGCCGAAAGACAGAGAGTGCCCTGTTGAGTCCCCATTCGATCCCTCTCTTGGCAGGTGTCGGCCAAATTCCAGGTGCCACACATGAACATCCAACACCACTCGTGGATCACTTCAGAAAAGTGGTGCCATTCATGCAGCCAGCATGAAAATAGTGAGCAGGCAACCACTGTCGAGCTGACTGTGAAATTTTTCTAAGTTCCCCATGAGGGTGTTTCCTAAGCAAAACACATGGTGGCGTGCCAGAGTGTCAACTCCCCCATCAACATATGTGGCGTGCGTGTGTATCGCATATGTGCGCATGTGTCGTACTCCCCCCGCAACACATATGGCGTGTGTGTCTTTTGCGCCACCGCACCCCCCTGCTACACATGTGGCATGCGGGGTGGGGGCACACTTGCATGAAATGCTGATATGTATGTACAGACATGATCACATGGGGACCAGTCAACCACGTCTGAGTGCACACAGCACAGCCAGATGCCTGTCAGCTGATTGCCAACCAGCCACTCACTGACAGCTGGACATGACAGCTCAGTGCACACGACGTGTAAAATTAAAAACACAGAGACCACAGCCAGGACAGGTATATAAATAATTACTACAATATCTATATACACAATTACATAAAGTATGAAAAAAAAAGATCATGGAGCAAAGAAAAGGAGAGTGACACTTTGTTCTGTGGGCTGAACAAACAGATGGGCGTGGCCACGCAAGCAGCTGCTGTTGAGATCTCTGGACCTGGATGTCACAGCTGGAGAACGCACATCATGTTTTGAAGGACATGACCTTACAACTGTCTACCACATGTGTGTGCCTGCTGTCCTCATATCATGTGGAAATCCATAAAACATATATCGCCTTTGCGACGGGTTGCTGCGGCGGCACAGCGTGCACCTCGACAGGCTGCTCCATTTGAAACGGATCGTCAGATCATGTGAACACTCAGCTGGTGATCTGAATGTCAAGCTCACACGTGGGTGAGCCATAACAGGAGAGCCATGACGTGGACCAGCTTCAGCATTTGTGTTATTGACCAAACTGAGCTAAACCGATAGTTAAAAAAAGCTAAGCGACAAGGAGCCCCATCAAGTCTGGAGAAGGCTGATGGAGGAATACTGTGTTTCTGTGGACTAAAGTCAAAGTGCAACAATAATTCTAGATTCCAAATCAGAGACACCACTTTTACAGTATGTCATCATTATTAAGTACGTAATAAAATCATTGGCATTTATTTATTTGTCTGTCCATCTGTTAGCAAGATTCCGTCAAAACTACTGCACGGATTTTGATGGAATTTTTTTTTTTTTTTTTTACACCTGATACATATGAGGCCATGGAAGATTCCATTAAATTTTGGAGGTGATCTGGATCTGGATCCAGATTCTGGATCAACTTTCACTTTATATAGGCTTTAAAGGATTACCACAAAACTACTGCAGGGATTTTGATGAAATTTTCAACACAGATACATACGAGGAATGTTAGAAAAGTATCCGACCTTTTTATTTTTTTCAAAAACTATATGGATTTGAATCATGTGCGCTTGCATCAGACAAGCATGAACCTTCGTGCTTGTCTTCGTGCTTTTTCTGTGTTGGAAACCATTCGTAAGATTCAGATTTGGCTTTCGGTGGCTTTTCAGTCGAGTGAGTTTCAGAGAAATTGTTTAACAGCTGGGCATGTTCCAACTTGTCCTGTGAGACTTCCAACACGGAGGTATTGTTTGTCCCGCGCCATGAGCGGCTGCGTCGCGACGCGCAAATCCGTCCACGTCTTTCATTACAAAATCTCCTTTAACAGTGGAATGTGCCGATAAAGTGCTGATCCTGACCTCTTCTGAAACTTCTCTGCTAGTCACACGACGTCCTGCATCAACAGAGCCTTAAATTTGGAAGTGATCTGCTCGTTCCAGCCTGTTGATGGCTGCTTGGGGCGCCCTCCGCCGCCGTGGGCCGTTTTTAATCCAGTTTTAATGGTCCTTAATCTATGTGATACCGATAGAATCTTCACCAAAAGCCATCTGAATCTTCCAAATGGTTTCCATCTGTCTGTCTGGCAGAGTTTCTGAAAAAATTTTCATGGAACAAAGCGGCAGTCGCTCCGCCATTCCTAAACAATAAAAATCCGATGAGGGGGGTGGACCAGTGCTCACTCAAAGCCTGCTCACAGGCGAATGACGCAACCGACAGGCGTGAAAAAACTCACGCATGCGCACGAAGGTTCAAGCTTGTCTGATGCAAGCGCACATGATTCAAATCCATATAGTTTTTGAAAAAAATAAAAAGGTCGGATAGTTTTCTCACAGACCTTGTATTACATCATGGAAGACTCCATTAAATTTTGGAGGTGATCTGGATCAGGATCCGGATTCTGGATCAAGTTTCACTTAATATCGGCTTTGAAGGATTACATCAAAACTATTTCATGAATTGTCACCAAATTTTCACCACAGATATGAGGGCAATTCTACTGAATTTTGGAGGCAATCCAGATCCAGATTGGCAGACGTCCGAAATCTCTGATTGCTCTTTTATTCAGTCTTATTTGGATGTATGCAACGTGTTGGTTTTTCTTTTTGTTTTGTTTTTTCTGAAAACACCGCGGGTTACAAAGAGGTGGAGCAGGACATATGTTGATCACAAAATACAAGAATTTGTAAGCCATGAAGTGGACTGTAACTGGACACAGGTGGAGTGACATTCAGACAGCAAATATTGAGCTCCTGAGGTTATGTCACTTTCAAGGCTAAAAACAACTGTGAATCTGTGTGCATTTTTCAGACGCTGTATGGCTAATTTTATTTTTACCAGCTACATCAGTGCCCACACAGGATAAAGAGTCAGAAGTACTGATTCATGATCTCGTATTTAAAGATTTAAAAGATAGTGTTGATTGGAGTGAGATATGACCTTTAGATCAGGGAGTTAACCCTCTAATTTCCCCCATAATTTGAAATATGATTTGATGGTTGTAATTTGTAGCAGATAATGTTGTTTTGTGTCTTCGCTGAGGGGATGAGATAGTGGGATTATCCATTATTTGACTTTATAATCTCATATCAGAGACACTGATGCCAAATGCACGTGAAATGCAAAAGCTTTGAACATGTCTGCCTCTCCTTACATCATTTATTTATTTGTTCCACAGCCACTCAGGACACGTGATCCGGGCAGATCTCGCACGTGAAGCAGAGTGGAGCCTCAGACACCAGACTGGGAACCAGAGATTTAAAGAACATAAACATGACAATGTGACAACGTGTCGGGTGGAAAACAGCAATGACACCTTTGCACCAAGTGGAAAATAGAGTCAGCTGTTGTAAAACATCAGCTCACCTGTAACTTGAGTTTTAGTGATGATTTTGGCTTCTTGTTGATGTGAGCACATCGGTTAAGGTAAAACACGGCCTTGTCTACTCTACCACTGGTTAAAAGCCATCGGGCAGATTCTGGAATCCACCTGTAATCACAGCCAAGTTAATGTCACCATGACAACACATCAATGGATAATGTCAATTCTTTTCATGCAGATGTTATAATATTTTAAATGCTTCAACAAAATGAACCTGATATTCACAGGATGATTAAAGAGGCAACAAGAATCAAACAGTGTGCAGGTTTTCCCCTGATTTAATACTGATATTATAAGAAGAAGAAAAGATTTACATTTCATGATGAACATACAAGGAATATTAACAACTTACACACAAAGATGTTGAGAACCGTTGGTCTATCTTGTGCATTTTCTCTTTTTCACTTCTTTTAATTTTTTTTTCTGGTCAAATTAAATGCATTATTGAACTGAAATCAAATTATTTTACATGACCAACAAAAACTGGAGTTCAAGAACCCCGGGGTCTTGTTCATGAGTGAAGGGACAATGGAGTGTGAGACTGGCCGGAAAATTGGCGCAGCAGGGTGGCGTTGCATTCGCTCTGCTGTACTGTTGTGACACAAAGGGAGCTGAGCCAAAAGGCAAAGCTCTTGATCTACTGGTCAATATTTCTTCCTACTCTCACCTATGGTCAGGAGGGGTCGGTCATGACCGAAAGAACAACAACCCCAATTCCAGTGACGCTGGGACATTGTGTAAAATGTAAATAAAAACAGAATACAATAATTTGTAAATCCTCTTCAACCTATAATCAATTGAATACACCACAAAGAGAAGATATTTAATGTTCAAACTGATAAACTTGATTGTTTTTGTGCAAATATTTGCTCATTTTGAAATGGATGCCTGCAACATGTTTCAAAAAAGCTGGGGCAGTGGTATGTTTACCACTGTGTTACATCACCTTTCCTTCACCATCACCAACATTCAATTGCAAAGAAGTTAGGGATTCCATCATCTACAGTCCATAATATAATCAGAAGATTCAGAGAATCTGGAGAACTTTCTACACGTAAGCAGCAAGGCCGAAAACCAATATTGAATGAAAGTGACCTTCGATCCCTCAGGCAGCACTGCATTAAAAACCGACATCATTGTGTAAAGGATCTTACTGCGTGGGCTCAGGAACACTTCAGAAAACCATTGTCAGTTCGTCAGTTCGTCTCTACATCTACAAGTGCAAGTTAAAACTCTACCATGCAAAGTGAAAGCCATACATCAACATCATCCATAAATGCCACCGCCTTCTCTGGGCCCGAGCTCATTTGAAATGGACAGACGCAAAGTGGAAAAGTGTGCTGTGGTCTAATGAGTCCACATTTCAAATTGTTTTTGGAAATCATGGATGTTGTGTCCTCCGGACAAAAGAGGAAAAAGACCATCCAGATTGTTACCAGCACAAAGTTCAAAAGCCAGCATCTGTGATGGTATGAGGGTGTGTTAGTGTGATGGCACCATCAATGCTGAAAGGCACATCCAGGTTTTGGGGCAACACATGCTGACATCCAAGCAATGTCTTATTCAGGGACATCCCTGCTTATTTCAGCAAGACAATGCCAAGCCACATTCTGCATGTGTTACAACAGCAGTAAAAGAGTGCAGGTACTAGACTGGCCTGCCTGCAGTCCAGACCTGTCGCCCATTGAAAATGTGTGGCACATTATGAAGCCCAAAATACGACAACAGAGACCCCGGACTGTTGAACAACTGAAGCCGTACATCAGGCAAGAATGGGAAAGAATTCCACCTACAAAGCTTCAACAATTAGTGTCCTCAGTTCCCAAACGCTTATTGAGTGCTGTTAGAAGGAAAGGTGATGTAACACAGTGGTAAACATACCACTGTCCCAGCTTTTTTGAAATGTGTTGCAGGCATCCATTTCAAAATGAGCAAATATTTGCACAAAAACAATCAAGTTTATCAGTTTGAACATTAAATATCTTGTCTTTGTGGTGTATTCAATTGAATATAGGTTGAAAAGGATTTGCAAATAATTGTATTCTGTTTTTATTTACATTTTACACAATGTCCCAGCTCCAATGGAATTGGGGTTGTAGATCGCGGGTACAAGTGGCCAAAATGGGCTTCCTCAGGAGAGTGGTTGGTGTCTCCATAGAGATAAAGTGAGAAGCTCAGTCATTCGTGAGGATCTTGGAGTTGAGCCGCTGCTCCTTCGTGTTGAAAGGAGCCAGCTGAGGTGGTTCAGGCATCTGGTAAGGATGCCCCTAGGTGCCTCCCTATAGAGGTGTTCCAGGAACATCAAACTGGGAGGAGACCCCGGGGAAGAGATTATATCTCCACAATGGCCTGGGAATGCTTCAGTATCCCCCAGTCAGAGGTGGTTAATGTGACCCGGGAAAGGGATGTTTGGGGTCCTCTGCTAGAGCTGTTGCCCCTCGACCCGATCCCTGATAAACGGTTGAAGATGTATGAATGTATACCTATGTAAAGCAAAGATCAGAACTTGTTTGTTTTTTTTTATTGCAGTTGTAAAGCTACATGTCCGCTGTATAAAAATAAAACCAATGTTTCACTCACCACCAGGACAAAAGTGCAAAACCCAAAGGAGCTGTAACAGTTATCGTCAGCATCCGCCAATCATTTACCAAGTAGGCAAAACCCGCAAGCAGCATGTTACCAGCAGACCAAGCCTGGCTCATCATCACACCTGTAAACGACCTGTGACCTACATCGACCCACTCGATGCCTGGATGAAAAAAAAATTCCAATGTGGACTTTGTTATTATTATTTCACAGGTTTTCCATAATGCTGTAAGTATGTCAGGGTCGGACAATAACTTACAAAGAACGATGGTGGTCATGTCAAAACCAGTGATTCCAAACCCAGTGAAAAATCTCAGCACTGCAAACATGGTGTAGGAGTTTGAAAATGCACTGGAGATGCCAAATACAAACCCAATGATGTAGGCCACTAAAAGAGCATTTTTTCTGCCGAACCTGAAATAGAGGAAGTGAAAGAATGAGTTCATGGCCACCATCCTATGATCCACAGAACAAGACATCAGGCCACTGGATCCAAGTTCAATTGTAGTTGAAGAGTTAATGTGTCGCCACAGTGATAAATAAGGTTCTTTTTCCAGTAAACACGGCAAGAGACTGTAAACTAAATATGGTTGAATTTCTGCTTTCTGACCTTGGCTATACATAGTATCCTGGGCAGAGCGGAGAGTCAGATGGTCAAATGAATTCTATTTTTGACCACCAACAGCTAGTAAGCTAAACCCAGATTTACAAATTGGAGCAACACCCCTGCCTTGCTTCATATCATGAGGGACATGACTAATGCGTACACTGGTGGGGAAGTGTCATTTAAGGGGAGGACAGCAATAAATTTAAGCCAGGTTGCACATCAACCAATCACATCTAAGTGGTGTTCCATAATTAGATTGTTTATCATCATCATGCTTTACTTAATTGACTTCCTGTTCCGGAGCACAGCGGTGTTCTGCTGTATCTGTTAGCTGTTTGAACTGAGCTGTTTGAGTTCTTTGAATTAACAGTCTTTTTCAAGACTTTTCTACTTTTTTACTTTTTTTTTACTTTTTCACCGTGCTCCAACGCCTAAGGAAGACCTCTAACGGTCGAAGCATCGCGACGGAGCTCTTTTATCAGCTGGCCTTCATCAGCGTTGGCAGGCTAACTAGCTTGCTAACGCTTTCATTTTTATTTTTGTTTTATTTTTTAGCACTGTTGTCGTGCTGCTCCACAGCCTGTTCAGTGGATTTTTATTTTATTTTTTAGCACTGTTGTCGTGCGTTACCTGTGCTGCTCCACAGCCTGTTCAGTGGATTTTTATTTTATTTTTAGCACTGTTGTCGTGCGTTACCTGTGCTGCTCCACAGCCTGTTCAGTGGATTTTTATTTTATTTTTTAGCACTGTTGTCGTGCGTTACCTGTGCTGCTCCACAGCCTGTTCAGTGGATTTTTATTTTATTTTTAGCACTGTTGTCGTGCGTTACCTGTGCTGCTCCACAGCCTGTCCAGTGGATTTTTATTTTATTTTTTGGCACTGTTGTCGTGTGTTACCTGCGCTGCTTCCACAGCCTGTTCAGTGGATTTTTGTTTTGTTTTTTGGCACTGTTGTCGTGCGTTACCTGTGCTGCTCCACAGCCTGTCCAGTGGATTTTGATTTTGATTTTATTTTTTAGCACTGTTGTCGTGTGTTACCTGTGCTGCTCCACAGCCTGTCCAGTGGATTTTTATTTTATTTTTGGCACTGTTGTCGTGTGTTACCTGCGCTGCTTCCACAGCCTGTTCAGTGGATTTTTGTTTTGTTTTTTGGCACTGTTGTCGTGCGTTACCTGTGCTGCTCCACAGCCTGTCCAGTGGATTTTGATTTTTATTTTATTTTTTAGCACTGTTGTCGTGCGTTACCTGCGCTGCTTCCACAGCCTGTTCAGTGGATTTTTGTTTTGTTTTTTGGCACTGTTGTCGTGCGTTACCTGTGCTGCTCCACAGCCTGTCCAGTGGATTTTGATTTTTATTTTATTTTTTTTAGCACTGTTGTCGTGTGTTACCTGTGCTGCTCCACAGCCTGTCCAGTGGATTTTTATTTTATTTTTTGGCACTGTTGTCGTGCGTTACCTGTGCTGCTCCACAGCCTGTCCAGTGGATTTTGATTTTTATTTTATTTTTTTTAGCACTGTTGTCGTGTGTTACCTGTGCTGCTCCACAGCCTGTCCAGTGGATTTTTATTTTATTTTTTGGCACTGTTGTCGTGCGTTACCTGTGCTGCTCCACAGCCTGTCCAGTGGATTTTTATTTTATTTTTTGGCACTGTTGTCGTGCGTTACCTGTGCTGCTCCACAGCCTGTCCAGTGGATTTTGATTTTATTTTTGGCACTGTTGTCGTGCGTTACCTGTGCTGCTCCACAGCCTGTCCAGTGGATTTTGATTTTTATTTTATTTTTTTTAGCACTGTTGTCGTGTGTTACCTGTGCTGCTCCACAGCCTGTCTAGTGGATTTTTATTTTATTTTTTTACCACTGTTGTCGTGTGTTACCTGTGCTGCTCCGCAGCCTGTCCAGTGGATTTTTATTTTATTATTATTTTTTTTTTTTTTAGCACTGTTGTCGTGTGTTACCTGTGCTGCTCCACAGCCTGTCCAGTGGATTTTTATTTTATTTTTTACCACTGTTGTCGTGCGTTACCTGTGCTGCTCCACAGCCTGTCCAGTGAATTTTGATTTTTTTTTTTTTTTTTTTTTGGCGCTGTTGTCGTGCGTTACCTGTGCTGCTCCACAGCCTGTCCAGTGGATTTTTATTTAGCGCTGTTGTCGAGCGTTACCTGTGCTGCTCCACAGCCTGTCTAGTGGATTTTTATTTTGTTTTAGCACTGTTGTCGTGCGTTGCCTGTGCTGCTCCACAGCCTGTCCAGTGGATTTTTATTTTTATTTTATTTTTTAGCACTGTTGTTGTGCGTTACCTGTGCTGCTCCACAGCCTGTCTAGTGGATTTTTATTTTGTTTTAGCACTGTTGTCGTGCGTTACCTGTGCTGCTCCACAGCCTGTCCAGTGGATTTTGATTTTTATTTTATTTTTTTTTTGGCGCTGTTGTCGTGCGTTACCTGTGCTGCTCCACAGCCTGTCTAGTGGATTTTTATTTAGCGCTGTTGTCGTGCGTTACCTGTGCTGCTCCACAGCCTGTCTAGTGGATTTTTATTTTGTTTTAGCACTGTTGTCGTGCGTTGCCTGTGCTGCTCCACAGCCTGTCCAGTGGATTTTTATTTTTATTTTATTTTTTAGCACTGTTGTTGTGCGTTACCTGTGCTGCTCCACAGCCTGTCCAGTGGATTTTGATTTAGCACTGTTGTCGTGCGTTACCTGTGCTGCTCCACAGCCTGTCCAGTGGATTTTTATTTTGTTTTAGCACTGTTGTCATGCGTTGCCTGTGCTGCTCCACAGCCTGTCCAGTGGATTTTTATTTTTATTTTATTTTATTTTTTAGCACTGTTGTTGTGCGTTACCTGTGCTGCTCCACAGCCTGTCCAGTGGATTTTGATTTAGCACTGTTGTCGTGCGTTACCTGTGCTGCTCCACAGCCTGTCTAGTGGATTTTTATTTTGTTTTAGCACTGTTGTCGTGCGTTGCCTGTGCTGCTCCACAGCCTGTCCAGTGGATTTTTATTTTTATTTTATTTTATTTTTTAGCACTGTTGTTGTGCGTTACCTGTGCTGCTCCACAGCCTGTCTAGTGGATTTTTATTTTATTTTAGCACTGTTGTCGTGCGTTACCTGTGCTGCTCCACAGCCTGTCTAGTGTCGGATTCCCTGTTTGGGAATCCGCTAGCTTAGCGTAGCTACTAGCTCTTAGCCGTTTTAGCATGGCGGCTTCTCCTGTCTCTCCCATACTTTTCTGCTCTGGGTGTGAAATGTTTAGTTATTCCTCGGCCTCTTTTAGCAGTAACGGTACTTGTAATAAGTGCAGCTTATTCGTAGCTTTGGAGGCCAGGCTGGGCGAATTGGAGGCTCGGCTCCGCACCGTGGAAAATTCTACAGCTAGCCAGGCCCCTGTAGTCGGTGCGGACCAAGGTAGCTTAGCCGCCGTTAGTTCCCCCCTGGCAGACCCCGTGCAGTCGGGAAGGCAGGCTGACTGGGTGACTGTGAGGAGGAAGCGTAGCCCTAAACAGAAGCCCCGTGTACACCGTCAACCCGTTCACATCTCTAACCGTTTTTCCCCACTCGACGATACACTCGCCGAGGATCAAACTCTGGTTATTGGCGACTCTGTTTTGAGAAATGTGAAGTTAGCGACACCAGCAACCATTGTCAATTGTCTTCCGGGGGCCAGAGCAGGCGACATCGAAGGACATTTGAAATTGCTGGCTAAGGCTAAGCGTAAATTTGGTAAGATTGTAATTCACGTCGGCAGTAATGACACTCGGTTACGCCAATCGGAGGTCACTAAAATTAACATTGAATCGGTGTGTAACTTTGCAAAAACAATGTCGGACTCTGTTGTTTTCTCTGGGCCCCTCCCCAATCAGACCGGGAGTGACATGTTTAGCCGCATGTTCTCCTTGAATTGCTGGCTGTCTGAGTGGTGTCCAAAAAATGAGGTGGGCTTCATTGATAATTGGCAAAGCTTCTGGGGAAAACCTGGTCTTGTTAGGAGAGACGGCATCCATCCCACTTTAGAGGGAGCAGCTCTCATTTCTAGAAATCTGGCCAATTTTTTGGGATCCTCCAAACTGTGACTGTCTAGCGTTGGGACCAGGAGGCAGAGCTGTGGTCTTATACACCTCTCTGCAGCTTCTCTCCCCCTGCCATCCCCCTATTACCCCATCCCCGTAGAGACGGTGCCTGCTCCCAGACCACCAATAACTAGCAAAAATCTATTTAAGCATAAAAATTCAAAAAGAAAAAATAATATAGCACCTTCAATTGCACCACAGACTAAAACAGTTAAATGTGGTCTATTAAACATTAGGTCTCTTTCTTCTAAGTCCCTGTTGGTAAATGATATAATAATTGATCAACGTATTGATTTATTCTGCCTAACAGAAACTTGGTTACAGCAGGATGAATATGTTAGTTTAAATGAGTCAACACCCCCGAGTCACACTAACTGTCAGAATGCTCGTAGCACGGGCCGGGGCGGAGGATTAGCAGCAATCTTCCATTCCAGCTTATTAATTAATCAAAAACCTAGACAGAGCTTTAATTCATTTGAAAGCTTGTCTCTTAGTCTTGTCCATCCAAATTGGAAGTCCCAAAAACCAGTTTTATTTGTTATTATCTATCGTCCACCTGGTCGTTACTGTGAGTTTCTCTGTGAATTTTCAGACCTTTTGTCTGACTTAGTGCTTAGCTCAGATAAGATAATTATAGTGGGCGATTTTAACATCCACACAGATGCTGAGAATGACAGCCTCAACACTGCATTTAATCTATTATTAGACTCTATCGGCTTTGCTCAAAAAGTAAATGAGTCCACCCACCACTTTAATCATATTTTAGATCTTGTTCTGACTTATGGTATGGAAATAGAAGACTTAACAGTATTCCCTGAAAACTCCCTTTTGTCTGATCATTTTTTAATAACATTTACATTTACCCTGATGGACTACCCTGCAGTGGGGAATAAGTTTCATTACACTAGAAGTCTTTCAGAAAGCGCTGTAACTAGGTTTAAGGATATGATTCCTTCTTTATGTTCTCTAATGTCATATACCAACACAGAGCAGAGTAGCTACCTAAACTCTGTAAGGGAGTTAGAGTATCTTGTCAATAGTTTTACATCCTCATTGAAGACAACTTTGGATGCTGTAGCTCCTCTGAAAAAGAGAGCTTTAAATCAGAAGTGTCTGACTCCGTGGTTTAACTCACAAACTCGTAGCTTAAAGCAGATAACCCGTAAGTTGGAGAGGAAATGGCGTCTCACTAATTTAGAAGATCTTCACTTAGCCTGGAAAAAGAGTTTGTTGCTCTATAAGAAAGCCCTTCGTGAAGCTAGGACATCTTTCTACTCATCACTAATTGAAGAAAATAAGAACAACCCCAGGTTTCTTTTCAGCACTGTAGCCAGGCTGACAAAGAGTCAGAGCTCTATTGAGCTGAGTATTCCATTAACTTTAACTAGTAATGACTTCATGACTTTCTTTGCTAACAAAATTTTGACTATTAGAGAAAAAATTACTCATAACCATCCCAAAGATGTATCGTTATCTTTGGCTGCTTTCAGTGATGCCGGTATTTGGTTAGACTCTTTCTCTCCGATTGTTCTGTCTGAGTTATTTTCATTAGTTACTTCATCCAAACCATCAACATGCTTATTAGACCCCATTCCTGCCAGGCTGCTCAAGGAAGTCCTACCATTATTTAATGCTTCAATCTTAAGTATGATCAATCTATCTTTGTTAGTTGGTTATGTACCACAGGCCTTTAAGGTGGCAGTAATTAAACCATTACTTAAAAAGCCATCACTTGACCCAGCTATCTTAGCTAATTATAGGCCAATCTCCAACCTTCCTTTTCTCTCAGAGATTCTTGAGAGGGTAGTTGTAAAACAGCTAACTGATCACCTGCAGAGGAATGGTCTATTTGAAGAGTTTCAGTCAGGTTTTAGAATTCATCATAGTACAGAAACAGCATTAGTGAAGGTTACAAATGATCTTCTTATGGCTTCGGACAGTGGACTTATCTCTGTGCTTGTTCTGTTGGACCTCAGTGCTGCTTTTGATACTGTTGACCATAAAATTTTATTACAGAGATTAGAGCATGTCATAGGTATTAAAGGCATTGCGCTGCGGTGGTTTGAATCATATTTGTCTAATAGATTACAGTTTGTTCATGTAAATGGGGAATCTTCTTCACAGACTAAAGTTAATTATGGAGTTCCACAAGGTTCTGTGCTAGGACCAATTTTATTCACTTTATACATGCTTCCCTTGGGCAGTATTATTAGACGGTATTGCTTAAATTTTCATTGTTACGCAGATGATACCCAGCTTTATCTATCCATGAAGCCAGAGGATACGCACCAATTAGCTAAACTGCAGGATTGTCTTACAGACATAAAGACATGGATGACCTCTAATTTCCTGCTTTTAAACTCAGATAAAACTGAAGTTATTGTACTTGGCCCCACAAATCTTAGAAGCATGGTGTCTAACCAGATCGTTACTCTGGATGGCATTTCCCTGATCTCTGGTAATACTGTGAGAAATCTTGGAGTTATTTTTGATCAGGATATGTCATTCAAAGCGCATATTAAACAAATATGTAGGACTGCCTTTTTGCATTTACGCAATATCTCTAAAATCAGAAAGGTCTTGTCTCAGAGTGATGCTGAAAAACTAATTCATGCATTTATTTCCTCTAGGCTGGACTATTGTAATTCATTATTATCAGGTTGTCCTAAAAGTTCCCTAAAAAGCCTTCAGTTGGTTCAGGATGCTGCAGCTAGAGTACTGACGGGGACTAGCAGGAGAGAGCATATCTCACCCGTGTTGGCCTCCCTTCATTGGCTTCCTGTTAATGCTAGAATAGAATTTAAAATTCTTCTTCTTACTTATAAGGTTTTGAATAATCAGGTCCCATCTTATCTTAGGGACCTCGTAGTACCATATTACCCCATTAGAGCGCTTCGCTCTCAGACTGCGGGCTTACTGTAGTTCCTAGGGTTTGTAAGAGTAGAATGGGAGGCAGAGCCTTCAGCTTTCAGGCTCCTCTCCTGTGGAACCAGCTCCCAATTCAGATCAGGGAGACAGATACCCTCTCTACTTTTAAGATTAGGCTTAAAACTTTCCTTTTCGCTAAGGCTTATAGTTAGGGCTGGATCGGGTGACCCTGGACCATCCCTTGGTTATGTTGCTTTAGACGTAGACTGTGTTTCATAATTATTGTATGGCCTTGCCTTGCAATGTGGAGCGCCTTGGGGCAACTGTTTGTTGTGATTTGGCGCTATACAAGAAAAAAGTTGATTGATTGATTGATCAACAGTGGTTTTGAGGACAGTGACTGTATGTTAATGAGACCCAAACCAGTGGTGGGCACAGCTAACCAAGAGATTAGCTTTGATAACCATTAATCCGATAACTGAAAAGTTATCTTTTATTACGCTAAACCGATAAATTGCGAAAAAAAATTTATATTTAATACAGATAACTGAAAACTTTTATTTGGACGCAGCCAGGGGCCGTCCTGGAGGCTGGGGGGCACGAGCGTGCGGAGAAAAAAAAAATGGTCAAAAAAAAAAAACCTGTCCAAAAAATAAATAAATAAATAAATAAAACCGGGGTGGGGGAGTTGTCCTGACGGGGGAGTTCGTGGTTACGTTACGGCAGAGCCCCCCCCATCTCACCTCTCGCATTAGGTGAGCAACGCTGCCCATGCAGAGTTTGTGCAGGGGGAGGGGGGAATCATTCAATGTTTGGACGAGGAGGTGGTCGAAACGGAGTAAGACATAATCATGGATAGGAAATGATCAAAGCCATCAGGTGCCCAATTTCGAAAGAAAAAGAAAGAAGAAAAGGAGAAACGAGCAAAGGAAAAAGGTATGTATTGATTTACATATTCCAGCAGCTTCACAGTGCTTTAAACAGTGTGGACGCTGAGCGTCCACAGAGTTTAATAGCGAAGCAAAGACTGCAGCGAAATGAGACGAGTCATTGGATAAATGCGGGGCTTTGTCCCGCCCATCGGACGCTCAGCGTGTCTGGGGGTCTATGGGGCAGTGGGCTGGCCTTGGCCGGCCCGGACGCTCAGCTTCTGCATGATGATTGGATGATCTGTCTGAGGCTGAATCCCATTTTGATTGACAGCGAAATGAGCGAATCAGCGATCTTTTGGTGTAAACATCCGTGGGAGCATTTTTTAATTTTCATTCTGTTCTGAGTTGAACCGGAGACTTTCCTAATCCTCTTAGCGGCATTTTCTTTGTTAAAAACGACTAGCGACAAATCAAGCTTCTATTTCTGGTGTGTTTTTTTTTTATAGCTGCTTGTGTTTGGAGACTGACTTCTATCACTCTTTCTGACTTCTATCGCAGTTTCTGTCCCTACCGAGCAGCGGGTGCTGCTGAGCTCCTCCACCGTCACAAAGCACTCACAGGCGGACAAACTTCACACGAGCCTCGCGCCAGTCCCAGCTAGCGAGCTAGCTAGGTAGCAAGCTGCACATAATGGCAGACAATTTGAATGTTGTGGACCGGATTTTGGTGAAGCCATTTGATAGTCTTCCTTACGAAGAAGCCATTGGCTGCTGTCATGGCTTCAGCTCTCAGTGGTTTGCAGGCCAAAGTTAAAGCAACAGCCCCCAGGTCAATGTTTGTGCATTGCTATGCACACAGACTGAATCTGGTTCTGTCTCAGGGGGCTAAATGCTTATCTGAGTGCAGAATATTTTTTGCATCACTCTCTGGGTTTGCCACATTTTTGTCCAAATCCACAAAGAGGATGTCTTTTCTTGAGTCTGCAGGCTGCTCAGGGTTGCCCAGAAATGCTCCAACTTGATGGAATTTCACATCACGGATAGTGAGCACTGTGGCAAACAATTATGATGCCTCCTGCAACTTTTGTATATAGACTGTTTTCCTCTTACTTCTTTTGCACTTGTTATTTATGACAAATTATTGTGGTTTGCCATTTTTGCCTTTAAAGAGTGTTAACTTCTTCGCTTGTTGCTTCCTGTTACTTATGATACACAATAGTGTTTATTTCTTCTTATGTGTACAGTAATGGGTATAGAATTTACTTCTGTTGTTAGTTCATTTATTTATGATACATGATTGCGCTTGACCATTTTTACCACTTAATGTATAGTTTTTTTTGTACATTTTTTGTCACTTCATGGTATTCTGTAATATACAGATTGTTAAATCCAGAATGATGATGAGCTGCCATTAGACTCAGCTGTGAAGTTCCCACTCAGCAGAATGTAAATCAGCTGTAAGACACCGCTCTGTCACTTCACGTGCTGACTTGACAGATGGGGCAGGGCCCACGAGCAACCCACAGCAGATACACATGTGGCAACTTCACCCAGGCAGCTCCACCTCAACTTCACCTGCAAACACAAAGACAGACAAACCAGCAGACGAGGGGCAAACCACAACATAAATTTTTTTTATCAGTTATCATCATAAAAGATAACTTTTCAGTTATCTGATTAATGGTTATCGAGGCTAACTTGTTGGTTAGCTGTGCCCACCACTGAACAGGGCCATCGAAGAGGGAAGTGTGCAAAGAGCAGAGATAAGATTGATGAGGCGAGACATTCTTTCATCAGTGCATGATGAAGGAGCAATAAAGGACTCTGAGGACTGACTGTCTTATGGCATCATATGATTTGATTCAATGAACTTTGTCACACCTTGGGACTGTATATAAGTGGCGTGAAACTGAATGTTCTGAGTACTTGTCTTCAGACCTACACTCTGTTTGACATGTACCTTTAAAGCTTTAAATAAAATATTCTAAATGTTGAAACCTGCGTCCTTGGTGTGTCATTTATTGTCTGTGTCAGAGGGTTTTAGGTCATTTTTCCTAACACCACCCTAATGTGCAGATGACTACCGAAACAATTCAACGTTAATTATGTGGGAATTTTTAGTAAATTAGGCCCAAGGCTTCCCTCTGTATTAAATGTCACTTATTTAAATGACATTGTTTTCTTTATTTCTGGAAGGATAAGCAGACAGACCAAAAGAACAGTGTGACCTATTTGACATAAGCCAGCAAGTGTTAAATTGAGCCAACCCCCCCCCCCCCCCCCCCCCCCCCCCAAAAAAAAAGCCAAATACCAAAAACCAAATACATCTCATCTGTCCAATGACAACATTAAAACAAATGTATGGCTGTCATATAGGCTTCAACTCAGCACTTACTTATCACAGAAGAATCCAACACCAGTGAGGCAGTTGCCACTCCAATAAAGAAGATCGTGCTTGTTGCTTTTGCTAATTGTTTTCTTTCACACACAAGATCCCACTGGAAACGGAGATAACAGAGAACACAAAGTGATACTCAGGATATAAATTCTTACAAATTAGTTTCAAATGTAGTGGCAATAAAATCCAAATACTTTTCAGAAAACATATGACACATACCTGACCTTGACAAGCGTGAAAAAGCCAATATGATTTGTTCATAGTAGCTTTCCTCTTTAATGTTAGCATTTGCAGGAACACTCTGTGCAGTTTGTGTTGCCAGAAATCATTTCAACCTACCAGGGTTCAGATTATAACAGAAGTTCTTTGCTGCTCTTTATGCTGCGTTTACACATAACGACGACAAGTCACGAATGCCACGAAGTACACATTCTTGGCCGCTGATCACGAATGTATTCGGGGCAGAGGAGTCAGGTGTCCTCAGGAATTGCTACAACCTGTTACCACACATTACGATTAATGGCACATGTTGCCGGAGAATTATCAGGAACCATTACGCACAGTCAAGAATAGTGTTCTGCGTTGTTAAGCGCTATCGCGTGCTATTGCGCGTAACAGCGCATCGTTAAGTTCTGTCACGTTGTGAACGAGGTGAATTTTCTCCACACACACACACCCATATTCATCCAACCGAATTCAGATCGCTGCAGTTTTTCAGAAGAACTTTGTGACTGCATGCATAGTTGGGCTCTGTGCCATGGAGTGGCGCAGAGAGGAGGAGACAGACAGAGCCAGATGTGTGGCTTCATGCGGCTCGCGTCTGGCGCATTTTCCCAAACATCAGGCACATGCAGCAGGTGGAACACCTGCAGGAGCGCGTTGAAGAGCAGTGACATTTGACTTTTAACTGACTTGGTGTCAGCAATCAAACTGAATGCGGTGCAGCAGGGTTTAATTGTGCGCACGCTTCTTCCTCCGCCGGACTGGAGGAGGTGCAGAGATGTCTGGCTGCATGTGAGTCTCCTCTAGCTCCTCTGGTTGCTCAGACTCGTTCTCCCGCTCATCGGTTACAACAGCAGGTGGAACTCCTGCAGGAGCATCCTGAGGAGCTTCAGCAGGAACTGTGAAACGACATTGGAGCCGAGTTTGATTGTGCACACGTGACAGAAAACTGATTCGCCGTGGCGCGCAGTGAAATGTGACGCCGCGTTACAAGTCGTGTCAAAACTTGACAGTTTCCGTGTCACTTCGTAATAACGCATGACAGTTTGGGCTCCAAGACCATCACAGGAACCATTACGAATGTTGTCACGTTCTATTAAGGATCACTACTCATCAAGATGGATCAATACACTCAGTTGCGACCTCCACGACGTGAGACGAAAGGAGGGTGGTGTGTGACATTCGTGGAACATGCTCCACGAATATCAAGAATATCACGCACCAACACACACTATTAAGAAACCAATTCAGATGTGTTAAGTCACATTAAGAATGTCAGGAATGTGTCACGAATGACAGAAAAATGACATTCGTAACGCTACTTGCTTATGTTTAAACGCACCTTTAGTGTGACCAACTTCCTTTAGTTCTGTCAACCAAAATGTGGGTATTCCACATCCAAAGTCGTAACCTATGCTAGCACATTTGGGATTTCATAGGAATTAAAGTATATAACTGAGAGATTCCATGTCTGGTGTTATTTGTCAAACAAATTATGTGGAAATAGTCGTTGGCCTTTTATTTTCTTCCACAAAATTCCCAGTCACAGAATTTGCACATATTGTGTTAGTGTTGTACTGCCTTGGTATCTACTCCCCCTCCCTTGGTGACACAGGGGTCCATCTTAGACTCCCTGCTTTTCTCCCTTCATATAGCACCCCTTGGGCACATATTGCAGCATTTTGGGATTACCTTTTGTTGCTGTGTCAATGATACTCAGTTGTACATGCCGATAACTGCTGGCAATATCATACACATAAAGTCCTTAGAAGATTGCCTTGCATTATTCAATTAAACAAGTTTAAATCTGATGGCGCTGGTAATGGCAACAGGTAGCAACAGTGTGTGTGTGTTGCAGTGTTGTGCATTTCATCTTTTATCTTATACTGAATTTACTGGATTGGGATGTTATGGAAGCAAAATCTATGACTCACCGGGGTATGATGATCCTCCTGTTACTTTTTAGGCTTTTTTGGTACTTTTTTGGAATTGGTGAACCACGGTATGGCTGTGAATTCCTCCTGTATTTACGGAATAATGTTGTTTGCACTGTGGATCCCATGGTGATCTTTCCTGCAGAAATCATCCATCCTGAGCTTCCACTGGAAACTTATGGTGGAAGCCACAGGCTGTCTGGGTTAAGGAAGAGGGGGACACGAGGCGGCATGCGCCAAAGGCTAAAGACACAGGGCCTCCGTCGGGCACCCCTGACTGCTCTCAGGGTGCAGGATTACTTTGTGTCCCTTGGGTGAATAAAAGGCTGCGGGCCACAGAGTTTCTATTATTGTGAGTCTGGTTTGTGGAATGATCTCCCTACGTCAATAAAACAGTCAGATTCTGTGGAGAAATTCAAGTCTAGATTTAAGATGCATTTATTTCACTCTCTTATGGCTACCATACTGGCATAGTGTGTTACTACTGGACTACTGGACTGGACTACATGCCATGCAACCCAGCACCAGACCCCAGTCCCCCCAATACCAGCCAGGTCAGAAGGTGTGGCTCTCAGCCAAGGATCTCCCGTTCAAGTCAGCGGGCAGGAAATTGGCACTGAGGTATTTTGGGCCCTTTGTGGTTGACCATCTCATCAACCCTGCCACGGCCCTTCTTCATCTGCCTCAGTTGCTTCAGGTCCATCCTGTATTACATGTGTCTTGGCTGAAGCCTGTCCACACCAGCACCCTGTGGCCTCTTGCTGATCCCCCTCCTTCCGCCCGGCTTGTGGATGGCCATCCAGCGTGGACTTGTGCACCAGATTCTGGAAATGCAGTACTGGGGTTTCCAGGATCTGGTGCACTGGGTGTTGTGTGGGCCGCCCGAAGAGGAGGTACTGCTGGCCAACGCCAGAGGGCGCCATGCCTGTAGTCGGGTTTCAGGCACCAGAGGGTGCAGTTACTACCCAGGAGCCAGGACTGACAGCTGTCAGTAATCATCATCACTGCACCATAAAAGCCTGGAGGAGACACCACATCTCTGCCGAGATATCAGTTTACCACACAGGTAAATTCTCAGCCGTTGTTGTGCCGATTGCACGTAATCCTTTTCTGAACTATTTGCAGGAGTTCCTGTACCTCTATTTGCAGCTGGGAGCTGGGTTTGTGGACGGTGGAGGAGTGACGAACTTCTAGTGGTTCAGGCTCTGCCGTTAAATTGTTCCTGAGCTGGAGGTGGAGGTGTTCCCTCCAAGTGGATAAGAACTGTGAGTTTGCTTAATGCTTACTGGGTGTCCACACACCCACCATTAACCTGTTTTTGTTCCTGCCAGCAGTACCGGATCTGACAGCTGGAAGCAGAGGCCACCTGGGGACTCGGGACTTGGCGGCTTCAGTGTACTGCAGGTCTTCGTTGGCGGCGGGACCTTGTGGGCCCCGGCTCTTCTCTGGATAGGCGTCTCCTACCCTCGGGCCTGCCCTACACGTCACCTATTATATTTTGTGATCGAGTGTCTAAAAGCAGTATTCGAACTGTTGTGCACATTTGCCACAATAAATTGTATTTATTGGATTATCTATTGACCGTTCATTTTCGCCCTCTGTTGCGGGTCCGTGCATTACACTTTCCCCAACACTGGGAGAGTTATGGACCTGAGGAGCACTCCTGAGTGTCGTGGGCCAGCCTGGTAGGTCGCCTGGGGGCTCTCATTGAGGGGAGGTAATGTTGTACTGCCTGTGTCAGCTCTGCTCCCCCTCCCCTCCTGTTCCTCCAGACACCCCACCACGGAGCTGATTTTTCACACCTGCCGGCAATCAACCACACCTGTACTTAAACTCCGGTCCTGATTCTCTACAATTGCCAGAAACTCTGCTATGTGGGACCTGGCATTAGTTCTTTATCCTCTGTGAATTACTCTCTTGATTTTCTTCTGTGATCTGTTTATCTTTGCATTTTTGACAACTCTTTCTTCTGCCTCAGCATTCCAGTCAACCTGTTCAGCTCCGTCGTGGCTGCCTGGTCCTGGTTTGGTTCCATCCTCCAACTGGTCTGGGAACTCTATAGTGAAGCATTCTGGTCAAGTCAGCATCTAACCTACTCTGGCATCTTCCTTCCTGGAATGTGTGTAGTATTACTGTCCTCTGTTCACACAATAAATATTTGGCTTTATCCTACTCTGCATTTCAGATCCTAACCTTGTCTTCTGGTCTAACTATAACACAGCCTAGATCAACTGAAGACTTATTCCCTTGTCATGGAAATTTATTGAATGACATCGACTTTCTAAAAATGTCTTTTATTTTCATTGGTGTCTTTCTTTTTGAATGCCAGGACTGTGCCAGATCTTCGCACTTGGACATTGACCTTGTAATGTGTCTCTACGCCACCAGAACAGAGCTGAACTAAATCAATCAAAATTAACTTGTCAAGTCAACTTTGAGCTTTAATTCAAGAGGATCAGTAATAACCACAATAATAATAATGGAACAAGGTTCAGAAAATATGTGAAGGATGTTCCTTCTGACTTAGCGAGTGGGGAATTCCTCTTTGGCTGACCTGGTAGACCCTTAGACTACGTACGAGCCAATCTGTTGTTTGAACCCCACCTTGGCCACAAAGACATCTCTGGTCACAACAATAATCAGAAATACTCCAAACCAACTGAGAACTGCCGGCATTTTTACATGTATTCAATCCATTTTCAGAAATCAGTATGTAAGTGGACAAATGCAACATGGACTGGGGGTCAACACAACCCAGTACTTTTACAGCCAGTTCTGTTTACAAGTGAGGGGATGAAACATTAATATTTAAGTCTCAGCTTGTATTGAAGGCGATTGTATGAGTGGAAGCACGTCTGAGGTCTCACCACTTCCCCCCCTACCTCTGTTGCCAGGGGGATGTGAAGGTTGAGCGATCATAGACCCATCCACTCTGACACTGAACTGTGGGCAGGTTGGTGCTGTTGGAGCCATTGGACAGGAGCTGGAACTGAGGCTCTACAAACATCTCCCAGGACTTCATGCCGCCGTCATCTCCCACAGGAATGCTGACAGCCAGTCTCTGCTCATGTGTTAAATTTTGGAAGTGTACTCCATCATCCAGGGTGCTGATATCACAGTGGTGAGATGGCAACGCAGCAGTGAAGACATTCAGCAAGAAGTGCATCGGCATTGTTATTCGATGGCTGGCGAGCAGGATGATGGTGAGGATTTGAAAACGGCCAAACTGCCAACTCCTCGAGGACAGTCTCAAACATCATCATCACAGTCTGTGGAGCCCTAAAAAGTATAATTATATTTATTTCATGAAGACAGTAGTAAACATGGAATCAAGCACACAATGTGTCAAATGTATTGCAAGAAATGTAAAATACTCACTTGTACAAGAAATTTGTTATTCCACTTGATATTTACTGACTGGCTGGTCTGCAGGTTTCTCCTCCTCAGAAGGAGTGGATTTTGGTTCTGCTGTCTTTCATAAAACTCATTTGCACACGTAAGTTGTAAAACATTACAAAGCACAAGTTAAATATGTGACACATTGGAACATTTCTGAATGCCTCACACGAGGATCAACATTTTTTTCCTTCATTTAATATATTACATTTTAAAAAGTGTGATTGAGAGACTGTTGAATCACTGGTCCTACGGGTTGCCGGCATTATGGTCACTGGTCCTACGGGCAGTGGTGACCACAGCTAACCAAAAAGGCAGCTTCGATAACAGATAATTAGCTAACTGAAAAGTTATGTTTTATAAAGCTAAACCGATAAACCACCCAGAAATTTATCGGAAGCTACAGCTAACCGATAACTTCCAGTATTGTCTCCGGTACACTTGTAACTACTGACAAGCTGATTTTGAGTTTTAACACCACGATCGCTTCTGGTAGCATCAAAGGCGACCACAGACCCAAACAATGAATCAGCACTTCTGTCTCTGAGCCCCCTGCTGGAAGCTCCTGTTTACTACTTAGCTTGCACAGAGATGCGGCTGAGAGGAGCAGTGAACCTCAACTCTCTATTCAATAACAGCGTTGCTGTAAGGCGGAGGTCTTGGAAAATAAAGAGTGCTGACTTATGGTTTGAATTTAAAAATAAAATTAATACCGATAGAATAACTCAATTAATGTCATTCTGTCATTTGTACAAAGTTAAAATATAACATATCTTTTAATGTTAAATAATGCAGTAATTCTGAAGTTTTGTAACAAACACAGACAGATACGAAAGGCATTATGGGTAAAATGCCTCCGCTAAACACTGATTGGTGAGTCGGCAACCAGCAATGAAGATATTCAGCAAGAAGTGCATTGGCACTGTTATTCGATGGCTGGTGAGCAGGATGATGGTGAGGATTTGAAAACGGCCAAAACTGCCAACTTCCTCAAGTTGAGTTTGACAGTCGAGTTCGACAGTCTTGGAATCAACCAACAATGTTTAAAATGTATTGCAAGAAATGTTAAAATACTCACCTGTACAAGAAATTTATTATTCACTTGATATTTACTGATTGGCTGGTCTGCAGGTTTCTTCTACTCAGAAAGGCTGAATTTTGGTTCTGCTGTCTTTCATATAAAATCATTTGCACATGTAGTTGTAAAACATTACAAAGCACAAGTTAATTTGTCATGATTCTTAGGGGAGCTGAGGTAGGACAATGCAGACTCACAAGCAGGGGGAGGATATAAAAGGCTTTATCATAAATTCTGGCAGAGAGTCTGGTCCACAAAAAGGCAGTCAACAAGGTGAAGGTACACACAGGTGTAATACAAAGGTGTCAAAAAATACAGGCTGAGGTCAGAGCATGGCAATCAAAGTTACAAGGGCTAAGACAAAAGGCAAGGTCAAGAAAAACAGGCACGGTCAGCAACGAGGAACTATGACTAGGTACTTGGAAAACAGATACAAGAGCTGGAACGGAGATAAGAACATCAACGATCAACTGTGAAAGAAGTGAGACTGGGTGTGAACACATGAGAACCAAGATCAATCAATCAATTCAATCAATTTTTTTATATAGCGCCAAATCACAACAAACAGTTGCCCCAAGGCGCTTTATATTGTAAGGCAAGGCCATACAATAATTATGTAAAACCCCAACGGTCAAAACGACCCCTGTGAGCAAGCACTTGGCTACAGTGGGAAGGAAAAACTCCCTTTTAACAGGAAGAAACCTCCAGCAGAACCAGGCTCAGGGAGGGGCAGTCTTCTGCTGGGACTGGTTGGGGCTGAGGGAGAGAACCAGGAAAAAGACATGCTGTGGAGGGGAGCAGAGATCGATCACTAATGATTAAATGCAGAGTGGTGCATACAGAGCAAAAAGAGAAAGAAACAGTGCATCATGGGAACCCCCCAGCAGTCTACGTCTATAGCAGCATAACTAAGGGATGGTTCAGGGTCACCTGATCCAGCCCTAACTATAAGCTTTAGCAAAAAGGAAAGTTTTAAGCCTAATCTTAAAAGTAGAGAGGGTGTCTGTCTCCCTGATCTGAATTGGGAGCTGGTTCCACAGGAGAGGAGCCTGAAAGCTGAAGGCTCTGCCCCATTCTACTCTTACAAACCCTAGGAACTACAAGTAAGCCTGCAGTCTGAGAGCGAAGCGCTCTATTGGGGTGATATGGTACTACGAGGTCCCTAAGATAAGATGGGACCTGGTTATTCAAAACCTTATAAGTAAGAAGAAGAATTTTAAATTCTATTCTAGAATTAACAGGAAGCCAATGAAGAGAGGCCAATATGGGTGAGATATGCTCTCTCCTTCTAGTCCCCGTCAGTACTCTAGCTGCAGCATTTTGAATTAACTGAAAGCTTTTTAGGGAACTTTTAGGACAACCTGATAATAATGAATTACAATAGTCCAGCCTAGAGGAAATAAATGCATGAATTAGTTTTTCAGCATCACTCTGAGACAAGACCTTTCTGATTTTAGAGATATTGCGTAAATGCAAAAAGCAGTCCTACATATTTGTTTAATATGCACTTTGAATGACATATCCTGATCAAAAATGACTCCAAGATTTCTCACAGTATTACTAGAGGTCAGGGTAATGCCATCCAGAGTAAGGATCTGGTTAGACACCATGTTTCTAAGATTTGTGGGGCCAAGTACAATAACTTCAGTTTTATCTGAGTTTAAAAGCAGGAAATTAGAGGTCATCCATGTCTTTATGTCTGTAAGACAATCCTGCAGTTTAGCTAATTGGTGTGTGTCCTCTGGCTTCATGGATAGATAAAGCTGGGTATCATCTGCGTAACAATGAAAATTTAAGCAATACCGTCTAATAATACTGCCTAAGGGAAGCATGTATAAAGTGAATAAAATTGGTCCTAGCACAGAACCTTGTGGAACTCCATAATTAACTTTAGTCTGTGAAGAAGATTCCCCATTTACATGAACAAATTGTAATCTATTAGAAATATGATTCAAACCACCGCAGCGCAGTGCCTTTAATACCTATGGCATGCTCTAATCTCTGTAATAAATTTTATGGTCAACAGTATCAAAAGCAGCACTGAGGTCTAACAGAACAAGCACAGAGATGAGTCCATGTCCGAGGCCATAAGAAGATCATTTGTAACCTTCACTAATGCTGTTTCTGTACTATGATGAATTCTAAAACCTGACTGAAACTCTTCAAATAGAACATTCCCAGACCCGTGCAGCGGGAAGGCAGGCTGACTGGGTGACTGTGAGAGGAAGCGTAGCCCTAACCAAGCCCGTGTACACCGTCAACCCGTTCACATCTCTAACCGTTTTTCCCCACTCGACGATACACTCGCGAGGATCAAACTCTGGTTATTGGCGACTCTGTTTTGAGAAATGTGAAGTTAGCGACACCAGCAACCATTGTCAATTGTCTTCCGGGGGCCAGAGCAGGCGACATCGAAGGACATTTGAAATTGCTGGCTAAGGGCTAAGCGTAAATTTGGTAAGATTGTAACAGTCGGCAGTAATGACACTCGGTTACGCCAATCGGAGGTCACTAAAATTAACATTGAATCGGTGTGTAACTTTGCAAAACAATGTCGGACTCTGTTGTTTTCTCTGGGCCCCTCCCCAATCAGACCGGGAGTGACAGTTTAGCCGCATGTTCTCCTTGAATTGCTGGCTGTCTGAGTGGTGTCCAAAAATGAGGTGGGCTTCATTGATAATTGGCAAAGCTTCTGGGGAAAACCTGGTCTTGTTAGGAGAGACGGCATCCATCCCACTTTAGAGGGAGCAGCTCTCATTTCTAGAAATCTGGCCAATTTTTTGGGATCCTCCAAACTGTGACTGTCTAGCGTTGGGACCAGGAGGCAGAGCTGTGGTCTTATACACCTCTCTGCAGCTTCTCTCCCCTGCCATCCCCCTATTACCCCATCCCCGTAGAGACGGTGCCTGCTCCCAGACCACCAATAACTAGCAAAAATCTATTTAAGCATAAAAATTCAAAAAGAAAAAATAATATAGCACCTTCAATTGCACCACAGACTAAAACAGTTAAATGTGGTCTATTAAACATTAGGTCGCTTTTCTAAGTCCCTGTTGGTAAATGATATAATAATTGATCAACGTATTGATTTATTCTGCCTAACAGAAACTTGGTTACAGCAGGATGAATATGTTAGTTTAAATGAGTCAACACCCCGAGTCACACTAACTGTCAGAATGCTCGTAGCACGGGCCGGGGCGGAGGATTAGCAGCAATCTTCCATTCCAGCTTATTAATTAATCAAAACCTAGACAGAGCTTTAATTCATTTGAAAGCTTGTCTTTAGTCTTGTCCATCCAAATTGGAAGTCCCAAAAACCAGTTTATTTGTTATATCTATCGTCCACCTGGTCGTTACTGTGAGTTCTCTGTGAATTTTCAGACCTTTTGTCTGACTTAGTGCTTAGCTCAGATAAGATAATTATAGTGGGCGATTTTAACATCCACACAGATGCTGAGAATGACAGCCTCAACAGCATTTAATCTATATTAGACTCTATCGGCTTTGCTCAAAAAGTAAATGAGTCCACCCACCACTTTAATCATATTTTAGATCTTGTTCTGACTTATGGTATGGAAATAGAAGACTTAACAGTATTCCCTGAAAACTCCCTTTGTCTGTCATTTTTAATAACATTTACATTTACCCTGATGGACTACCTGCAGGGGAATAAGTTTCATTACACTAGAAGTCTTTCAGAAAGCGCTGTAACTAGGTTTAAGGATATGATTCCTTCTTTATGTTCTCTAATGTCATATACCAACACAGAGCAGAGTAGCTACCTAAACTCTGTAAGGGAGTTAGAGTATCTTGTCAATAGTTTTACATCCTCATTGAAGACAACTTTGGATGCTGTAGCTCCTCTGAAAAAGAGAGCTTTAATCAGAAGTGTCTGACTCCGTGGTTTAACTCACAAACTCGTAGCTTAAAGCAGATAACCGTAAGTTGGAGAGGAAATGGCGTCTCACTAATTTAGAAGATCTTCACTTAGCCTGGAAAAAGAGTTTGTTGCTCTATAAGAAACCCTTCGTGAAGCTAGGACATCTTTCTACTCATCACAATTGAAGAAAATAAGAAAACCCCAGGTTTCTTTTCAGCACTGTAGCCAGGCTGACAAAGAGTCAGAGCTCTATTGAGCTGAGTATTCCATTAACTTTAACTAGTAATGACTTCATGACTTTCTTTGCTAACAAAATTTTGACTATTAGAGAAAAAATTACTCATAACCATCCCAAAGATGTATCGTTATCTTTGGCTGCTTTCAGTGATGCGGTATTTGGTTAGACTCTTTCTCTGATTGTTCTGTCTGAGTTATTTTCATTAGTTACTTCATCCAAACCATCAACATGCTTATTAGACCCCATTCCTGCCAGGCTGCTCAAGGAAAGTCCTACCATTATTTAATGCTTCAATCTTAAGTATGATCAATCTATCTTTGTTAGTTGGTTATGTACCACAGGCCTTTAAGGTGGCAGTAATTAAACCATTACTTAAAAAGCCATCACTTGACCCAGCTATCTTAGCTAATTATAGGCCAATCTCCAACCTTCCTTTTCTCTCAGAGATTCTTGAAGGGTAGTTGTAAAACAGCTAACTGATCACCTGCAGAGGAATGGTCTATTTGAAGAGTTTCAGTCAGGTTTTAGAATTCATCATAGTACAGAAACAGCATTAGTGAAGGTTACAAATGATCTTCTTATGGCTTCGGACAGTGGACTATCTCTGTGCTTGTTCTGTTGGACCTCAGTGCTGCTTTTGATACTGTTGACCATAAATTTTATTACAGAGATTAGAGCATGTCATAGGTATTAAAGGCATTGCGCTGCGGTGGTTTGAATCATATTTGTCTAATAGATTACAGTTTGTTCATGTAAATGGGGAATCTTCTTCACAGACTAAAGTTAATTATGGAGTTCCACAAGGTTCTGTGCTAGGACCAATTTTATTCACTTTATACATGCTTCCCTTGGGCAGTATTATTAGACGGTATTGCTTAAATTTTCATTGTTACGCAGATGATACCCAGCTTTATCTATCCATGAAGCCAGAGGATACGCACCAATTAGCTAAACTGCAGGATTGTCTTACAGACATAAAGACATGGATGACCTCTAATTTCCTGCTTTTAAACTCAGATAAAACTGAAGTTATTGTACTTGGCCCACAAATCTTAGAAGCATGGTGTCTAACCAGATCGTTACTCTGGATGACATATCCTGATCTCTGGTAATACTGTGAGAAATCTTGGAGTTATTTTTGATCAGGATATGTCATTCAAAGCGCATATTAAACAAATATGTAGGACTGCCTTTTTGCATTTACGCAATATCTCTAAAATCAGAAAGGTCTTGTCTCAGAGTGATGCTGAAAAACTAATTCTGCATGCATTATTTCCTCTAGCTGGACTATTGTAATTCATTATTATCAGGTTGTCCTAAAAGTTCCCTAAAAGCCTTCAGTTGGTTCAGGATGCTGCAGCTAGGGTACTGGGGGGGACTAGCAGGAGAGAGCATATCTCACCCGGTGTTGGCCTCCCTTCATTGGCTTCCTGTTAATGCTAGAATAGAATTTAAAATTCTTCTTCTTACTTATAAGGTTTTGAATAATCACGGTCCCATCTTATCTTAGGGACCTCGTTAGTACCATATTACCCCATTAGAGCGCTTCGCTCTCAGGACTGCGGGCTTACTTGTAGTTCCTAGGGTTTGTAAGAGTAGAATGGGAGGCAGAGCCTTCAGCTTTCAGGCTCCTCTCCTGTGGAACCAGCTCCCAATTCAGATCAGGGAGACAGATACCCTCTCTACTTTTAAGATTAGGCTTAAAACTTTCCTTTTCGCTAAGGCTTATAGTTAGGGCTGGATCGGGTGACCCTGGACCATCCCTTGGTTATGTTGCTTTAGACGTAGACTGTGTTTCATAATTATTGTATGGCCTTGCCTTGCAATGTGGGCGCCTTGGGGCAACTGTTTGTTGTGATTTGGCGCTATACAAGAAAAAAGTTGATTGATTGATTGATCAACAGTGGTTTTGAGGACAGTGACTGTAGGTTAATGAGACCCAAACCAGTGGTGGGCACAGCTAACCAAGAGATTAGCTTTGATAACCATTAATCCGATAACTGAAAAGTTATCTTTATTACGCTAAACCGATAAATTGCGAAAAAAAATTTATATTTAATACAGATAACTGAAAACTTTTATTTGGACGCAGCCAGGGGCCGTCCTGGAGGCTGGGGGGGCACGAGCGTGCGGAGGAAAAAAAAATGGTCAAAAAAAAAAACCTGTCCAAAAAATAAATAAATAAATAATAAAACCGGGGGTGGGGGAGTTGTCCTGACGGGGGAGTTCGTGGTTACGTTACGGCAGAGCCCCCCCCATCTCACCTCTCGCATTAGGTGAGCAACGCTGCCCATGCAGAGTTTGTGCAGGGGGAGGGGGGAATCATTCAATGTTTGGACGAGGAGGTGGTCGAAACGGAGTAAGACATAATCATGGATAGGAAATGATCAAAGCCATCAGGTGCCCAATTTCGAAAGAAAAAGAAAGAAGAAAAGGAGAAACGAGCAAAGGAAAAAGGTATGTATTGATTTACATATTCCAGCAGCTTCACAGTGCTTTAAACAGTGTGGACGCTGAGCGTCCACAGAGTTTAATAGCGAAGCAAAGACTGCAGCGAAATGAGACGAGTCATTGGATAAATGCGGGGCTTGTCCCGCCCATCGGACGCTCAGCGTGTCTGGGGGTCTATGGGCAGTGGGCTGGCCTTGGCCGGCCCGGACGCTCAGCTTCTGCTTGATGATTGGATGATCTGTCTGAGGCTGAATCCCATTTTGATTGACAGCGAAATGAGCGAATCAGCGATCTTTTGGTGTAAACATCCGTGGGAGCATTTTTAATTTCATTCTGTTCTGAGTTGAACCGGAGACTTTCCTAATCCTCTTAGCGGCATTTTCTTTGTTAAAAACGACTAGCGACAAATCAAGCTTCTATTTCTGGTGTGTTTTTTTTTTATAGCTGCTTGTGTTTGGAGACTGACTTCTATCACTCTTTCTGACTTCTATCGCAGTTTCTGTCCCTACCGAGCAGCGGGTGCTGCTGAGCTCCTCCACCGTCACAAAGCACTCACAGGCGGACAAACTTCACACGAGCCTCGCGCCAGTCCCAGCTAGCGAGCTAGCTAGGTAGCAAGCTGCACATAATGGCAGACAATTTGAATGTTGTGGACCGGATTTTGGTGAAGCCATTTGATAGTCTTCCTTACGAAGAAGCCATGGCTGCTGTCATGGCTTCAGCTCTCAGTGGTTTGCAGGCCAAAGTTAAAGCAACAGCCCCCAGGTCAATGTTTGTGCATTGCTATGCACACAGACTGAATCTGGTTCTGTCTCAGGGGGCTAAATGCTTATCTGAGTGCAGAATATTTTTTGCATCACTCTCTGGGTTTGCCACATTTTTGTCCAAATCCACAAAGAGGATGTCTTTTCTTGAGTCTGCAGGCTGCTCAGGGTTGCCCAGAAATGCTCCAACTTGATGGAATTTCACATCACGGATAGTGAGCACTGTGGCAAACAATTATGATGCCTCCTGCAAACTTTTGTATATAGACTGTTTTCCTCTTACTTCTTTTGCACTTGTTATTTATGACAAATTATTGTGGTTTGCCATTTTTGCCTTTAAAGAGTGTTAACTTCTTCGCTTGTTGCTTCCTGTTACTTATGATACACAATAGTGTTTATTTCTTCTTATGTGTACAGTAATGGGTATAGAATTTACTTCTGTTGTTAGTTCATTTATTTATGATACATGATTGCGCTTGACCATTTTTACCACTTTAATGTATAGTTTTTTTTTGTACATTTTTTGTCACTTCATGGTATTCTGTAATATACAGATTGTTAAATCCAGAATGATGATGAGCTGCCATTAGACTCAGCTGTGAAGTTCCCACTCAGCAGAATGTAAATCAGCTGTAAGACACCGCTCTGTCACTTCACGTGCTGACTTGACAGATGGGGCAGGGCCCACGAGCAACCCACAGCAGATACACATGTGGCAACTTCACCCAGCAGCTCCACCTCAACTTCACCTGCAAACACAAAGACAGACAAACCAGCAGACGAGGGGCAAACCACAACATAAATTTTTTTTATCAGTTTATCATCATAAAAGATAACTTTTCAGTTATCTGATTAATGGTTATCGAGGCTAACTTGTTGGTTAGCTGTGCCCACCACTGAACAGGGCCATCGAAGAGGGAAGTGTGCAAAGAGCAGAGATAAGATTGATGAGGCGAGACATTCTTTCATCAGTGCATGATGAAGGAGCAATAAAGGACTCTGAGACTGACTGTCTTATGGCATCATATGATTTGATTCAATGAACTTTGTCACACCTTGGGACTGTATATAAGTGGCGTGAAACTGAATGTTCTGAGTACTTGTCTTCAGACCTACACTCTGTTTGACATGTACCTTTAAAGCTTTAAATAAAATATTCTAAATGTTGAAACCTGCGTCCTTGGTGTGTCATTATGTCTGTGTCAGAGGGTTTTAGGTCATTTTTCCTAACACCACCCTAATGTGCAGATGACTACCGAAACAATTCAACGTTAATTATGTGGGAATTTTTAGTAAATTAGGCCCAAGGCTTCCCTCTGTATTAAATGTCACTTATTTAAATGACATTGTTTTCTTTATTTCTGGAAGGATAAGCAGACAGACCAAAAGAACAGTGTGACCTATTTGACATAAGCCAGCAAGTGTTAAATTGAGCCAACCCCCCCCCCCCCCCCCCCCCCCCCCCCCCCCCCCCCCCCCAAAAAAAAAAGCCAAATACCAAAAACCAAATACATCTCATCTGTCCAATGACAACATTAAAACAAATGTATGGCTGTCATATAGGCTTCAACTCAGCACTTACTTATCACAGAAGAATCCAAACACCAGTGAGGCAGTTGCCACTCCAATAAAGAAGATCGTGCTTGTTGCTTTTGCTAATTGTTTTCTTTCACACACAAGATCCCACTGGAAACGGAGATAACAGAGAACACAAAGTGATACTCAGGATATAAATTCTTACAAATTAGTTCAAATGTAGTGGCAATAAAATCCAAATACTTTTCAGAAAACATATGACACATACCTGACCTTGACAAGCGTGAAAAAGCCAAATATGATTTGTTCATAGTAGCTTTCCTCTTTAATGTTAGCATTTGCAGGAACACTCTGTGCAGTTTGTGTTGCCAGAAATCATTTCAACCTACCAGGGTTCAGATTATAACAGAAGTTCTTTGCTGCTCTTTATGCTGCGTTTACACATAACGACGACAAGTCACGAATGCCACGAAGTACACATTCTTGGCCGCTGATCACGAATGTATTCGGGGCAGAGGAGTCAGGTGTCCTCAGGAATTGCTACAACCTGTTACCACACATTACGATTAATGGCACATGTTGCCGGAGAATTATCAGGAACCATTACGCACAGTCAAGAATAGTGTTCTGCGTTGTTAAGCGCTATCGCGTGCTATTGCGCGTAACAGCGCATCGTTAAGTTCTGTCACGTTGTGAACGAGGTGAATTTCTCCACACACACACACCCATATTCATCCACCGAATTCAGATCGCTGCAGTTTTTCAGAAGACTTTTGTGACTGCATGCATAGTTGGGCTCTGTGCCATGGAGTGGCGCAGAGAGGAGGAGACAGACAGAGCCAGATGTGTGGCTTCATGCGGCTCGCGTCTGGCGCATTTTCCCAAACATCAGGCACATGCAGCAGGTGGAACACCTGCAGGAGCGCGTTGAAGAGCAGTGACATTTGACTTTTAACTGACTTGGTGTCAGCAATCAAACTGAATGCGGTGCAGCAGGGTTTAATTGTGCGCACGCTTCTTCCTCCGCCGGACTGGAGGAGGTGCAGAGATGTCTGGCTGCATGTGAGTCTCCTCTAGCTCCTCTGGTTGCTCAGACTCGTTCTCCCGCTCATCGGTTACAACAGCAGGTGGAACTCCTGCAGGAGCATCCTGAGGAGCTTCAGCAGGAACTGTGAAACGACATTTTGGAGCCGAGTTTGATTGTGCACACGTGACAGAAAACTGATTCGCCGTGGCGCGCAGTGAAATGTGACGCCGCGTTACAAGTCGTGTCAAAACTTGACAGTTTCCGTGTCACTTCGTAATAACGCATGACAGTTTGGGCTCCAAGAACCATCACAGGAACCATTACGAATGTTGTCACGTTCTATTAAGGATCACTACTCATCAAGATGGATCAATACACTCAGTTGCGACCTCCACGACGTGAGACGAAAGGAGGGTGGTGTGTGACATTCGTGGAACATGCTCCACGAATATCAAGAATATCACGCACCAACACACACTATTAAGAAACCAATTCAGATGTGTTAAGTCACATTAAGAATGTCAGGAATGTGTCACGAATGACAGAAAAAATGACATTCGTAACGCTACTTGCTTATGTTTAAACGCACCTTTAGTGTGACCAACTTCCTTTAGTTCTGTCAACCAAAATGTGGGTATTCCACATCCAAAGTCGTAACCTATGCTAGCACATTTGGGATTTCATAGGAATTAAGTATATAACTGAGAGAATTCCATGTCTGGTGTTATTTGTCAAACAATTATGTGGAAATAGTCGTTGGCCTTTTATTTTCTTCCACAAAATTCCCAGTCACAGAATTTGCAGCATATTGTGTTAGTGTTGTACTGCCTTGGTATCTACTCCCCCTCCCTTGGTGACACAGGGGTCCCATCTTAGACTCCTGCTTTTCTCCCTTCATATAGCACCCCTGGGCACATATTGCAGCATTTTGGGATTTACCTTTTGTTGCTGTGTAATGATACTCAGTTGTACATGCCGATAACTGCTGGCAATATCATACACATAAAGTCCGTAGAAGATTGCCTTGCATTATTCAATTAAACAAGTTTAAATCTGATGGCGCTGGTAATGGCAACAGGTAGCAACAGTGTGTGTGTGTTGCCGGTGTGTGCATTTCATCTTTATCTATACTGAATTTACTGGATTGGGATGTTATGGAAGCAAAATCTATGATCTCACCGGGGTATGATGATCCTCCTGTACTTTTTAGGCTTTTTTTGGTACTTTTTTGGAATTGGTGAACCACGGTATGGCTGTGAATTCCTCCTGTATTTACGGAATAATGTTGTTTGCACTGTGGATCCCATGGTGATCTTTCCTGCAGAAATCATCCATCCTGAGCTTCCACTGGAAACTTATGGTGGAAGCCACAGGCTGTCTGGGTTAAGGAAGAGGGGGACACGAGGCGGCATGCGCCAAAGGCTAAAGACACAGGGCCTCCGTCGGGCACCCCTGACTGCTCTCAGGGTGCAGGATTACTTTGTGTCCCTTGGGTGAATAAAAAGGCTGCGGGCCACAGAGTTTTCTATTATTGTGAGTCTGGTTTGTGGAATGATCTCCCTACGTCAATAAAACAGTCAGATTCTGTGGAGAAATTCAAGTCTAGATTTAAGATGCATTTATTTTCACTCTCTTATGGCTACCATACTGGCATAGTGTGTTACTACTGGACTACTGGACTGGACTACATGCCATGCAACCCAGCACCAGACCCCAGTCCCCCAATACCAGCCAGGTCAGAAGGTGTGGCTCTCAGCCAAGGATCTCCCGTTCAAGTCAGCGGGCAGGAAATTGGCACTGAGGTATTTTGGGCCCTTTGTGGTTGACCATCTCATCAACCCTGCCACGGCCCTTCTTCATCTGCCTCAGTTGCTTCAGGTCCATCCTGTATTACATGTGTCTTGGCTGAAGCCTGTCCACACCAGCACCCTGTGGCCTCTTGCTGATCCCCCTCCTTCCGCCCGGCTTGTGGATGGCCATCCAGCGTGGACTGTGCACCAGATTCTGGAAATGCAGTACTGGGGTTTCCAGGATCTGGTGCACTGGGTGTTGTGTGGGCCGCCCGAAGAGGAGGTACTGCTGGCCAACGCCAGAGGGCGCCATGCCTGTAGTCGGGTTTCAGGCACCAGAGGGTGCAGTTACTACCCAGGAGCCAGGACTGACAGCTGTCAGTAATCATCATCACTGCACCATAAAAGCCTGGAGGAGACACCACATCTCTGCCGAGATATCAGTTTACCACACAGGTAAATTCTCAGCCGTTGTTGTGCCGATTGCACGTAATCCTTTTCTGAACTATTTGCAGGAGTTCCTGTACCTCTATTTGCAGCTGGGAGCTGGGTTTGTGGACGGTGGAGGAGTGACGAACTTCTAGTGGTTCAGGCTCTGCCGTTAAATTGTTCCTGAGCTGGAGGTGGAGGTGTTCCCTCCAAGTGGATAAGAACTGTGAGTTTGCTTAATGCTTACTGGGTGTCCACACACCCACCATTAACCTGTTTTTGTTCCTGCCAGCAGTACCGGATCTGACAGCTGGAAGCAGAGGCCACCTGGGGACTCGGGACTTGGCGGCTTCAGTGTACTGCAGGTCTTCGTTGGCGGCGGGACCTTGTGGGCCCCGGCTCTTCTCTGGATAGGCGTCTCCTACCCTCGGGCCTGCCTACACGTCACCTATTATATTTTGTGATCGAGTGTCTAAAAGCAGTATTCGAACTGTTGTGCACATTTGCCACAATAAATTGTATTTATTGGATTATCTATTGACCGTTCATTTTCGCCCTCTGTTGCGGGTCCGTGCATTACACTTTCCCCAACACTGGGAGAGTTATGGACCTGAGGAGCACTCCTGAGTGTCGTGGGCCAGCCTGGTAGGTCGCCTGGGGGCTCTCATTGAGGGGAGGTAATGTTGTACTGCCTGTGTCAGCTCTGCTCCCCCTCCCCTCCTGTTCCTCCAGACACCCCACCACGGAGCTGATTTTTCACACCTGCCGGCAATCAACCACACCTGTACTTAAACTCCGGTCCTGATTCTCTACAATTGCCAGAAACTCTGCCTATGTGGGACCTGGCATTAGTTCTTTATCCTCTGTGAATTACTCTCTTGATTTTCTTCTGTGATCTGTTTATCTTTGCATTTTTGACAACTCTTTCTTCTGCCTCCAGCATTCCAGTCACCTGTCAGCTCCGTCGTGGCTGCCTGGTCCTGGTTCTGGTTCCATCCTCCAACTGGTCTGGGAACTCTATAGTGAAGCATTCTGGTCAAGTCAGCATCTAACCTACTCTGGCATCTCCTTCCTGGAATGTGTGTAGTATTACTGTCCTCTGTTCACACAATAAATATTTGGCTTTATCCTTACTCTGCATTTCAGATCCTAACCTTGTCTTCTGGTCTAACTATAACACAGCCTAGATCAACTGAAGACTTATTTCCCTTGTCATGGAAATTTATTGAATTGACATCGACTTTCTAAAAATGTCTTTTATTTTCATTGGTGTCTTTCTTTTTGAATGCAGGACTGTGCCAGATCTTCGCACTTGGACATTGACCTTGTAATTGTGTCTCTACGCCACCAGAACAGAGCTGAAATAAATCAATCAAAATTAACTTGTCAAGTCAACTTTGAGCTTTAATTCAAGAGGATCAGTAATAACCACAATAATAATAATGGAACAAGGTTCAGAAAATATGTGAAAGGATGTTCCTTCTGACTTAGCGAGTGGGGAATTCCTCTTTGGCTGACCTGGTAGACCCTTAGACTTACGTACGAGCAATCTGTTGTTTGAACCCCACCTTGGCCACAAAGACATCATCTGGTCACAACAATAATCAGAAATACTCCAAACCAACTGAGAACTGCCGGCATTTTTACATGTATTCAATCCATTTTCAGAAATCAGTATGTAAGTGGACAAATGCAACATGGACTGGGGTCAACACAACCCAGTACTTTTACAGCCAGTTCTGTTTACAAGTGAGGGGATGAAACATTAATATTTAAGTCTCAGCTTGTATTGAAGGCGATTGTATGAGTGGAAGCACGTCTGAGGTCTCACCACTTCCCCCCCTACCTCTGTTGCCAGGGTGGATGTGAAGGTTGAGCGATCATAGACCCATCCACTCTGACACTGAACTGTGGGCAGGTTGGTGCTGTTGGAGCCATTGGACAGGAGCTGGAACTGAGGCTCTACAAACATCTCACAGGACTTCATGCCGCCGTCATCTCCCACAGGAATGCTGACAGCCAGTCTCTGCTCATGTGTTAAATTTTGGAAGTGTACTCCATCATCCAGGGTGCTGATATCACAGTGGTGAGATGGCAACGCAGCAGTGAAGACATTCAGCAAGAAGTGCATCGGCATTGTTATTCGATGGCTGGCGAGCAGGATGATGGTGAGGATTTGAAAACGGCCAAAACTGCCAACTTCCTCGAGGACAGTCTCAAACATCATCATCACAGTCTGTGGGAGCCCTAAAAAGTATAATTATATTTATTTCATGAAGACAGTAGTAAACATGGAATCAAGCAACAATGTGTCAAATGTATTGCAAGAAATGTTAAAATACTCACTTGTACAAGAAATTTGTTATTCACTTGATATTTACTGACTGGCTGGTCTGCAGGTTTCTCCTCCTCAGAAGGAGTGGATTTTGGTTCTGCTGTCTTTCATATAAACTCATTTGCACACGTAAGTTGTAAAACATTACAAAGCACAAGTTAAATATGTGACACATTGGAACATTTCTTGAATGCCTCACACGAGGATCAACATTTTTTTCTTCATTTAATATATTACATTTTAAAAAGTTGTGATTTGAGAGACTGTTGAATCACTGGTCCTACGGGTTGCCGGCATTATGGGTCACTGGTCCTACGGGCAGTGGTGACCACAGCTAACCAAAAAGGCAGCTTCGATAACAGATAATTAGCTAACTGAAAAGTTATGTTTTATAAAGCTAAACCGATAAACCACCCAGAAATTTATCGGAAGCTACAGCTAACCGATAACTTCCAGTATTGTCTCCGGTACACTTGTAACTACTGACAAGCTGATTTTGAGTTTTAACACCACGATCGCTTCTGGTAGCATCAAAGGCGACCACAGACCCAAACAATGAATCAGCACTTCTGTCTCTGAGCCCCCTGCTGGAAGCTCCTGTTTACTACTTAGCTTGCACCAGAGATGCGGCTGAGAGGAGCAGTGAACCTCAACTCTCTATTCAATAACAGCGTTGCTGTAAGGCGGAGGTCTTGGAAAATAAAGAGTGCTGACTTATGGTTTGAATTTAAAAATAAAATTAATACCGATAGAATAACTCAATTAATGTCAATTCTGTCATTTGTACAAAGTTAAATATACATATCTTTTAATGTTAAATAATGCAGTAATTCTGAAGTTTTGTAACAAACACAGACAGATACGAAAGGCATTATGGGTAAAATGCCTCCGCTAAACACTGATTGGTGAGTCGGCAACCAGCAATGAAGATATTCAGCAAGAAGTGCATTGGCACTGTTATTCGATGGCTGGTGAGCAGGATGATGGTGAGGATTTGAAAACGGCCAAAACTGCCAACTTCCTCAAGTTGAGTTTGACAGTCGAGTTCGACAGTCTTGAATCAACCAACAATGTTTAAAATGTATTGCAAGAAATGTTAAAATACTCACCTGTACAAGAAATTTATTATTCACTTGATATTTACTGATTGGCTGGTCTGCAGGTTTCTTCTACTCAGAAAGGCTGAATTTTGGTTCTGCTGTCTTTCATATAAAATCATTTGCACATGTAGTTGTAAAACATTACAAAGCACAAGTTAATTTGTCATGATTCTTAGGGGAGCTGAGGTAGGAGCCACAATGCAGACTCACAAGCAGGTGGGAGGATATAAAAGGCTTTATCATAAATTCTGGCAGAGAGTCTGGTCCACAAAAAGGCAGTCAACAAGGTGAAGGTACACACAGGTGTAATACAAAGGTGTCAAAAAATACAGGCTGAGGTCAGAGCATGGCAATCAAAGTTACAAGGGCTAAGACAAAAGGCAAGGTCAAGAAAAACAGGCACGGTCAGCAACGAGGAACTATGACTAGGTACTTGGAAAACAGATACAAGAGCTGGAACGGAGATAAGAACATCAACGATCAACTGTGAAAGAAGTGAGACTGGGTGTGAACACATGAGAACCAAGATCAATCAATCAATTCAATCAATTTTTTATATAGCGCCAAATCACAACAAACAGTTGCCCCAAGGCGCTTATATTGTAAGGCAAGGCCATACAATAATTATGTAAAACCCCAACGGTCAAAACGACCCCCTGTGAGCAAGCACTTGGCTACAGTGGGAAGGAAAAACTCCCTTTTAAACAGGAAGAAACCTCCAGCAGAACCAGGCTCAGGGAGGGGCAGTCTTCTGCTGGGACTGGTTGGGGCTGAGGGAGAGAACCAGGAAAAAGACATGCTGTGGAGGGGAGCAGAGATCGATCACTAATGATTAAATGCAGAGTGGTGCATACAGAGCAAAAAGAGAAAGAAACAGTGCATCATGGGAACCCCCCAGCAGTCTACGTCTATAGCAGCATAACTAAGGGATGGTTCAGGGTCACCTGATCCAGCCCTAACTATAAGCTTTAGCAAAAGGAAAGTTTTAAGCCTAATCTTAAAAGTAGAGAGGGTGTCTGTCTCCCTGATCTGAATTGGGAGCTGGTTCCACAGGAGAGGAGCCTGAAAGCTGAAGGCTCTGCCTCCCATTCTACTCTTACAAACCCTAGGAACTACAAGTAAGCCTGCAGTCTGAGAGCGAAGCGCTCTATTGGGGTGATATGGTACTACGAGGTCCCTAAGATAAGATGGGACCTGGTTATTCAAAACCTTATAAGTAAGAAGAAGAATTTTAAATTCTATTCTAGAATTAACAGGAAGCCAATGAAGAGAGGCCAATATGGGTGAGATATGCTCTCTCCTTCTAGTCCCCGTCAGTACTCTAGCTGCAGCATTTTGAATTAACTGAAAGCTTTTTAGGGAACTTTTAGGACAACCTGATAATAATGAATTACAATAGTCCAGCCTAGAGGAAATAAATGCATGAATTAGTTTTCAGCATCACTCTGAGACAAGACCTTTCTGATTTTAGAGATATTGCGTAAATGCAAAAAAGCAGTCCTACATATTTGTTTAATATGCACTTTGAATGACATATCCTGATCAAAAATGACTCCAAGATTTCTCACAGTATTACTAGAGGTCAGGGTAATGCCATCCAGAGTAAGGATCTGGTTAGACACCATGTTTCTAAGATTTGTGGGGCCAAGTACAATAACTTCAGTTTTATCTGAGTTTAAAAGCAGGAAATTAGAGGTCATCCATGTCTTTATGTCTGTAAGACAATCCTGCAGTTTAGCTAATTGGTGTGTGTCCTCTGGCTTCATGGATAGATAAAGCTGGGTATCATCTGCGTAACAATGAAAATTTAAGCAATACCGTCTAATAATACTGCCTAAGGGAAGCATGTATAAAGTGAATAAAATTGGTCCTAGCACAGAACCTTGTGGAACTCCATAATTAACTTTAGTCTGTGAAGAAGATTCCCCATTTACATGAACAAATTGTAATCTATTAGACAAATATGATTCAAACCACCGCAGCGCAGTGCCTTTAATACCTATGGCATGCTCTAATCTCTGTAATAAAATTTTATGGTCAACAGTATCAAAAGCAGCACTGAGGTCTAACAGAACAAGCACAGAGATGAGTCCACTGTCCGAGGCCATAAGAAGATCATTTGTAACCTTCACTAATGCTGTTTCTGTACTATGATGAATTCTAAAACCTGACTGAAACTCTTCAAATAGACCATTCCTCTGCAGATGATCAGTTAGCTGTTTTACAACTACCCTTTCAAGAATTTTTGAGAGAAAAGGAAGGTTGGAGATTGGCCTATAATTAGCTAAGATAGCTGGGTCAAGTGATGGCTTTTTAAGTAATGGTTTAATTACTGCCACCTTAAAAGCCTGTGGTACATAGCCAACTAACAAAGATAGATTGATCATATTTAAGATCGAAGCATTAAATAATGGTAGGGCTTCCTTGAGCAGCCTGGTAGGAATGGGGTCTAATAAACATGTTGATGGTTTGGATGAAGTAACTAATGAAAATAACTCAGACAGAACAATCGGAGAGAAAGAGTCTAACCAAATACCGGCATCACTGAAAGCAGCCAAAGATAACGATACGTCTTTGGGATGGTTATGAGTAATTTTTTCTCTAATAGTTAAAATTTTGTTAGCAAAGAAAGTCATGAAGTCATTACTAGTTAAAGTTAATGGAATACTCAGCTCAATAGAGCTCTGACTCTTTGTCAGCCTGGCTACAGTGCTGAAAAGAAACCTGGGGTTGTTCTTATTTTCTTCAATTAGTGATGAGTAGAAAGATGTCCTAGCTTTACGGAGGGCTTTTTTATAGAGCAACAGACTCTTTTTCCAGGCTAAGTGAAGATCTTCTAAATTAGTGAGACACCATTTCCTCTCCAACTTACGGGTTATCTGCTTTAAGCTACGAGTTTGTGAGTTATACCACGGAGTCAGACACTTCTGATTTAAAGCTCTCTTTTTCAGAGGAGCTACAGCATCCAAAGTTGTCTTCAATGAGGATGTAAAACTATTGACGAGATACTCTATCTCACTCACAGAGTTTAGGTAGCTACTCTGCACTGTGTTGGTATATGGCATTAGAGAACATAAAGAAGGAATCATATCCTTAAACCTAGTTACAGCGCTTTCTGAAAGACTTCTAGTGTAATGAAACTTATTCCCCACTGCTGGGTAGTCCATCAGAGTAAATGTTATTAAGAAATGATCAGACAGAAGGGAGTTTTCAGGGAATACTGTTAAGTCTTCTATTTCCATACCATAAGTCAGAACAAGATCTAAGATATGATTAAAGTGGTGGGTGGACTCATTTACTTTTTGAGCAAAGCCAATAGAGTCTAATAATAGATTAAATGCAGTGTTGAGGCTGTCATTCTCAGCATCTGTGTGGATGTTAAAATCGCCCACTATAATTATCTTATCTGAGCTAAGCACTAAGTCAGACAAAAGGTCTGAAAATTCACAGAGAAACTCACAGTAACGACCAGGTGGACGATAGATAATAACAAATAAAACTGGTTTTTGGGACTTCCAATTTGGATGGACAAGACTAAGAGACAAGCTTTCAAATGAATTAAAGCTCTGTCTGGGTTTTTGATTAATTAATAAGCTGGAATGGAAGATTGCTGCTAATCCTCCGCCCCGGCCCGTGCTACGAGCGTTCTGACAGTTAGTGTGACTCGGGGGTGTTGACTCATTTAAACTAACATATTCATCCTGCTGTAACCAAGTTTCTGTTAGGCAGAATAAATCAATACGTTGATCAATTATTATATCATTTACCAACAGGGACTTAGAAGAGAGAGACCTAATGTTTAATAGACCACATTTAACTGTTTTAGTCTGTGGTGCAGTTGAAGGTGCTATATTATTTTTTCTTTTTGAATTTTTATGCTTAAATAGATTTTTGCTGGTTATTGGTGGTCTGGGAGCAGGCACCGTCTCTACGGGGATGGGGTAATGAGGGGATGGCAGGGGGAGAGAAGCTGCAGAGAGGTGTGTAAGACTACAACTCTGCTTCCTGGTCCCAACCCTGGATAGTCACGGTTTGGAGGATTTAAGAAAATTGGCCAGATTTCTAGAAATGAGAGCTGCTCCATCCAAAGTGGGATGGATGCCGTCTCTCCTAACAAGACCAGGTTTTCCCCAGAAGCTTTGCCAATTATCTATGAAGCCCACCTCATTTTTTGGACACCACTCAGACAGCCAGCAATTCAAGGAGAACATGCGGCTAAACATGTCACTCCCGGTCTGATTGGGGAGGGGCCCAGAGAAAACTACAGAGTCCGACAAGATGAGAAGAGACACACAAGGGAGTGCAGTGACAGCATGGACATGACTAGAAACCATAATCTAACAATACTAAACTAACAAGACAGAGAAGAACAACTCAAACCAAAGGCTGCATGGAAACTAAACATGGGCAGAATCAGATTTGACAACAAATGGAAAAGACTGCAACAAGGGCAAGAAGAAAATCAAAAGCTGAAACTAGAACAGAACTGACATGAATAATACAACCAAAGACAAATGTGGTAAACCTGAGAAATCAAACAAGTGACATAAGCAATCATGAAACAATCAAAAACAGTGACTCAAAACTAAACTAAACAAGAACGGAACTCAACATGTGGCTGAAGTGTGATCAGTATTATTAAAACAAATATTCGAAATAAATAATCCGTGTCTGCTACATTTAAGATGCGTGGAATTTAATAAATGCAAAGTGAATTTCAGACATCTTATATATATTACTCTGGAACAAAGAGGACAGACAGTGTTTGACATAAGCAGGACATTAAAGAGCAAACAGGAAGCGATTGCAGCTCACAATGATTCCAATTGAAAATAATGGAGAAGCAACCTGGGCTGCTTCTGGCATTTTTACCTAAAACAAACACAATAACAATGTCTATAAACCCAGAGAATATATTCACGAGAGTTTTAGGCACAATATACAAAGTGTTTAATGCTGTTGTCCGTGTGGAGCCTGATCAGAGCATCTCAAATGCATTTCTCCTGTCGTGAATGTACTGATATGACCCATAATGCACTGTGTGGAGACAGCATGTCCACACTAAATCCTTCAAAATTAGTGCATTACTTTAAAACTAAAACATATATCTGATATTTTATTTTATATAACTTAAGACGTGACAATTTAAATAACGTGTCTGAAATTCTTTTGGTTAAAAGTTTAACCATAAGTTAAAACTGTATGCCTCTGGATGACTTGGGTGATATTGCCAGTGAGTTTGTATGGTGTCAAAAGAAATGATCTTTTTTCCTTTTTGCTTTCTTTCTTTTCTGTGATCAGTTTTCCTTTGCTGTGACAAAAGCAATGATGAACAAAAATCAAAAAAGATTAAACTGAAGCAGAATGGAACTCAAGATGTGGCTCATGTGTGATGAACAGAAAACAAGCAGCTGTGACAAAGCAAAATAAACTGATGATCAAAAAAGCAAATAAAAAGAAATCAATAAGGACAGACTGGCAGAAAAACCTAATCACAAACAGAGCAGGGGCAAATCATGACATAATTATGTTACCTATTGGAGCATTTCTTGCATGACTCCCTCATATGAGTTCACAGTGCCAAGTGTTAAAAAAGGACAAAACAGCAACAGATAGATACCATTGAATTAATAATAATAATAACAATAATAAAACACACAGCGGATGTTTACAATACTATATTATTGGCATCCATATCTTCAACAAACATTAAGAAAGGCTGCTAAATATTATACAGTTTTCTAGTAGACCCTGATTGTGTGTCTGATCTTCTCCAACTTGATATGGTACATGATTTCCCTGATCCAGTGACTGTATATTGGATATGCTGAGTGTCTCCTGGCAACGAGAGAGCAGAAAGCCAAGAGTTCTTTCCCATATCTCAAGAGGGGGGCCCATCTGGGCTACACCAGAAAGCACAATGAATGGAGATGGCACTGGCACCTTCCCAAAGATCTTAGAAAAGGTCCCAAAGATGGACTGCCAGAAAGTGCAAAACTTCAGCCACATCCAGGACATGTGTAACAAAGTGGCTGGATCCTGTCCACATCGATTACAAGTGGGATCTAAGTTAGCTTTGATCTTAGAAAGTCTAACTTTAGACCAGTGTAAACGGTGCACAGTTTTGAACTGAATAACAGCATGTCTAAGACAAATAGAAAAGAAGATTCTCTGTATTATTTTGTGCAAAGTGTGATTGGTTCATTTAAATTGGTCTCCCATTTGTTTTTGAGGAGGTCTAGTGGTAACAAGTTATGTCAGTACTATTTTCTGGTTTATCGCAGTCCAGCATTAGAGGTCTCCAACTGGTTCAGAATGCTGCTGCCAGACATTTGACACAAAGCAGAAAGTTTGACCACTTTTCACCCATTTTGGCATCTCTTCACTGGCTGCCTGTCTCCGTGGCAACAGATTTTAAGGTTCTCCTACTAGCCTATAAAATTGTTCACTGACTGGCACCTTCCTACCTGGCTGACTTAATGAAACCCAACGTTACGGCCTGGGCCTTGGGCTCGCAGGATGCAGGACTATTTTGTGTTCCTAGGGTGAATAAAAAGAGCTTTCTCCTATTGTGCCCCCTTTCTGTAGAACAGCCTTCCAACGTCAATAAAGCAGTCAGATTCTGTGGACACTTTTAAAGCCAGATTGAAGAACCATCTGTTCTCCCTCTCATTTAGTAAGCATAATTGTCACTATGCTTTTAATTGTTGTTATTATGCTTTTTATTTCTTTTAATATTTCTTTTACTTTTTAAATGCTGTTTCCTTTAATTGTGCTTTTTCAACGGTTTTAATAATTTTTTTGTAAATATTGGACCAAGCTTGGCAGAAAAAATTCCCGATTCCCAACCTGAGGATTTGGATAATAATCTCATAGAAAGAAATCCCTGTTCAATGTTCCTCACAGCAGTGGATGGAAATGAAATTATAGACATTGTGAATAATTGTAAATATAAAACATCTACCGATTTAAATGAAATTGATATGGTGGTGGTAAAACAGGTCATTGAATGGATTGTAGAACCATTAACATACATCTGTAACTTATCATTTCAAACCGGTAAATTTCCCAATCAAATGAAAATAGCTAAGGTTGTGCCGCTGTATAAGACTGGGGATAGACACCACTTCACAAATTATAGACCTGTTTCTTTGCTTCCACAATTTTCCAAATTATTAGAAAAGTTATTCAATAATAGATTAGACAAATTCATAAATAAACATAAATTACTTACTGATAGTCAATATGGATTCAGAGCACATAGTTCAACATCACTTGCATTAATAGAATCAGTTGAGGAGATTACAAACGCCATAGACCACAAATTACATTCAGTTGGAATATTTATAGATCTTAAAAAGGCTTTTGATACAATTAATCATGACATATTAATCAATAAACTTGAACAGTATGGGATTAGGGGGTTGGTGTTGCACTGGGTGAGAAGCTACTTAAGTAACAGAAAACAGTTTGTGAAGTTGGGGGAATATACATCATCATGCTTGGACAATGCTTGTGGCGTCCCACAGGGGTCAGTATTGGGTCCAAAACTGTTTCTAATTTATATAAATGATATTGTCAATGTTTCCAAAATATTAAAATTAGTATTATTTGCAGATGACACAAGCATTTTTTGTTCAGGGGGGGATTTGCAGGAGTTACTGAGGAGGATCAGTATAGAAATGGGAAAATTGAAAATATGGTTTGACAGAAATAAATTATCATTAAACTTAAGTAAAACAAAATACATGTTATTTGGCTATTGTAATACAGATATACAGGTTCAGTTACAAGTCGAGGGGGTAGATATTGAAAGGGTACATGAAAATAAGTTTCTGGGGGTGATAATAGATGATAAGATAAACTGGAAGACTCATATAAACATATACAAAGTAAACTGTCAAGAAGCATTTCAGTTCTAAACAAAGCGAAACATATTCTGGACCACAACTCACTCCGCATTCTTTACTGCTCACTGGTTTTACCATATTTACAGTACTGTGCAGAGGTATGGGGTAATACTTATAAAGGTACAACACAATCACTATCAGTAATGCAGAAAAGAGCTATAAGAATTATTCATAATACTGGCTATAGAGATCATACAAATCCACTATTTTTACAATCCAAATTCTTAAAATTCACAGACTTGGTTCATTTTCAAACAGTACAAATTGTGTATAAAGCAATAAACAATTTACTTCCAGCAAATATTAAAAATATGTTTTTTAACAGATCAGGGGATTACAGTCTGAGGGGGAAATTTAATTTAAAGCATCAGTGGGCACGAACAACATTAAAAGGTTTCTGTATTTCTGTCTGTGGGGTGAGGATGTGGAACAGATTGGGAGTGGGGCTCAAGCAATGTCCAAGCATGAACCAGTTCAAACAGCGGTACAAAAATATGTTTTTTTCTGGGTATAGGGAGGAGGAAGGGTAATGAGGGTTAGGGTGTTTTTGTTGTTTGCTTCGGCTTGTAAATATATAGTATTTTGTATGTAAGTAGGTATGTGTAGGTGTATATTTATGTTTGTGTATATATATGTGTATATATGTATATGTGTATATATGTGTATGTTGATGTGTATATGTATGTGTGTGTATATATATGTATATATATATATATTGATATCGGTTTAGGTGTGTAGGAATTTATGTGTATATGTGGCAAAGGGTATTACTGGTTGTGGGGAAGAAGGGGTAGGGATAAATAAGCTGATGCTTCACCCTACCCCTTTTCGGACATGTTGGGTACACAGTAGGAACTTTTTTGTTGTTGTCTTTACTGATCTAGCTTGTAATTGTTGTTGTATCAAATGTTCGAAATAAACAGTTTTCATTCATTCATTCATTCATTCATTCATTCATTCATTCAATGTTTGGTGAAAGAATTTTCCAAATATCTCATCTGAGTAAAAAATGAGATCAAAAAGAAAATAGAGCATTTTTTGGACCACCTTGTGTGTGTGTGTATATGTATATATATATACACACACACATATGCACACACATACCTATACACATGCACATATACATATGCATGTATATATGTACGTATATATATAAGTACATATGCATATATAAACATGATTGGGATTGAAAAAGAGATAGGAGCATCTTATTTACAATATCAATCAATCAACTTTTTTCTTGTATAGCGCCAAATCACAACAAACAGTTGCCCCAAGGCGCTCCACATTGCAAGGCAAGGCCATACAATAATTATGAAACACAGTCTACGTCTAAAGCAACATAACCAAGGGATGGTCCAGGGTCACCCGATCCAGCCCTAACTATAAGCCTTAGCGAAAAGGAAAGTTTTAAGCCTAATCTTAAAAGTAGAGAGGGTATCTGTCTCCCTGATCTGAATTGGAAGCTGGTTCCACAGGAGAGGAGCCTGAAAGCTGAAGGCTCTGCCTCCCATTCTACTCTTACAATCCCTAGGAACTACAAGTAAGCCCGCAGTCTGAGAGCGAAGCGCTCTAATGGGGTAATATGGTACTACGAGGTCCCTAAGATAAGATGGGACCTGATTATTCAAAACCTTATAAGTAAGAAGAAGAATTTTAAATTCTATTCTAGCATTAACAGGAAGCCAATGAAGGGAGGCCAACACGGGTGAGATATGCTCTCTCCTGCTAGTCCCCGTCAGTACTCTAGCTGCAGCATTCTGAACCAACTGAAGGCTTTTTAGGGAACTTTTAGGACAACCTGATAATAATGAATTACAATAGTCCAGCCTAGAGGAAATAAATGCATGAATTAGTTTTTCAGCATCACTCTGAGACAAGACCTTTCTGATTTTAGAGATATTGCATAAATGCAAAAAGGCAGTCCTACATATTTGTTTAATATGCGCTTTGAATGACATATCCTGATCAAAAATAACTCCAAGATTTCTCACAGTATTACTAGAGATCAGGGAAATGCCACTGCAGGGTAGTCCATCAGGGTAAATGTAAATGTTATTAAAAAATGATCAGACAAAAGGGAGTTTTCAGGGAATACTGTTAAGTCTTCTATTTCCATACCATAAGTCAGAACAAGATCTAAAATATGATTAAAGTGGTGGGTGGACTCATTTACTTTTTGAGCAAAGCCGATAGAGTCTAATAATAGATTAAATGCAGTGTTGAGGCTGTCATTCTCAGCATCTGTGTGGATGTTAAAATCGCCCACTATAATTATCTTATCTGAGCTAAGCACTAAGTCAGACAAAAGGTCTGAAAATTCACAGAGAAACTCACAGTAACGACCAGGTGGACGATAGATAATAACAAATAAAACTGGTTTTTGGGACTTCCAATTTGGATGGACAAGACTAAGAGACAAGCTTTCAAATGAATTAAAGCTCTGTCTAGGTTTTTGATTAATTAATAAGCTGGAATGGAAGATTGCTGCTAATCCTCCGCCCCGGCCCGTGCTACGAGCATTCTGACAGTTAGTGTGACTCGGGGGTGTTGACTCATTTAAACTAACATATTCATCCTGCTGTAACCAAGTTTCTGTTAGGCAGAATAAATCAATACGTTGATCAATTATTATATCATTTACCAACAGGGACTTAGAAGAAAGAGACCTAATGTTTAATAGACCACATTTAACTGTTTTAGTCTGTGGTGCAATTGAAGGTGCTATATTATTTTTTCTTTTTGAATTTTTATGCTTAAATAGATTTTTGCTAGTTATTGGTGGTCTGGGAGCAGGCACCGTCTCTACGGGGATGGGGTAATAGGGGGATGGCAGGGGGAGAGAAGCTGCAGAGAGGTGTATAAGACCACAGCTCTGCCTCCTGGTCCCAACGCTAGACAGTCACAGTTTGGAGGATCCCAAAAAATTGGCCAGATTTCTAGAAATGAGAGCTGCTCCCTCTAAAGTGGGATGGATGCCGTCTCTCCTAACAAGACCAGGTTTTCCCCAGAAGCTTTGCCAATTATCAATGAAGCCCACCTCATTTTTTGGACACCACTCAGACAGCCAGCAATTCAAGGAGAACATGCGGCTAAACATGTCACTCCCGGTCTGATTGGGGAGGGGCCCAGAGAAAACTACAGAGTCCGACATTGTTTTTGCAAAGTTACACACCGATTCAATGTTAATTTTAGTGACCTCCGATTGGCGTAACCGAGTGTCATTACTGCCGACGTGAATTACAATCTTACCAAATTTACGCTTAGCCTTAGCCAGCAATTTCAAATGTCCTTCGATGTCGCCTGCTCTGGCCCCCGGAAGACAATTGACAATGGTTGCTGGTGTCGCTAACTTCACATTTCCCAAAACAGAGTCGCCAATAACCAGAGTTTGATCCTTGGCGAGTGTATCGTTGAGTGGGGAAAAACGGTTAGAGATGTGAACGGGTTGACGGTGTACACGGGGCTTCTGTTTAGGGCTACGCTTCCTCCTCACAGTCACCCAGTCAGCCTGCCTTCCCGACTGCACGGGGTCTGCCAGGGGGGAACTAACGGCGGCTAAGCTACCTTGGTCCGCACCGACTACAGGGGCCTGGCTAGCTGTAGAATTTCCACGGTGCGGAGCCGAGCCTCCAATTCGCCCAGCCTGGCCTCCAAAGCTACGAATAAGCTGCACTTATTACAAGTACCGTTACTGCTAAAAGAGGCCGAGGAATAACTAAACATTTCACACCCAGAGCAGAAAAGTACGGGAGAGACAGGAGAAGCTGCCATGCTAAAACGGCTAAGAGCTAGTAGCTACGCTAAGCTAGCGGATTCCCAAACAGGGAATCCGACACTAGACAGGCTGTGGAGCAGCACAGGTAACGCACGACAACAGTGCTAAAATAAAATAAAAATCCACTAGACAGGCTGTGGAGCAGCACAGGTAACGCACAACAACAGTGCTAAAAAATAAAATAAAATAAAAATAAAAATCCACAGGACAGGCTGTGGAGCAGCACAGGCAACGCACGACAACAGTGGTAAAAAATAAAATAAAAATAAAAATCCACTGGACAGGCTGTGGAGCAGCACAGGCAACGCACGACAACAGTGCTAAAACAAAATAAAAATCCACTGGACAGGCTGTGGAGCAGCACAGGTAACGCACGACAACAGTGCTAAATCAAAATCCACTGGACAGGCTGTGGAGCAGCACAGGTAACGCACGACAACAGTGCTAAAACAAAATAAAAATCCACTAGACAGGCTGTGGAGCAGCACAGGTAACGCACAACAACAGTGCTAAAAAATAAAATAAAATAAAAATAAAAATCCACTGGACAGGCTGTGGAGCAGCACAGGCACCGCACGACAACAGTGCTAAAACAAAATAAAAATCCACTAGACAGGCTGCGGAGCAGCACAGGTAACACACGACAACAGCGCTAAATAAAAATCCACTGGACAGGCTGTGGAGCAGCACAGGTAACACACGACAACAGCGCTAAATAAAAATCCACTAGACAGGCTGTGGAGCAGCACAGGTAACGCACAACAACAGTGCTAAAAAATAAAATAAAATAAAAATAAAAATCCACTGGACAGGCTGTGGAGCAGCACAGGCAACGCACGACAACAGTGCTAAAACAAAATAAAAATCCACTAGACAGGCTGTGGAGCAGCACAGGTAACGCACGACAACAGTGCTAAAAAATAAAATAAAAATAAAAATCCACTGGACAGGCTGTGGAGCAGCACAGGCAACGCATGACAACAGTGCTAAAACAAAATAAAAATCCACTGGACAGGCTGTGGAGCAGCACAGGTAACGCACGACAACAGTGCTAAATCAAAATCCACTGGACAGGCTGTGGAGCAGCACAGGTAACGCACGACAACAGTGCTAAAACAAAATAAAAATCCACTAGACAGGCTGTGGAGCAGCACAGGTAACGCACAACAACAGTGCTAAAAAATAAAATAAAATAAAAATAAAAATCCACTGGACAGGCTGTGGAGCAGCACAGGCAACGCACGACAACAGTGCTAAAACAAAATAAAAATCCACTAGACAGGCTGTGGAGCAGCACAGGTAACGCACGACAACAGCGCTAAATAAAAATCCACTGGACAGGCTGTGGAGCAGCACAGGTAACGCACGACAACAGCGCCAAAAAAAAAAAAATCAAAATCAAAATCCACTGGACAGGCTGTGGAGCAGCACAGGTAACGCACGACAACAGTGCTAAAAAATAAAATAAAAATCCACTGGACAGGCTGTGGAGCAGCACAGGTAACGCACGACAACAGTGCTAAAAAAAAAAAAATATCCACTGGACAGGCTGCGGAGTTGCACAGGTAACACACGACAACAGTGGTAAAAAATAAAATAAAAATCCACTAGACAGGCTGTGGAGCAGCACAGGTAACACACGACAACAGTGCTAAAAAAAATAAAATAAAAATCAAAATCCACTGGACAGGCTGTGGAGCAGCACAGGTAACACACGACAACAGTGGTAAAAAATAAAATAAAAATCCACTAGACAGGCTGTGGAGCAGCACAGGTAACACACGACAACAGTGGTAAAAAATAAAATAAAAATCCACTAGACAGGCTGTGGAGCAGCACAGGTAACGCACGACAACAGCGCCAAAAAAAAATAAAATCAAAATCAAAATCCACTGGACAGGCTGTGGAGCAGCACAGGTAACGCACGACAACAGTGCTAAAAAATAAAATAAAAATCCACTGGACAGGCTGTGGAGCAGCACAGGTAACGCACGACAACAGTGCTAAAAAAAAAAAAAAATCCACTGGACAGGCTGCGGAGTTGCACAGGTAACACACGACAACAGTGGTAAAAAATAAAATAAAAATCCACTAGACAGGCTGTGGAGCAGCACAGGTAACGCACGACAACAGTGCTAAAAAAAATAAAATCAAAATCAAAATCCACTGGACAGGCTGTGGAGCAGCACAGGTAACGCACGACAACAGTGCCAAAAATAAAATAAAAATCCACTGGACAGGCTGTGGAGCAGCACAGGTAACGCACGACAACAGTGCCAAAAAACAAAACAAAAATCCACTGAACAGGCTGTGGAGCAGCACAGGTAACGCACGACAACAGTGCCAAAAAATAAAATAAAAATCCACTGGACAGGCTGTGGAGCAGCACAGGTAACACACGACAACAGTGGTAAAAAATAAAAATAAAAATCCACTGGACAGGCTGTGGAACAGCACAGGTAACGCACGACAACAGTGCTAAAAATAAAATAAAAATCCACTGGACAGGCTGTGGAGCAGCACAGGCAACGCACGACAACAGCGCTAAAATAAAATAAAAATCCACTGAACAGGCTGTGGAGCAGCGCAGGTAACACACGACAACAGTGCCAAAAAATAAAATAAAAATCCACTGGACAGGCTGTGGAGCAGCACAGGTAACACACGACAACAGTGGTAAAAAATAAAATAAAAATCCACTGGACAGGCTGTGGAACAGCACAGGTAACACACGACAACAGTGGTAAAAAATAAAATAAAAATCCACTGGACAGGCTGTGGAACAGCACAGGTAACGCACGACAACAGTGCTAAAAAATAAAATAAAAATCCACTGAACAGGCTGTGGAGCAGCACAGGTAACGCACGACAACAGTGCTAAAAATAAAATAAAAATCCACTGGACAGGCTGTGGAGCAGCACAGGCAACGCACGACAACAGCGCTAAAATAAAATAAAAATCCACTGAACAGGCTGTGGAGCAGCACAGGTAACACACGACAACAGTGCTAAAAAATAAAATAAAAATCCACTGAACAGGCTGTGGAGCAGCACAGGTAACACATGACAACAGTGCTAAAAAATAAAATAAAAATCCACTGAACAGGCTGTGGAGCAGCACAGGTAACACACGACAACAGTGCTAAAATAAAATAAAAATCCACTGAACAGGCTGTGGAGCAGCACAGGTAACACACGACAACAGTGGTAAAAAATAAAATAAAAATCCACTGAACAGGCTGTGGAGCAGCACAGGTAACACATGACAACAGTGCTAAAAAATAAAATAAAAATCCACTGAACAGGCTGTGGAGCAGCACAGGTAACACACGACAACAGTGGTAAAAAATAAAATAAAAATCCACTGAACAGGCTGTGGAGCAGCACAGGTAACGCACGACAACAGTGCTAAAAAATAAAATAAAAATCCACTGAACAGGCTGTGGAGCAGCACAGGTAACACACGACAACAGTGCTAAAAAATAAAATAAAAATCCACTGAACAGGCTGTGGAGCAGCACAGGTAACACACGACAACAGTGGTAAAAAATAAAATAAAAATCCACTGAACAGGCTGTGGAGCAGCACAGGTAACACATGACAACAGTGCTAAAAAAATAAATAAAAATCCACTGAACAGGCTGTGGAGCAGCACAGGTAACACACGACAACAGTGGTAAAAAATAAAATAAAATCCACTGAACAGGCTGTGGAGCAGCACAGGTAACGCACGACAACAGTGGTAAAAAATAAAATAAAAATCCACTGAACAGGCTGTGGAGCAGCACAGGTAACACACGACAACAGTGGTAAAAATAAAATAAAAATCCACTGAACAGGCTGTGGAGCAGCACGACAACAGTGCTAAAAAATAAAACAAAAATAAAAACGAAAGCGTTAGCAAGCTAGTTAGCCTGCCAACGCTGATGAAGGCCAGCTGATAAAAGAGCTCCGTCGCGATGCTTCGACCGTTAGAGGTCTTCCTTAGGCGTTGGAGCACGGTGAAAAAGTAAAAAAAAGTAAAAAAGTAAAAAAGTCTTGAAAAAGACTGTTAATTCAAAGAACTCAAACAGCTCAGTTCAAACAGCTAACAGATACAGCAGAACACCGCTGTGCTCCGGAACAGGAAGTCAATGGTACCCATTTCACAGTGTTATTGTACAGTCTGACAGCAGCAGGGACAAATGACCTGTGGTATCGTTCCTTCTTGCACTGAGGGTGCCTCAGTCTGTCACTGAAGGAGCTGCTCAGCTCCACTACAGTCCGGTGCAGAGGGTGAGAGGAGTTGTCCATGATGGATTTGAACTTGGCTAACACCGTCCTCTCAGCCACCTCCTCCAGAGAGTCCAGAGGATAGCCCAGGACAAAGCTGGACTTCCTGACCAGCTTGTTCAGTCTCTTTCTCTTCCGCTCTGTGCTGCCCAGGGCCCAACAGACGACAGCACAGAGGAGAGCAGAGGCTACAACAGAGTCGTAAAAGGTCTTAAGCAGAGGCTACAACAGAGTCGTAAAAGGTCTTAAGCAGAGGCCTGCTCACTCCAAAGGATCTCAGTCTCCTCAGGAGGTGGAGGTGACTCTGGCCTTTCTTGTACAGGGCATCGGTGTTGTTAGTCCAGTCCAGTTTGTTGTTGAGGTGAACACCCAGGTATCTGAAACTGTCCACAGTCTTTATGTCCTCCCCCTGGATGTTCACCGGTGGATGAGGTGGTGGTTTACTCCTGAAGTTGATCAACATCTCCTTCGTCTTACTGGTGTTGAGACACAAGTGGTTGCGCTCACACCAGTCCACGAAGTCTGTGATGACCGACCGGTACTCCAGCTCATTCCCCTCAGACATGTGGCCCACAATGGCAGAGTCATCAGTGAACTTCTGGAGATGGCAGCTGTCCATGTTGTCGGTGAAGTCAGAGGTGTAGAGGGTGAAGAGGAAAGGTGAGAGGATGGTACCCTGGGGGGCCCCGGTGCTGCACCTTACCAACTCAGACTGACAGCCGCGCAGCCGCACGTACTGTGGGCAGTCAGTGAGGTAGCAGACACAGGTGTGGATGGACATCTCGCCACCTGGCCCACCGACTACTGTACTCCAGTCACCTGTTTTTACACTGTCCCATTCCATTATGTTTTATTTATTTAACAGTGAATATAGTCGTGTCTATTTGACTCTTTTTATTTCTTAAAGGCGTGTTTTTCTTTTATTATTGTTTATGCACCAACACCACCAGATCTAATTCCTTGTATGCGCAAACTTACTTGGCAATAAATTCAATTCTGATTCTGATTAAAACACTCACTTGCACAGGAAAGTGTCTGTTTGATGAGACTATCTGGTCTGTGGTTTTTCATTTGGCTCCACTGCCTTTTATAAAAGGCCATGTGATGGAAGTCTGTTATCTTTGCACAAAGTAATTGTCACTTATTTCAAATCACAGTACAGACAGTAGGCAAAGTACACGTCCAGCATCGTCCTCATTCTTTGCTGAATTGGGTTTTTGATCAGCAGGGTTTCCTTCAGATTTAAGCAAAACAACATATGCAGTGATTGTGTAACTCTTACTGGAGTGCTTGAAAGAGAAAAATGATCATCATCAGGTCTGCAATCATTACTGTTCTGTAATTATTAACATCCTGGTTTGAAATCAAAGGTTACGATATCATTTTTTTTTTTCTTTGTCTTGGCTGCAGAGGACAACTAACTTAGCAAAAGTCTTGTTCACAGTCATGCTGAAAAACTGTTAACTTTTAATCATTCTGACACGGAAAAGTTGATCAGTTATGCAGGTCGGTAGATGTGCTGATGCATAGCTCGAGTCCACGGTCCCAGACCTGACCTGAAACTGTTTTGTAAGAAAGGAATTTTATGCAAATGAAATCAACTAAAATACAGCATTTCTGAAGAGATGCGGCAATACGAAAATTAACTTCGGACCTGTATAAGTCATAAGTAGTTTCAGGCTAAAATCAAGAAATATGCTAGTTTACAGAGGCCAGCAGGAGGCCCTGTGCAACATTAGTCAGGAGGCTTCACTCCCTCAACAGCTAAAGGATTTTCTGGCCACTCAGGCTACAGCTCAGCTTTTCAGGCAACTGGTCAGAGCGTCCGCCTCCCTCACTGGAGATTACGAGTTTGTGTCCCGAGGGGAGCAAAGGGGAGGAATCACAACAGAAACACAACGCAGATGAAAGAGAGCACAGCCGCAACACTCGTACACAAGCTAAAGTAAGATTCAGCTTTCTCAGTGGACTAAAAAGAAACATTTACCATCAGTGTTCTTAAGACAATTTTTATTTTTGTCATTTTTATTTTTATTTCAGTAGGTCCAAAGGAAGCCTCACCGGACTAAGCCACTAAGCATTAAGCCACCAGACTACACCACCAGATGGCGCTGCCTGGTACCACCAAAATAAAGTGCATTACAGTAATCCAGTTGAGAGGTAATGAGGGCATGGATTACTGTTTCAAAGTGCCAATGTGCGAGAAAAGGCTTCACTTTAGCAAGCTGCCTAAGGTGAAAGAAACTAGACCTAATTACTGAACAAATTTGGTGATCCAATTTAAATCGCTGTCCATCTTAAAAACCAAATTGGTAACAGTACTCTTTGTACAAGCTACCAGTGGACCCAAATCAACAGGGGAGCACACACAGGAGCCGCTAGGGACAAACACAATCACCTCTGTTTTCTTATCATTACAAGTTAAGAAGTTTAGGGCCATCCAGGCATCAATATCCTCAAGACATGATAGCAGAGGTTTGAGAGAAAAGGCATAACCTTTCCTCAGGGGGACATATATCTGGCTGTCATCAGCACAGAAATGAAAAGCGACACCATGTTTTCTGAGGATAGATGCTAGGGGTACCATGTATATGGAGAAAAGCAGGGGTCCTAAAATTGAACCCTGTGGGGCCTCATACAGGAGCAGAGTGGAGGAGGATTCAAACTTCAAGACCAAGGCTCATAGTCTTGTCTGCTATGTAGGACCTAAACCAGTCCATGGTGCTCCCACCAATGCCTACTGCTGCAGACGAAGTAACAAGATACTGTGGTCTGCAGTATCAAAGGCAGTGGTCAAGTCAAACAAGACAAGAACAACATAGTTGCCATTATCATTTGCCATTATAAAACTTAAAAGGGCAGTTTCTGTGCTGCGCAACATTTTAAAACCAGACTGAAAAATCTCCATAATGTTGAGTTCATCAAAGAAAGTTTTTAGTTGTACAATGACAACTTTTTCCAGGATTTTAGAGACAAATGGCAACTTGGAGATGGGCCTGAAATTTGCTAAAAGTGTTCTCAAGGACAGGCTTCTTCGTGTTTGACGCTTACGGGGACAACACCAGAGGACAGGTTGCTATATATAAAATGGTCAGAATCGACTGCTTTAAGAGAGAAAAAACATCTTTAAAGAAGTGGGGATGGACCACATCATGAGGAGAACCTGATGGTTTATGTGGACCACCACATCCTCTAACAGTGACAGAGTAACAGGTTCAAATCCATTGAAGACCGCTGCGCAAGGAACAGAGGCAGAGGGGTCAAAGGTGGGTGGAGAAATGAGAGCTCTTGTAGAAGCAACATTGTCAATGAAAAAGGACAAAAACCTGTTACACACATCGACTGACATGTCCAAACATATTCAGGACAGAGTCACCTGTTCTGAACAGTACGTACGCTTCTTCTGTAACAATATTTGACAGAAAATATCTTTTGGATTCTTTGACAATGTTTTTAACCCAGAAGCAGAACTCCTTCATATCAATGCAGGCTGAATCAGGGTGTGCACAGGCAGCAGAGAGATGTCTGGCAGGGAGGAGGTTAAAAGTCCGGCAGAGCCTGACAGGTGCTGAAAAAGGACAGGAGAAATCAAGACGAAATAAAACTGGTGCATGATCAGAAAACACACAGTCACCAATCTCTCAGCGTGACACAGTCAGACCAGGAGAAAAAAAAACAAGTCTAGTGTGTGTCCGTGCACGTGTGTGGAGCCGGACACACACGGCCTCAAATGAAAAGAGTCCAGATGTTTAAAAAGTCCTTCACCACATCAGGACAGCAGACATGGAGATTAAAATCACCGACAAGCAGGACACGATCATAGTTGGGCATCACTGCTGCAAGGAAGTTTGAAAACTCACTTATGAGCTCCTGATTATATCTGAGGGCCGGTAGATGACATCACAGAGCACCGGGTCCGAGCGACCAGCTTCGAAAACAGTCTGCCATGTGCATAACGTTTCTCCACACAAGGAAATAATTTCAAACAATGGCAATATTACTGTCAAAAACAAAAGTTAATACAAGGAAGAGGGGACTGAACAGGGGTGTCATTTTTGTTTCAGATGAATTTGAAGGGAATGGCAATCTTTATAGTTATGAAAATTTCTTAGAAACAAAATCATTTCCAGTCATGTTTATAGAATTTGCTTCTCTTGCATGCTGAAATGCTTCTCTTGTAAAGGTCATTCCTCAGAGGACGCTTGAGTTTAATTGTGTCACCGAAAGTGTCACCGAACTTATCAAAAGATTGACGTTCAAACACCCTATCTTACGACTGGGGGGATTGATATACTTGATGGAAAATGTACAAACAAATGTTTGGAATACACATCAGAGCCAGAACAAAATCTCCCCCCCAAAGGAAAAAATTTTCTGGAACTCACAATTAGGAAAAATCAATTGGCATAAAACGTGACTGTGCCCCTTCCAGTCTAGTATTTACAGAAAGTGTGCAATAATTATTTAAACAAAATTAGGCAGGTGTACCTATAAATTTTGGCATCCTTGTTATTTTATGAGAATTTCCAAATCTCGTCCATTTTCAAATATTTCTGGTAGAATTAATACAAATATGTTGGAACTAACACATCATAAGAAAAGTGAATATTCACTGAAACACCTCGTTATGACGAACAGACCTTTAGGAGAGTTTGTTGTGATTTTTAAATCTCTTTGGGGCTTGTGTTTTTTCTCTCTCTCTCTCTCTCTTTATTTTTACTGACAACATTTGATATATTAGATGTTACATTAATGATTGTGTTCTATTTTGTGTCAATTGTCTGGATTTATATACGCGTTCATTTTTGTATTTTGAAGTGCCAAATTAAAAAATTAAAATAAAATTTAAAAAAAACAGCTCGAAAACAGTCAGCTCAAAACTGGAGAAGGATGCAGGACCGTTTACAAAAGTTCCTTTAAAAGCAGTCGGAGAGTTAAAATAAGAACAATCGTCCGGTAAACGGGGCTGAACTCACCGGCGCTCATCCACTTCTCCGTTACGCAAAATAAGTCCGGATCACGGAGCTGAATAAATTAAGAAGTTTAGTTTGCCGACGATGGCAATTAACAAGACTAATTGTGGTCGGAGCTGATGGAGCTTGTGGTCTGTCAGATCTCTGAGCGCGGGGCGGCGTCCGGTTGCGGACATTTACACCGGCGGAGCCGCGGGGGGGGGGGGGGGGGGGTCGGGGGCGTAATACGTCATCCGAGCCGGTGACAGACAGGTAGCAGACATTAGCTGTCTGTTCCGTACAGATGAGATTCTTAACGATTCTTACGTAACAATTTACACCTTTATTTTGGCGGGCAAATAAAGGTGTAAATTGTTCATCCAAACATAGTAAACGTAAAGTGTACTAACTATAAAAAGATAAGTATTCTTAACCTGGAGGGTATTTATTACCTCCGCCAAGGAGGTTATGTTTTCGATCGAGTTTGTTTGTCTTTTTGTCAGCAGGATAACTCAAAAAGTTTTGAACGGATTTTGATGAAATTTTGTGGAGTGGTTGGAAATGACAAGAGGAACAAGTGATTAAATTTTAGTGGTGATCCTGATCACGATCCGGATCCAGGACGTTTTTAAAGGATTCTTCACCATTGCGGGATAGAAGGAATTTTGACATTCTAGTTTCTAACTACACAAAAACAAGGCAGAAAGGCTTGAAAAAAAATTAGGGTGTAACATAGTCAAATGTTCTATCAAACATCAAAGTCTGGTGATGATCGGATCTGGATTCCGGATCTGATGATCCAGAATATGCAAAAATATAGGGAAAATAGAAAATGTGTCAGTGTGAGGTGACAAATGAAGCTAGAGATGCACAACTAACACCAAATTGTAGCTGAATCTGTACTGATTCAGTAAGGAGCTTCAAATGTTATGGAGCTAGATCCAGAAGAAAACCGCCATTACCGAAAAACCATTTTTATACAATAACTTTTGAACTAATAAAGACATAAAAGTGATTCCAAGTTCTAGTGGTATGTTTTCATGGTCAAGGATGTCAAATATAAAGGAAAGAAAAGTGTATGTATCATAGTTTTGGTTGTAACACTGAACTGTTGAATAGATCACTGTGCCAAGGAGGGAATCTCTTTAGGGTCAGTGACCCTATGGCCTTGTTAGTAAACGATGTCAAATACAACACACTGCAAAGAGGAAATCCCTCATGACAAACTATACAGGGCTGGGGAGCACAATGAATCTATGCTGTGGCTGTGATGCTACACGCGCTCTGATTGGCTGATTACTGGTCGGATGTTTTCCCGTGTCGGACCGGTTTCCATGACAACCAGTCCAAAACGCGTATTTTCTTTACAAACCAGAAGTTAAAAAATGCGATTAGAAGAAGCAAGTCTGACATGAACGTACTCCATAAATATTTAAACAGCATCTGAAAAAACACACAGGTTGAAAGCTTACCAGCTAACGACTGGACCATCTGTTAGAAAGTTTTTCATGGAGGTGAAGCAAACAGGAGCCGTCAGCGGCTTTCATATTCAGGCGCTACTATAAGTTTGCATGTTTTTATATATAGTGTTAGATATATTTCTGTGTTCAATTATGGTTTTCTTTATTTGTTTTCTGTACTTGTTTTGGTATTACGGTAGTTATTTTATTTAGGGTTATACTTATAGTTTCATATTCTCACTTTCCTTGTTCTGTCTTGGTATGTGCATGTAGCACCGGATTTACCCAGTTTGTACCACTTAGGATCACACTCTCACGAGCGCCACTAGCTTAGCTCATGACAAGCTAAAAGTCAACGCTCTCATTATGGCCGAACAACTTTCCACAATTTCTGGGTATTCTGTGTTAGTACGCGCCCACTGCCGATGTGCTTGATGAATTCCTGCACAAAAAGTAGTTCCCAGATAACTGTGATATATTCCATTGAGATAATTAGTATATCTTATTTAAATCAATTCTAACATTTACCAGTAATAAAATTATAAAGAGAACTGAAGTTTTTAGAGTGGCCATAATAAATATTTAAGAAACTTAAAAGTTTATGAGCATTCTAAACATTGACACGATGGAGTTTGATGCGGAAGAGTTCAGAAAGATACCATTGGAATGTTGGCGATGAAAGACTTGGGTGTTAACTTCGTGTTAAAGTCAGAACAAGAAGCTGCACTGAAAGAGATCTATCTGGGAAGAGAGACATTCTGTGTGTTGTCGCTCCAACAAGAGCGGCAGTTTAGCGAAAGTAGTCCGGCGAGCTCAATCTGTGGGCAAGCTATCCCACAATGCTAAAATAGCAGAGTTGTCGGTCCAATGAAAGCGGCACTCTGAGCAGGGTGACTTAGGATTTTAGGATGGATGGGATACACCTGGAAACAACTGGAGAGGGCAGGCCAGGACCGAGGAATCTGGCGGACTGTTGTCAGCAGCCTATGCTCTGAGAGGAGCGACGGGCAAAATGAATCACCACTTAGGATAAAGAGAGTTGGGTTACAACTATAAATCATATGTCTCCCGTTATTGCGCGGGCCTGGGGCAGGGGGATGGACCTCCCTTGAATACCCACGGGTGGGTGGGGGGGGGAGGTGTTCCTCTGTCAGGCATATGTAATCCTGTATTAAAAAACTGCTTGTATCCATTGTTCTGGGTTCTGTAAGAGCGGACCTTGTCTGTAAGAGAAGTTCTTATATATATAGTAAAGGGAGGGGTAGCTAAGGTCGATGGGGAGACGTGTTAATGTCCGGGGTAGAGAGAACTGCACATGCACAGTGGCGCGGTGGAGCTCCTCTCGACAGGTAGCTCATCTCACAGCGACAACGACACTTCCACCAGGAAGGTTGCGCTGAGGCCTGGAGAAGGTAAGTCGGAATCTCCAACAGGAGCAGGGGTAAAGTTTTCTGCCCATTATGATTAAAAGCACTTAAATCCATGACATTTTGTTGTAAACCCAAGAGGGACTGATGATCATACATCAGCAGAGACTCAATCTGTGAGGTTTTAGGGATTAAAAACACAGACAAAGGTGGGAACAACAGACGGCATGCAACACATACTTCCTCATGTCAGGAAGTGCACAGTAAAATAACCAGTGTTAAATTAAAACTGACAGTGAACATATGGTCCTACTCTGGTCAGAGTGGGACCATATGTTCACTGTCAGTTTTAATTTAACACTGTCAGTGTTAGTTTTACACTGGTGATTTTACTGTGTATATCCAGTACAAAACACAGAATGAAACTTTATTTCACCACTGAAAGGACATCCAAAATCTGCTTTAGGCCAAGCCTCAATCAATATTCGATGAACAAGCACCTTTCACATTCACAAGCAAGAGCTCCTTTATTTTGTTTTTAAGACCTGCAGACAATGTTCCAAATCTGGAACATTAGAAGAAAACTGGAGTAAGTGGGTACAGAAAACAGATGGATAATTGTTTTATGGTAATGGTCTAGTGGTAAAGCATTGAACTTGAGACCAGAGGATCCTGAGTTCAAATCCCAGCCTGACTGGAAAATCACTAAGGGCTCTTGGGCAAGGTCCTTAATCCCTGCGTTGCTCCTGCTGTGTACCGAGTACCTTGCATGGCAGCAGCCTGACATCAGGGAGAATGTGAGGTATTATTTGTAAAGCGCGTTGAGCATCTGATGCAGATGGAAAAGCGCTATATCAGTGCAGTCCATTTACCATTTATGGTTAGTCATCATTTTTACTCTGTGATATGTGGATCTTTGTTTTGTAGTTGTGGATAGCACTTTGTTGATTTTTTTTTTTCTTCTTCATTTAAAGTGTGTTTTAAATAAATCTATTATTATAACTATTATTATTATTAGCTCTATGACCCCTAAGGTTGTATTCGATTATGAGGAGAGATATTTATGGTACCGATCATTAATAATGTCTTATTTATGTTATTGTGTGGAAATATTCACATATAAAATTAATAAATGAAGAACAGACAAAAGGTCACTTTAAACCTCAATACACCCGAACAACATTAAAGCAAATGTTTTTATCAGTTCAAGCAGTGAAAATATGGAATTGCTGTCGAGATATTTTTTCAGTTTAAGAACAGGTTTTTGTAACAGAGGGTTGAAGAATCCCAACTTCTGGAGAGGGGCTGGACGCTTCATTTTTCTGGGGTTGCCCACGGGGAGAGGTGGAGAGCTGGGGTTGCATTGCTTATTGCTCCCCAGCTCAGTCACCATGTGTTGGAGTTCACGCCAGTGAACGAGAGGGTCGCGTCCCTACGCCTTCGGGTTGGGGACAGGTCTCTCACTGTTGTCCCGGCCTACGGGCTGAGCGGCAGTGCAGAGTACCTGACCTTCTTGGAGTCCCTGGGAGGGGTACTAGATAGCGCTCTGACTGGGGACTCTATTGTTCTCCTGGGGGATTTCAACGCCCACGTGGGCGACAACAGTGAGACCTGGAGGGGGGCGATCGGGAAGTACGGCCTCCCCGATCTGAACCTGAGTGGTTCAGTTGTTGGACTTCTGTGCTAGCCACAGTTTGTCCATCATGAATACCATGTTCGAGCACAAGGGTGTCCATAAGTGCACATAGCACCAGGACACCCTGAGCCCGAGGTCGATGATCGACTTTGTAGTCGTGTCATCTGACCTTCGGCCACGTGTCTCGGACACTCAAGTGAAGAGAGTGGCAGAGCTGTCGACCGATCACCACCTGGTGGTGTGTTGAATCCGCTGGGAGTGGAGGAAGCCGGTCAGACCTGGCAGGCCCAAATGTATCGTGAGGGTCTGCTGGGAACGACTGGCGGAACCCTCTGTCAGCGAGGTCTTCAACTCCCACCTCCGGGAGAGCTTCTCCCAGATCCCAGGGGAGGTTGGAGACATGGAGTCCGAGTGGACCATGTTCTCCATCTCCATTGTTGATGTGGCCGCTCGTAGCTGTGGTCACAAGGTCTCTGGTGCCTGTCGCGGCGGCCCCAAACCCGGTGGTGGACGCCAGAAGTAAGGGATGCTGTCAAGCTGAAGAAGGAGTCCTACTTGTCTTTGTTGGTAGGTGGGACCCCAGGAGGCAGCTGACAGTTGACAGACCTGAGACCCACTGGATGCAGGCGCTGCTGTACCTGGACGCTCCGGTGGACGTGGTGCAGGACACGCTGGTCACTGGCGAGGTTCGAATGTACCCGTCAGAGGAAAGCGACAGACATGTCTGCATCCATGTGGACTACACCATAGGAGAGGACAAAAGACGGTCCAAAACATTTTCCATCCCTGACTGGAGTTCTGACAGCCAGCAGTGAATCACAGTTTGACTCAAATCCAGTCACAGCGGGAATTATTCATCACAGAACTGACTTATACCCGACAAAGAGCTTGGATTCTGACAGACCACCTTGTATCTCTGTTTTACATCAGGATACTGATGGTTTCATGTCAACATCTTCTTGTTGTACCGCGTGCCGCAGCCCATGTGGTCGCAGAGGCAAAAACTCGGGTCTGGGAGGAGTTCGGGGAGTCCATGGAGGAGGACTAGCGGTCGGACCTCGAAGAAATTCTGGTAAACCGTCCGATGCATCAGGAGGCGGAAGCAGCTCTCCACCAGCACTGTCTACGGTGTGGGTGGGGAGCTGTTGACCCTGACTGGGGATGCTGTCGGGCGGTGGAAGGAATACTTCGAGGATCTCCTCAATCCCATCGTCACGTCTTCTGAAGAGGAAGCAGAGACTGGGGACTCAGAGGCAGACTCATCCATTACCCAGGCTGAAGTCACCGAGGTGGTTAGAAAGCTCCTCGATGGCAAGGCTCCTGGGGTGGATGAAATCCGTCCTGAGTACCTTAAGTCTCTGGATGTTGTGGGACTGTCCTGGCTGACACACCTCTGCAACATCGCGTAGTGGTCAGGGACAGTGCCTCTGGATTAGCAGACCGGGGTGGTGGTCCCTCTTTTTAAGAAGGGGGGCTGGAGGGTGTGTTCCAACTATAGGGGGATCACAGTCCTCAGCCTCCCCGGTAAGGTCTATTCCAGAGTACTGGAGAGGAGAATTCGACCGATGGTTGAACCTCGGATTCAGGAGGAGCAGTGTGGTTTTCGTCCTGGTCGCGGCACACTGGACCATCGCTACATGCTCCATCGGGTGCTCGAGGGTTCATGGGAGTTCACCCAACCAGTCCACATGTGTTTTGTGGATCTGGAGAAGGCGTTCAACTGTGTCCCTCGGGGCACCCTGTGGGGGTGCTCCGGGAGTACGGGGTCCGGGGTCCTTTGCTAAGGGATATCCGGTCCCTGTACGACCACAGCAGGAGCTTGGTTCGCATTGCCGGTAGTAAGTCAAACCTGTTTCCAGTGCACATTGGCCTCCGCCAGGGCTGCCCTTTGTCACTGGTTCTGTTCATTATTTTTATGGACAGAATTTCTAGACGCAGCCAGGGTGTAGAGGTGGTCTGGTTTGGGAACCAAAGAATCTCGTCTCTGCTGTTTGCGGATGATGTGGTTCTGTTGGCTTCGTCAAATTAGGACCTTCAGCGTGCACTGGGGCGGTTTGCAGTCGAGTGTGAAGCATCAGGGATGAAAATCAGCACCTCCAAATCCGAGGCCAAGAATTTTCCAGGGGTTCCCTCTGACCTGTCCCCTCAACCATCACCTTTCATCGTCCTGTCTTCAGTTTGTCAGTGGATCCCACATCACCTGACCCCTATTCAGCTCATCATTCCCTACCACGGCTCCTGCAAGACACCTGGTACCAGTGGGCTAACTGTTATGTTTGCACTGGCTAGCTTTCAACAACCCTACACACACACACACACACACTGAACTACACTGCGCTGAAGCAAGAAGACCAGCATGTGATCAAAGCAGTTGCTACTCACCACCTCCAGAGCAGCAAGGCACCATACTGACTAGCGGTATTGCACTGCCAATGGAGCTGGCAAAAATTTGTTTCCCTGTACTGACTATGGGATTGTCCCAGAGCACAGATCCTTACGGTAAAAATGGGCAGGTTCCCTTTATGACTCTATGAGGTGCTGGTAACCACCCCACAGTGATGTCTGACCGCAGTGATGCGTAAAGTATCTGGTGATAGAGTACGCTTCAAAAGAACACTGACATTAGTCATCAACCCAGAACAGGCATTTAATTGTTCATGTAGCAGAAGACTGTCTAGAAATGCATTACGCAGAAGTTGATGTTCTGTGTCTGGTCCTGCTTGTTCATGCATATGAACTGTATTCTGGCCTGTTGATGATTAGCCGAAAAACAGCAGCTTCCAGTGTGTGTGTGTGTGTGTGTGTGTGTGTGTGTGTGTGTGTGTGTGTGTGTGTGTGTGGGTGTGTGTGTGGTGTGTGTGTGTGTGTGTGTGTGTGTGTGTGTGTGTGTGTGTGTGTGTGTGTGTGTGTGGTGTGTGGCTTTGGTCACGCAAAAACTGGAGAGAGCTGACATTTGCCATTTCCTATACTTATGTATTTTGGTTGAAGGATGAACGCTGCGAAAATGGAAAGTTAATAGGACTAATATTTTTTGGAGAAATTATCAATTTACGATTTTCATAAGATTCAAGTTGGATGCGTGTCCCTTTTCAGTGACGTACTTGCGAAAGAGGTTGGCTGCTGACTGCGTATTTCTGCGGGTGTTCTTCGCATCTTTTTCTTGAAAAATTTGTTTTAAGTCGCATCGCTAACAGACGCAAACCTGTCTTCTGCCATCTTGTGAACAAACTGACAGCCAAAGTAGGCGTTATCTGATTGGTCGTTATCGTTAGAAGGCGTCACTCGATTGGCTAGCAGTACGCTGCTATGCGAGGTGTACTCGGCTCCACCATCGGTCAACTCGGCTCCCCCACCAGTCAACTCGGCATGACGTACAGCTGAGAAAGTGGCGAATGGGCCAATCAGAAGTTGGCAAAATGACGTACCATATAATACGAGGTCTGTTAGAAAAGTATCCGACCTTTTTATTTTTTCCAAAAACTATATGGATTTGAATCATGTGCGCTTGCATCAGACAAGCTTGAACCTTCGTGCACAGCGCGTGAGTTTTTTCACGCCTGTCGGTTGCATCATTCACCTGTGGCCAGGCTTTGAGTGAGCACTGGTCCACCCCCCTCATCCATCACCGAAATCCATCTGAATCTTTCGAATGGTTTCCAACTGGCTGTCTCTAACAGTTTCTGAAAAAAATTTCATGGAGCAAATCGGCAGCCTCTCAGTCATTTCACTGCAATAAAAATCCGATGAGGCGGGTGGATCAGTGCTCACTCAAAGCCTGCCCACAGGCGAATGACGCAACCGACAGGCGTGAAAAACTCACGCATGCGCACGAAGGTTCAAGCTTGTCTGATGCAAGCGCACGTGATTCAAATCCATATGGTTTCTGAAAAAAAATAAAAAGGTCGGATAGTTTTCTCACAGCCCTCGTAATCAATAAAATGTACGTTTCAGTCCATGGGGGCTGTTACCCAGGTGGCTGTCTTCAAAGGAGAACTTACCAGGTTCACAAATTGTTTTTCTCCAAGTCTGCAATTCTGAGGTGAAATATTACCACATACTGCTGTCAACATCTGCTGTGGGCAAAGGTTTGTTAAATGAGGTCAACTGATTCGTGTCTCAAGTTACACATTCTCAAGATACATTTTTTTAACTGTGCGTTTAAAAGCTGCAATGCTCAAAGCAAAATATTCATCACAAAACAGGCTGTTTGAGACATCTGTGATGTATGTCACGTGGATTATGTCTGGACTCGTGCATTCTCCTCAGACCACCTCACTCAGTGGAGTCTATTTTTTGTTTTTATCTTATTATCCTCCATCAGTTCTGCTTTAAAAAGAATCATCTGCTGTACTGGATCTACTGCATGCACAGGGCATTATGGGATATTGGGAAACACCATATACGTGACGTTCTCTACATCTTTGACACTTCTGTTGGCTGAGTCCAGGAAATTATTTAAAGCCTGAATATTAGTCTTAATCCAGGACAGTTGCAAACCCAGACACTCTGAGCCCTCACTGAGATTCTCAGGTGCTGCAATCAGGGTACAGATTATTTCTACAAAGATCTGTGGAGTTCAAGTAAATAACTTTTTCTCCTGAGAAAGGCAGCATCTTCATGGATCATGGACTCCACAATCCAACCCAACACCCAGTCCAAGTGTAGTGAGATGAAATCAAGATTAAAATGCATCCGGAAAGTATTCACAGCGCTTCACTTTTTCCAGTGTTACAGCCGTATTCCAAAATGAAGTAAATTCATTATCCTCCTCAAAATTCTACTCACAACACCCCATAATGACACATGAAAGGGGCCAAAACTGTAGACCTGCACAAGGCTGGGATGGACTACAGGACAACAGGCAAGCAACTTGGTAGAAGACAACAACTGTTATGATTATTTATTAGAAAGTGGAAGAAACACAAGATGGACTGTCAATCTCCCTGGGTCTGGGATTCCATGCAAGATCTCACTTTGTGGGGTAAGGATGATTCTGAGAAAGCTCAGAACTACACAGGAGGACCTGGTCAATGACCTGAAAACTTTCAAGTTTTTTGATTTTTGTTTTTTGATTCAGATGGCTTTCGGTGACTTTTCAGTCATGTGACTATCCGAGAAATTGTGGAAGAGGTGGGCATGTCACAGCATGTCCTGTGAGACTTCAACATGGAGGTGCTTTTGCTCCGCCGTCAGCAGCAGCATGAATTTCACAGCCACTCTTTTCATGGCCAAATCTTCTGCCACAGTGGAATGTACCGAAAAAGTGCTGATGTCCACCTCTTCCACAATTTCTCAGACAGTCACACGACGGTCCCTCATCACCACAGCGTTCACTTTGGAATGGTCTGGTCATTTCAGCATGTTGATGGCTGCCCGGAGTGTGGCTCGCTCTCCACCATTGTGTGGACGTCTTTAAACCGGTTGTACCGCTCCTTAATCTGTGTGATGCCCATAGGATCGTCACCAAAAGCTGTCTGAATCTTCCGAATGGTTTCCACCTGGCTGTCGCCCAGTTTCTGGCAAAATTTGATGCAGTAGCGCTGCTCCAGTCGTTCCGTCATTTTCTTGATGTAAGCAAGCACACGTGATTCAAATCCATCAGGTTTTTGCAAAAAATAAAAAGGTCCGCTACTTTTCTAACAGACCTTTGTATATATACAGTGAAGAAAATAAGTATTTGAACACCCTGCTGTTTTGCAAGTTCTCCCACTTTGAAATCATGGAAGGGTCTGAAATTTTCATCTTAGGTGCATGTCCACTGTGAGAGGCATAATCTAAAAAAAAAAATCCGGAAATCACAATGTATGATTTTTTTAATAATTTATTTGTATGTATGCTGCAAATAAGTATTTGAACACCAGCCAACGAGCAAGAATTCTGGCTCACACAGACTTGTTAGTTTGTCTTTAAGAAGCCCTCTTATTCTTATTTACCTGTATTAATTGTTGCCTGTATAAAAGACACCTGCTCACACACTCAATCACACTCCAACCTGTCCACCATAGCCAAGACCAAAGAGCTGCCTAAGGACACCAGGGACAAAACTGTAGACCTGCACAAGGCTGGAATGGACTACAGGACAACAGGCAAGCAGCTTGATAGAAGTCCTCCCCCATGCCTCTCCCAAGCCTTCAGAGGAGGCATGGGAGAAGGTCATGTGGTCAGATGAGATCAGAATAGAGCTTTTTGGAATCAACTCCACTTACCATGTTTAGAGGATGAGAACAACCCCCCAAAAAAATATCCCAACCGTGAAGCATGGGGGTGGAAACATCATACTCTGGGGGTGCTCTTCTGCAAAGGGGACAGGACGACTGCACTGTATTGATGGGAGGATGGATGGGGTCATGTATTGCGAGATTTTGGCAAACAACCTCCTTCCCTCAGTAAGAGCATTGAAGATGGGTCATGGCTGGGTCTTCCAGCATGACAATGACCCCAAACACACAGCCAGGGCAACTAAGGAGGGGCTCCGTAAGAAGCATTTCAAGGTCCTGGAGTGGCCTGGCCAGTCTCCAGACCTGAACTCATTAGAAAATCTTTGGATTATATATATATATATATACATACATACATACATACACACACACACATGAGGTCTGTCAATAAAGTATAGGTCCTTTTTATTTTTTTCAAAAACTATATGGATTTCATTCATATGTTTTTACGTCAGACATGCTTGAACCCCCGTGCGCATGCGTGAATTTGTCCACGCCTGTCGGTGACGTCATTCGCCTGTGAGAGATTTTGAGGTGATACTGTCGCTTTAAGGACTTCTCACGGAGCGGGACGTCATGCAGCGCTCCCAGGCGCCGTCGTCAGCCTGTTTCAAGCTGAAAACCTTCACATTTCAGGTTCTATTGATCCAGGACGTCGTGAGAGAACAGAGAAGTTTCAGAAGAAGTCGGTTTCAGCATTTTATCTGGATATTCCACTGTTAAAGGAGATTTTTTTAATGAAAGACGTGCGGACGGATTGCAGCGTCGGTTCACACCGGCCGCGACGCTCCACCACAGGAAAAACACCTCTGTTGGAAGCCTTAAGGACAAGTTGGAACATGCCCAGCTGTTAAACACTTTCTCAGATACTCACTCCACTGAAAGCCATCAAAAGCTGCCTGGATTTTACAAATGGTTATCAATACGGAGGTGTTTTTCCTGTGGCGGAGCGTCGCGGCAGCTGCGAGCCGACGCTGCAATCCGTCCGCACGTCTTTCATTAAAAAAAATCTCCTTTAACAGTGGAATATCCGGATAAAATGCTGAAACCGACTTCTTCTGAAACTTCTCTGTTCTCTCGATGTCCTGGATCAATAGAGCCTGAAATGTGGAGGCTTTCAACTTGAAACAAGCTGACGACGGCGCCTGGGAGCGCTGCGCGACGTCCCGCTCTGTGGGAAGTCCTTAAAGCAACAGCATCACCTCAAAATCAGCCGTTAAAATTTTCACCGAAAACCATCTTAATTTTTCGAACCGTGTCCACTTCGATGTGCATCACAGGTTTAGAAAAAATTTTGATCAAACAAAGCACCAGTCTCTCAGCAACTTCTCAGACAAAGGAATTCCGATGAGGGGCTGGACGACTCCTCCCACAAGGAGTGCTCACAGACGAATGACGTCACCGACAGGCATGGAAAACTCACACATGCGCACGAGGGTTCAAGCATGTCTAACGTAAAAACATATGAATGAAATCCATATAGTTTTTGAAAAAAATAAAAAGGACCTATACGAGATCTATCAGAAAAGTATCCTACCTTTTTATTTTTTAAAAAACTATATGGATTTGAATGACATGCGATTACACCAATCATGCTTGAACCCTCGTGCGCATGCGAGAGTTTTTTCACGTGTGTCGGTGACGTCAATGCCCTGTGGGCAGGCCTTGAGTGAGATGTAGTCCCGCCCTCTCGGCTGAATTCCTTTGTTTCACACGCTGCTCGAGACGGCGCGCGTTGCTTTATCAAAATTTTTTCTGGACCTGTGAGGAATATCCGAGTGGACACTATTTGAGAAATTAAGCTGGTTTTCGGTGAAAAGTTTAACGGCTGATGAGAGATTATGGGGTATTTCTGTCGGTTTAAGGACTTCCCACGGAGCAGGACGTCGCGCAGCGCTTCCAAGCGCCGTCGTCGGCCTGTTTCGACCTGAAAACATCCTAATTTTTAAGGCTTAATTCATCCAGGACGTCGTGAGAGAACAGAGAAGATTCAGAACAGGCCGGCATGAGGACTTTATGCAGACAATCCACTGTTTAAAGACATTTTGTAATGAAAGATGTGCGCGCAAATCTGTGTGCGCCGCGACAGGAAAAACACCTCCGTGTTGAAAACCATTTGTAAAATTCAGGCGGCTTTGATGGCTTTCAACAAGTGAGTAACTGAGAAATTGTTTAACAGCTTGGGCATGTTACTACTTGCCCGTTAAGGTTTCCAACGGAGGTGTTTTTCCTATCGCGACCCCCCGCGGTCGGGTCTGGCCTGACATGCGACTCTGCCCACACGTTCTTTCATTACAAAATGTCCGTTAACAATGGAATGTCCGAATAAACTCCTCATGCCAACTTCTTCTGAAAGTTTTCTGTTCTCTGACGACTTCTTGGGTCAACAGAGCCTGAAATGTGGAAGTTTTCAACTTGAAACGGCGAGACGCTGCCGCCTCGAAGCGCAGATCGCCGTCAGGCGCCATGGGCCGTCCTTAAAGCGACACTACCAGACCAAAATCTCTCATCAGCCATTAAAATTTTTACCGAAAACCAGCTGAATTTATCGAATGGTGTCCACTCAGTTGTGCCTTATAGTTTTGAAAAAATTTTGATCAAACAAAGCAGCAGTCTCTGAGCCATTCCTAAACAATGAAAAAATCGACGAGAGGGTGGGCCACTCCTCACTCAAAGACTGCCCACAGGCGAATGACGTAACCGACAGGCGTGAAAAAAACTCTCGCATGCCCACGAGGGTTCAAGCATGTCTGATGTAATCACACGTGATTCAAATCCATATGGTTTTTGAAAAAAATAATAAGGTCAGATACTTTTCTAATAGACCTCGTACTTTATTGACAGCCCTTGTATATATATATATATATATATATATATATATATATATCAAGTGCTTACTTCCAAGTGTCACTGAATTAATAGCCTTAATAAGCAACGGTTCACTGATGTTGATTTTTTTTTTTCTTTATATTGAGACCGTTATCGTCTGAGGTTAACTTTTTTTTTGGGGGGGGGGGGTGTTGGTTTTTATAAAGTTATGGGGTATGGTTGTAGCCTGCAGTAGGAAGTCAGATGCTTGGTTTAAGCTGCAGTCCTCTTCATTCGGGAAGGGTACACAAGCTAAAGTAAGATTCAGCTTTCTCAGTGGACTAAAAAGAAACATTTACCATCAGTGTTCTTAAGACAATTTTTATTTTTGTCATTTTTATTTTTTTCAGTAGGTCCAAAGGAAGCCTCACCGGACTAAGCCACTAAGCATTAAGCCACCAGACTACACCACCAGATGGCGCTGCCTGGTACCACCAAAATAAAGTGCATTACAGTAATCCAGTTGAGAGGTAATGAGGGCATGGATTACTGTTTCAAAGTGCCAATGTGCGAGAAAAGGCTTCACTTTAGCAAGCTGCCTAAGGTGAAAGAAACTAGACCTAATTACTGAACAAATTTGGTGATCCAATTTAAAATCGCTGTCCATCTTAAAAACCAAATTGGTAACAGTACTCTTTGTACAAGCTACCAGTGGACCCAAATCAACAGGGGAGCACACACAGGAGCCGCTAGGGACAAACACAATCACCTCTGTTTTCTTATCATTACAAGTTAAGAAGTTTAGGGCCATCCAGGCATCAATATCCTCAAGACATGATAGCAGAGGTTTGAGAGAAAAGGCATAACCTTTCCTCAGGGGACATATATCTGGCTGTCATCAGCACAGAAATGAAAAGCGACACCATGTTTTCTGAGGATAGATGCTAGGGGTACCATGTATATGGAGAAAAGCAGGGGTCCTAAAATTGAACCCTGTGGGGCCTCATACAGGAGCAGAGTGGAGGAGGATTCAAACTTCAAGACCAAGGCTCATAGTCTTGTCTGCTATGTAGGACCTAAACCAGTCCATGGTGCTCCCACCAATGCCTACTGCTGCAGACGAAGTAACAAGATACTGTGGTCTGCAGTATCAAAGGCAGTGGTCAAGTCAAACAAGACAAGAACAACATAGTTGCCATTATCATTTGCCATTATAAAACTTAAAAGGGCAGTTTCTGTGCTGCGCAACATTTTAAAACCAGACTGAAAAATCTCCATAATGTTGAGTTCATCAAAGAAAGTTTTTAGTTGTACAATGACAACTTTTTCCAGGATTTTAGAGACAAATGGCAACTTGGAGATGGGCCTGAAATTTGCTAAAAGTGTTCTCAAGGACAGGCTTCTTCGTGTTTGACGCTTACGGGGACAACACCAGAGGACAGGTTGCTATATTAAAATGGTCAGAATCGACTGCTTTAAGAGAGAAAAAACATCTTTAAAGAAGTGGGGATGGACCACATCATGAGGAGAACCTGATGGTTTTATGTGGACCACCACATCCTCTAACAGTGACAGAGTAACAGGTTCAAATCCATTGAAGACCGCTGCGCAAGGAACAGAGGCAGAGGGGTCAAAGGTGGGTGGAGAAATGAGAGCTCTTGTAGAAGCAACATTGTCAATGAAAAAGGACAAAAACCTGTTACACACATCGACTGACATGTCCAAACATATTCAGGACAGAGTCACCTGTTCTGAACAGTACGTACGCTTCTTCTGTAACAATATTTGACAGAAAATATCTTTTGGATTCTTTGACAATGTTTTTAACCCAGAAGCAGAACTCCTTCATATCAATGCAGGCTGAATCAGGGTGTGCACAGGCAGCAGAGAGATGTCTGGCAGGGAGGAGTTAAAAGTCCGGCAGAGCCTGACAGGTGCTGAAAAAGGACAGGAGAAATCAAGACGAAATAAAACTGGTGCATGATCAGAAACACACATCACCAATCTCTCAGCGTGACACAGTCAGACCAGGAGAAAAAAAAACAAGTCTAGTGTGTGTCCGTGCACGTGTGTGGAGCCGGACACACACGGCCTCAAATGAAAAGAGTCCAGATGTTTAAAAAGTCCTTCACCACATCAGGACAGCAGACATGGAGATTAAAATCACCGACAAGCAGGACACGATCATAGTTGGGCATCACTGCTGCAAGGAAGTTTGAAAACTCACTTATGAGCTCCTGATTATATCTGAGGCCGGTAGATGACATCACAGAGCACCGGGTCCGAGCGACCAGCTTCGAAAACAGTCTGCCATGTGCATAACGTTTCTCCACACAAGGAAATAATTTCAAACAATGGCAATATTACTGTCAAAAACAAAAGTTAATACAAGGAAGAGGGGACTGAACAGGGTGTCATTTTTGTTTCAGATGAATTTGAAGGGAATGGCAATCTTTATAGTTATGAAAATTTCTTAGAAACAAAATCATTTCCAGTCATGTTTATAGAATTTGCTTCTCTTGCATGCTGAAATGCTTCTCTTGTAAAGGTCATTCCTCAGAGGACGCTTGAGTTTAATTGTGTCACCGAAAGTGTCACCGAACTTATCAAAAGATTGACGTTCAAACACCCTATCTTACGACTGGGGGATTGATATACTTGATGGAAAATGTACAAACAAATGTTTGGAATACACATCAGAGCCAGAACAAAATCTCCCCCCCAAAGGAAAAAATTTTCTGGAACTCACAATTAGGAAAAATCAATTGGCATAAAACGTGACTGTGCCCCTTCCAGTCTAGTATTTACAGAAAGTGTGCAATAATTATTTAAACAAAATTAGGCAGGTGTACCTATAAATTTTGGCATCCTTGTTATTTTATGAGAATTTCCAAATCTCGTCCATTTTCAAATATTTCTGGTAGAATTTAATACAAATATGTTGGAACTAACACATCATAAGAAAAGTGAATATTCACTGAAACACCTCGTTATGACGAACAGACCTTTAGGAGAGTTTGTTGTGATTTTTAAATCTCTTTGGGGCTTGTGTTTTTTCTCTCTCTCTCTCTCTTTATTTTTACTGACAACATTTGATATATTAGATGTTACATTAATGATTGTGTTCTATTTTGTGTCAATTGTCTGGATTTATATACGCGTTCATTTTTGTATTTTGAAGTGCCAAATTAAAAATTAAAATAAATTTAAAAAAAACAGCTCGAAAACAGTCAGCTCAAAACTGGAGAAGGATGCAGGACCGTTTACAAAAGTTCCTTTAAAAGCAGTCGGAGAGTTAAAATAAGAACAATCGTCCGGTAAACGGGGCTGAACTCACCGGCGCTCATCCACTTCTCCGTTACGCAAAAAGTCCGGATCACGGAGCTGAATAAATTAAGAAGTTTAGTTTGCCGACGATGGCAATTAACAAGACTAATTGTGGTCGGAGCTGATGGAGCTTGTGGTCTGTCAGATCTCTGAGCGCGGGCGGCGTCCGGTTGCGGACATTTACACCGGCGGAGCCGCGGGGGGGGGGGGCGGGGGCGGGGGCGTAATACGTCATCCGAGCCGGTGACAGACAGGTAGCAGACATTAGCTGTCTGTTCCGTACAGATGAGATTCTTAACGATTCTTACGTAACAATTTACACCTTTATTTTGGCGGGCAAATAAAGGTGTAAATTGTTCATCCAAACATAGTAAACGTAAGTGTACTAACTATAAAAAGATAAGTATTCTTAACCTGGAGGGTATTTATTACCTCCGCCAAGGAGGTTATGTTTTCGATCGAGTTTGTTTGTCTTTTTGTCAGCAGGATAACTCAAAAAGTTTGAACGGATTTTGATGAAATTTTGTGGAGTGGTTGGAAATGACAAGAGGAACAAGTGATTAAATTTTAGTGGTGATCCTGATCACGATCCGGATCCAGGACGTTTTTAAAGGATTCTTCACCATTGCGGGATAGAAGGAATTTTGACATTCTAGTTTCTAACTACACAAAAACAAGGCGAAAGGCTTGAAAAAAATTAGGGTGTAACATAGTCAAATGTTCTATCAAACATCAAAGTCTGGTGATGATCGGATCTGGATTCCGGATCTGATGATCCAGAATATGCAAAAATATAGGGAAAATAGAAAATGTGTCAGTGTGAGGTGACAAATGAAGCTAGAGATGCACAACTAACACCAAATTGTAGCTGAATCTGTACTGATTCAGTAAGGAGCTTCAAATGTTATGGAGCTAGATCCAGAAGAAAACCGCCATTACCGAAAAACCATTTTTATACAATAACTTTTGAACTAATAAAGACATAAAAGTGATTCCAAGTTCTAGTGGTATGTTTTCATGGTCAAGGATGTCAAATATAAAGGAAAGAAAAGTGTATGTATCATAGTTTTGGTTGTAACACTGAACTGTTGAATAGATCACTGTGCCAAGGAGGGAATCTCTTTAGGGTCAGTGACCCTATGGCCTTGTTAGTAAACGATGTCAAATACAACACACTGCAAAGAGGAAATCCCTCATGACAAACTATACAGGGCTGGGGAGCACAATGAATCTATGCTGTGGCTGTGATGCTACACGCGCTCTGATTGGCTGATTACTGGTCGGATGTTTTCCCGTGTCGGACCGGTTTCCATGACAACCAGTCCAAAACGCGTATTTTCTTTACAAACCAGAAGTTAAAAAATGCGATTAGAAGAAGCAAGTCTGACATGAACGTACTCCATAAATATTTAAACAGCATCTGAAAAAACACAGGTTGAAAGCTTACCAGCTAACGACTGGACCATCTGTTAGAAAGTTTTTCATGGAGGTGAAGCAAACAGGAGCCGTCAGCGGCTTTCATATTCAGGCGCTACTATAAGTTTGCATGTTTTTATATATAGTGTTAGATATATTTCTGTGTTCAATTATGGTTTTCTTATTTGTTTTCTGTACTTGTTTTGGTATTACGGTAGTTATTTTATTTAGGGTTATACTTATAGTTTCATATTCTCACTTTCCTTTGTTCTGTCTTGGTATGTGCATGTAGCACCGGATTTACCCAGTTTGTACCACTTAGGATCACACTCTCACGAGCGCCACTAGCTTAGCTCATGACAAGCTAAAAGTCAACGCTCTCATTATGGCCGAACAACTTTCCACAATTTCTGGGTATTCTGTGTTAGTACGCGCCCACTGCCGATGTGCTTGATGAATTCCTGCACAAAAAGTAGTTCCCAGATAACTGTGATATATTCCATTGAGATAATTAGTATATCTTATTTAAATCAATTCTAACATTTACCAGTAATAAAATTATAAAGAGAACTGAAGTTTTTAGAGTGGCCATAATAAATATTTAAGAAACTTAAAAGTTTATGAGCATTCTAAACATTGACACGATGGAGTTTGATGCGGAAGAGTTCAGAAAGATACCATTGGAATGTTGGCGATGAAAGACTTGGGTGTTAACTTCGTGTTAAAGTCAGAACAAGAAGCTGCACTGAAAGAGATCTATCTGGGAAGAGAGACATTCTGTGTGTTGTCGCTCCAACAAGAGCGGCAGTTTAGCGAAAGTAGTCCGGCGAGCTCAATCTGTGGGCAAGCTATCCCACAATGCTAAAATAGCAGAGTTGTCGGTCCAATGAAAGCGGCACTCTGAGCAGGGTGACTTAGGATTTTAGGATGGATGGGATACACCTGGAAACAACTGGAGAGGGCAGGCCAGGACCGAGGAATCTGGCGGACTGTTGTCAGCAGCCTATGCTCTGAGAGGAGCGACGGGCAAAATGAATCACCACTTAGGATAAAGAGAGTTGGGTTACAACTATAAATCATATGTCTCCCGTTATTGCGCGGGCCTGGGGCAGGGGGATGGACCTCCCTTGAATACCCACGGGTGGGTGGGGGGGGGAGGTGTTCCTCTGTCAGGCATATGTAATCCTGTATTAAAAACTGCTTGTATCCATGTTCTGGGTTCTGTAAGAGCGGACCTTGTCTGTAAGAGAAGTTTATTATATAGTAAAGGGAGGGGTAGCTAAGGTCGATGGGGAGACGTGTTAATGTCCGGGGTAGAGAGAACTGCACATGCACAGTGGCGCGGTGGAGCTCCTCTCGACAGGTAGCTCATCTCACAGCGACAACGACACTTCCACCAGGAAGGTTGCGCTGAGGCCTGGAGAAGGTAAGTCGGAATCTCCAACAGGAGCAGGGGTAAAGTTTTCTGCCCATTATGATTAAAAGCACTTAAATCCATGACATTTTGTTGTAAACCCAAGAGGACTGGATCATACATCAGCAGAGACTCAATCTGTGAGGTTTTAGGGATTAAAAACACAGACAAAGGTGGGAACAACAGACGGCATGCAACACATACTTCCTCATGTCAGGAAGTGCACAGTAAAATAACCAGTGTTAAATTAAAACTGACAGTGAACATATGGTCCCACTCTGACCAGAGTAGGACCATATGTTCACTGGTAGTTTTAATTTAACACTGTCAGTGTTAGTTTTACACTGGTGATTTTACTGTGTATATCCAGTACAAAACACAGAATGAAACTTTATTTCACCACTGAAAGGACATCCAAAATCTGCTTTAGGCCAAGCCTCAATCAATATTCGATGAACAAGCACCTTTCACATTCACAAGCAAGAGCTCCTTTATTTTGTTTTTAAGACCTGCAGACAATGTTCCAAATCTGGAACATTAGAAGAAACTGGAGTAAGTGGGTACAGAAACAGATGGATAATTGTTTTATGGTAATGGTCTAGTGGTAAAGCATTGAACTTGAGACCAGAGGATCCTGAGTTCAAATCCCAGCCTGACTGGAAAATCACTAAGGGCTCTTGGGCAAGGTCCTTAATCCCTGCGTTGCTCCTGCTGTGTACCGAGTACCTTGCATGGCAGCAGCCTGACATCAGGGAGAATGTGAGGTATTATTTGTAAAGCGCGTTGAGCATCTGATGCAGATGGAAAAGCGCTATATCAGTGCAGTCCATTTACCATTTATGGTTAGTCATCATTTTTACTCTGTGATAGTGGATCTTTGTTTTGTAGTTGTGGATAGCACTTTGTTGATTTTTTTTTTCTTCTTCATTTAAAGTGTGTTTTAAATAAATCTATTATTATAACTATTATTATTATTAGCTCTATGACCCCTAAGGTTGTATTCGATTATGAGGAGAGATATTTATGGTACCGATCATTAATAATGTCTTATTTATGTTATTGTGTGGAAATATTCACATAAAAATTAATAAATGAAGAACAGACAAAGGTCACTTTAAACCTCAATACACACGACCGAACACATTAAAGCAAATGTTTTTATCAGTTCAAGCAGTGAAAATATGGAATTGCTGTCGAGATATTTTTTCAGTTTAAGAACAGGTTTTTGTAACAGAGGGTTGAAGAATCCCAACTTCTGGAGAGGGGCTGGACGCTTCTTTTTCTGGGGTTGCCCACGGGGAGAGGTGGAGAGCTGGGGTTGCATTGCTTATTGCTCCCCAGCTCAGTCACCATGTGTTGGAGTTCACGCCAGTGAACGAGAGGGTCGCGTCCCTACGCCTTCGGGTTGGGGACAGGTCTCTCACTGTTGTCCCGGCCTACGGGCTGAGCGGCAGTGCAGAGTACCTGACCTTCTTGGAGTCCCTGGGAGGGGTACTAGATAGCGCTCTGACTGGGGACTCTATTGTTCTCCTGGGGGATTTCAACGCCCACGTGGGCGACAACAGTGAGACCTGGAGGGGGGCGATCGGGAAGTACGGCCTCCCCGATCTGAACCTGAGTGGTTCAGTTGTTGGACTTCTGTGCTAGCCACAGTTTGTCCATCATGAATACCATGTTCGAGCACAAGGGTGTCCATAAGTGCACATAGCACCAGGACACCCTGAGCCCGAGGTCGATGATCGACTTTGTAGTCGTGTCATCTGACCTTCGGCCACGTGTCTCGGACACTCAAGTGAAGAGAGTGGCAGAGCTGTCGACCGATCACCATCTGGTGGTGTGTTGAATCCGCTGGGAGTGGAGGAAGCCGGTCAGACCTGGCAGGCCCAAATGTATCGTGAGGGTCTGCTGGGAACGACTGGCGGAACCCTCTGTCAGCGAGGTCTTCAACTCCCACCTCCGGGAGAGCTTCTCCCAGATCCCAGGGGAGGTTGGAGACATGGAGTCCGAGTGGACCATGTTCTCCATCTCCATTGTTGATGTGGCCGCTCGTACTGTGGTCACAAGGTCTCTGGTGCCTGTCGCGGCGGCCCCAAACCCGGTGGTGGACGCCAGAAGTAAGGGATGCTGTCAAGCTGAAGAAGGAGTCCTACTTGTCTTTGTTGGTAGGTGGGACCCCAGGAGGCAGCTGACAGTTGACAGACCTGAGACCCACTGGATGCAGGCGCTGCTGTACCTGGACGCTCCGGTGGACGTGGTGCAGGACACGCTGGTCACTGGCGAGGTTCGAATGTACCCGTCAGAGGAAAGCGACAGACATGTCTGCATCCATGTGGACTACACCATAGGAGAGGACAAAAGACGGTCCAAAACATTTTCCATCCCTGACTGGAGTTCTGACAGCCAGCAGTGAATCACAGTTTGACTCAAATCCAGTCACAGCGGGAATTATTCATCACAGAACTGACTTATACCCGACAAAGAGCTTGGATTCTGACAGACCACCTTGTATCTCTGTTTTACATCAGGATACTGATGGTTTCATGTCAACATCTTCTTGTTGTACCGCGTGCCGCAGCCCATGTGGTCGCAGAGGCAAAAACTCGGGTCTGGGAGGAGTTCGGGGAGTCCATGGAGGAGGACTAGCGGTCGGCCTCGAAGAAATTCTGGTAAACCGTCCGATGCATCAGGAGGCGGAAGCAGCTCTCCACCAGCACTGTCTACGGTGTGGGTGGGGAGCTGTTGACCCTGACTGGGGATGCTGTCGGGCGGTGGAAGGAATACTTCGAGGATCTCCTCAATCCCATCGTCACGTCTTCTGAAGAGGAAGCAGAGACTGGGGACTCAGAGGCAGACTCATCCATTACCCAGGCTGAAGTCACCGAGGTGGTTAGAAAGCTCCTCGATGGCAAGGCTCCTGGGGTGGATGAAATCCGTCCTGAGTACCTTAAGTCTCTGGATGTTGTGGACTGTCCTGGCTGACACACCTCTGCAACATCGCGTAGTGGTCAGGGACAGTGCCTCTGGATTAGCAGACGGGGTGGTGGTCCCTCTTTTTAAGAAGGGGGGCTGGAGGGTGTGTTCCAACTATAGGGGGATCACAGTCCTCAGCCTCCCCGGTAAGGTCTATTCCAGAGTACTGGAGAGGAGAATTCGACCGATGGTTTGAACCTCGGATTCAGGAGGAGCAGTGTGGTTTTCGTCCTGGTCGCGGCACACTGGACCATCGCTACATGCTCCATCGGGTGCTCGAGGGTTCATGGGAGTTCACCCAACCAGTCCACATGTGTTTTGTGGATCTGGAGAAGGCGTTCAACTGTGTCCCTCGGGGCACCCTGTGGGGGTGCTCCGGGAGTACGGGGTCCGGGGTCCTTTGCTAAGGGATATCCGGTCCCTGTACGACCACAGCAGGAGCTTGGTTCGCATTGCCGGTAGTAAGTCAACCTGTTTCCAGTGCACATTGGCCTCCGCCAGGGCTGCCCTTGTCACTGGTTCTGTTCATTATTTTTATGGACAGAATTTCTAGACGCAGCCAGGGTGTAGAGGTGGTCTGGTTGGGAACCAAAGAATCTCGTCTCTGCTGTTTGCGGATGATGTGGTTCTGTTGGCTTCGTCAAATTAGGACCTTCAGCGTGCACTGGGGGCGGTTTGCAGTCTAGTGTGAAGCATCAGGGATGAAAATCAGCACCTCCAAATCCGAGGCCAAGAATTTCCAGGGGTTCACTCTGACCTGTCCCTCAACCATCACCTTCATCGTCCTGTCTTCAGTTGTCAGTGGATCCCACCATCACCTGACCCCTATTCAGCTCATCATTCCCTACCAACGGCTCCTGCAAGACACCTGGTACCAGTGGGCTAACTGTTATGTTTGCACTGGCTAGCTTTCAACAACCCTACACACACACACACACACACTGAACTACACTGCGCTGAAGCAAGAAGACCAGCATGTGATCAAAGCAGTTGCTACTCACCACCTCCAGAGCAGCACGGCACCATACTGCTAGCGGTATTGCACTGCCAATGGAGCTGGCAAAAATTTGTTTCCCTGTACTGACTATGGGATTGTCCCCAGAGCACAGATCCTTACGGTAAAAAATGGGCAGGGTTCCCTTTATGACTCTATGAGGTGCTGGTAACCACCCCACAGTGATGTCTGACCCCGCAGTGATGCGTAAAGTATCTGGGTGATAGAGTACGCTTCAAAAGAACACTGACATTAGTCATCAACCCAGAACAGGCATTTAATTGTTCATGTAGCAGAAGACTGTCTAGAAATGCATTACGCAGAAGTGTATGTTCTGTGTCTGGTCCTGCTTGTTCATGCATATGAACTGTATTCTGGCCTGTTGATGATTAGCCGAAAAACAGCAGCTTCCATGTGTGGTGTGTGTGGTGGTGTGTGTGTGTGTGTGTGTGTGTGTGGTGTGTGTGTGTGTGTGGTTGTTGTGTGTGTGTTGTGTGTGTGTGTGTGTGTGTGTGTGTGTGTGTGTGTGTGTGTGTGTGTGTGTGTGGCTTTGGTCACGCAAAAACTGGAGAGAGCTGACATTTGCCATTTCCTATACTTATGTATTTTGGTTGAAGGATGAACGCTGCGAAAATGGAAAGTTAATAGGACTAATATTTTTTGGAGAAATTATCAATTTAAGATTTATCATAAGATTCAAAGTTGGATGCGTGTCCCTTTTCAGTGACGTACTTGCGAAAGAGGTTGGCTGCTGACTGCGTATTTCTGCGGGTGTTCTTCGAATCTTTTTCTTGAAAAATTTGTTTTAAGTCAGCATCGCTAACAGACGCAAACCTGTCTTCTGCCATCTTGTGAACAACTGACAGCCAAAGTAGGCGTTATCTGATTGGTCGTTATCGTTAGAAGGCGTCACTCGATTGGCTAGCAGTACGCTGCATGCGAGGTGTACTCGGCTCCACCATCGGTCAACTCGGCTCCCCCACCAGTCAACTCGGCATGACGTACAGCTGAGAAAGTGGCGAATGGGCCAATCAGAAGTTGGCAAAATGACGTACCATATAATACGAGGTCTGTTAGAAAAGTATCCGACCTTTTTATTTTTTCCAAAAACTATATGGATTTGAATCATGTGCGCTTGCATCAGACAAGCTTGAACCTTCGTGCACACGCGTGAGTTTTTTCACGCCTGTCGGTTGCATCATTCACCTGTGGCCAGGCTTTGAGTGAGCACTGGTCCACCCCCCTCATCCATCACCCGAAATCCATCTGAATCTTTCGAATGGTTTCCAACTGGCTGTCTCTAACAGTTTCTGAAAAAATTTCATGGAGCAAATCGGCAGCCTCTCAGTCATTTCACTGACAATAAAAATCCGATGAGGCGGGTGGATCAGTGCTCACTCAAAGCCTGCCCACAGGCGAATGACGCAACCGACAGGCGTGAAAAAACTCACGCATGCGCACGAAGGTTCAAGCTTGTCTGATGCAAGCGCACGTGATTCAAATCCATATGGTTTCTGAAAAAAAATAAAAAGGTCGGATAGTTTTCTCACAGCCCTCGTAAATCAAATAAAATGTACGTTTTCAGTCCATGGGGGCTGTTAACCAGGTGGCTGTCTTCAAAGGAGAACTTACCAGGTTCACAAATTGTTTTTCTCCAAGTCTGCAATTCTGAGGTGAAATATTACCACATACTGCTGTCAACATCTGCTGTGGGCAAAGGTTTGTTAAATGAGGTCAACTGATTCGTGTCTCAAGTTACACATTCTCAAGATACATTTTTTTAACTGTGCGTTTAAAAGCTGCAATGCTCAAAGCAAAATATTCATCACAAACAGGCTGTTTGAGACATCTGTGATGTATGTCACGGGATTATGTCTGGACTCGTGCATTCTCCCTCAGACCACCTCACTCAGTGGAGTCTATTTTTTGTTTTTATCTTTATTATCCTCCATCAGTTCTGCTTTAAAAAGAATCATCTGCTGTACTGGATCTACTGCATGCACAGGGCATTATGGGATATTGGGAAACACCATAATACGTGACGTTCTCCTACATCTTTGACACTTCTGTTGGCTGAGTCCAGGAAATTATTTAAGCCTGAATATTAGTCTTAATCCAGGACAGTTGCAAACCCAGACACTCTGAGCCCTCACTGAGATTCTCAGGTGCTGCAATCAGGGTACAGATTATTTCTACAAAGATCTGTGGAGTTCAAGTAAATAAACTTTTTCTCCTGAGAAAGGCAGCAATCTTCATGGATCATGGACTCCACAATCCAACCCAACACCAGTCCAAGTGTAGTGAGATGAAATCAAGATTAAAATGCATCCGGAAAGTATTCACAAGCGCTTCACTTTTTCCAGTGTTACAGCCGTATTCCCAAATGAAGTAAATTCATTATCCTCCTCAAAATTCTACTCACAACACCCCTAATGACAACATGAAAGGGCAAAACTGTAGACCTGCACAAGGCTGGGATGGACTACAGGACAACAGGCAAGCAACTTGGTAGAAGACAACAACTGTTATGATTATTTATTAGAAAGTGGAAGAAACACAAGATGACTGTCAATCTCCCTGGGTCTGGGATTCCATGCAAGATCTCACTTTGTGGGGTAAGGATGATTCTGAGAAAGCTCAGAACTTCACAGGAGGACCTGGTCAATGACCTGAAAACTTTCAAGTTTTTTGATTTTTGTTTTTTGATTCAGATGGCTTTCGGTGACTTTTCAGTCATGTGACTATCCGAGAAATTGTGGAAGAGGTGGGCATGTCACAGCATGTCTGTGAGACTTCAACATGGAGGTGCTTTTGCTCCGCCGTCAGCAGCAGCATGAATTTCACAGCCACTCTTTTCATGGCCAAATCTTCTGCCACAGTGGAATGTACCGAAAAAAGTGCTGATGTCCACCTCTTCCACAATTTCTCAGACAGTCACACGACGGTCCCTCATCACCACAGCGTTCACTTTGGAATGGTCTGGTCATTTCAGCATGTTGATGGCTGCCCGGATGTGGCTCGCTCTCCACCATTGTGTGGACGTCTTTAAACCGGTTGTACCGCTCCTTAATCTGTGTGATGCCCATAGGATCGTCACCAAAAGCTGTCTGAATCTTCCGAATGGTTTCCCACCTGGCTGTCGCCCAGTTTTCTGGCAAAATTTGATGCAGTAGCGCTGCTCCAGTCGTTCCGTCATTTTTCTTGATGTAAGCAAGCACACGTGATTCAAATCCATCAGGTTTTTGCAAAAAATAAAAAGGTCCGCTACTTTTCTACACAGACCTTTGTATATATACAGTGAAGAAAATAAGTATTTGAACACCCTGCTGTTTTTGCAAGTTCTCCCACTTTGAAATCATGGAAGGGTCTGAAATTTTCATCTTAGGTGCATGTCCACTGTGAGAGGCATAATCTAAAAAAAAAAATCCGGAAATCACAATGTATGATTTTTTTAATAATTTATTTGTATGTTACTGCTGCAAATAAGTATTTGAACACCAGCCAACGAGCAAGAATTCTGGCTCACACAGACTTGTTAGTTTGTCTTAAGAAGCCCTCTTATTCTTATTACCTGTATTAATTGTCTGCCTGTATAAAAGGACACCTGCTCACACACTCAATCACACTCCAACCTGTCCCACCATAGCCAAGACCAAAGAGCTGCCTAAGGACACCAGGGACAAAACTGTAGACCTGCACAAGGCTGGAAGGGACTACAGGACAACAGGCAAGCAGCTTGATAGAAGTCCTCCCCCATGCCTCTCCAAGCCTTCAGAGGAGGCATGGGAGAAGGTCATGTGGTCAGATGAGATCAGAATAGAGCTTTTTGGAATCAACTCCACTTACCATGTTTAGAGGATGAGAACAACCCCCCAAAAAAATATCCCAACCGTGAAGCATGGGGTGGAACATCATACTCTGGGGGTGCTCTTCTGCAAAGGGGAAGGACGACTGCACTGTATTGATGGGAGGAGGATGGGGTCATGTATTGCGAGATTTTGGCAAACAACCTCCTTTCCCTCAGTAAGAGCATTGAAGATGGGTCATGGCTGGGTCTTCCAGCATGACAATGACCCCAAACACACAGCCAGGGCAACTAAGGAGGGGCTCCGTAAGAAGCATTTCAAGGTCCTGGAGTGGCCTGGCCAGTCTCCAGACCTGAACTCATTAGAAAATCTTTGGATTATATATATATATATACATACATACATAATACATACACACACACACACATGAGGTCTGTCAATAAAGTATAGGTCCTTTTTATTTTTTCAAAAACTATATGGATTCATTCATATGTTTTTACGTCAGACATGCTTGAACCCCGTGCGCATGCGTTGAATTTGTCCACGCCTGTCGGTGACGTCATTCGCCTGTGAGAGATTTGAGGTGATACTGTCGCTTTAAGGACTTCTCACGGAGCGGGCGTCATGCAGCGCTCCCAGGCGCCGTCGTCAGCCTGTTTCAAGCTGAAAACCTTCACATTTCAGGTTCTATTGATCCAGGACGTCGTGAGAGAACAGAGAAGTTTCAGAAGAAGTCGGTTTCAGCATTTTATCTGGATATTCCACTGTTAAAGGAGATTTTTTTAATGAAAGACGTGCGGACGGATTGCAGCGTCGGTTCACACCGGCCGCGACGCTCCACCACAGGAAAAACACCTCTGTTGGAAGCCTTCAGGACAAGTTGGAACATGCCCAGCTGTTAAACACTTTCTCAGATACTCACTCCACTGAAAGCCAATCAAAAGCTGCCTGGATTTACAAATGGTTATCAATACGGAGGTGTTTTTCCTGTGGCGGAGCGTCGCGGCAGCTGCGAGCCGACGCTGCAATCCGTCCGCACGTCTTTCATTTAAAAAAAATCTCCTTTAACAGTGGAATATCCGGATAAAATGCTGAAACCGACTTCTTCTGAAACTTCTCTGTTCTCTCGATGTGTCCTGGATCAATAGAGCCTGAAATGTGGAGGCTTTCAACTTGAAACAAGCTGACGACGGCGCCTGGAGCGCTGCGCGACGTCCCGCTCTGTGGGAAGTCCTTAAAGCAACAGCATCACCTCAAAATCAGCCGTTAAAATTTTCACCGAAAACCATCTTAATTTTTCGAACCGTGTCCACTTCGATGTGCAATCACAGGTTTAGGAAAAATTTTGATCAAACAAAGCACCAGTCTCTCAGCAACTTCTCAGACAAAGGAATTCCGATGAGGGGCTGGACGACTCCTCCCACAAGGAGTGCTCACAGACGAATGACGTCACCGACAGGCAGGAAAACTCACACCATGCGCACGAGGGTTCAAGCATGTCTAACGTAAAAACATATGAATGAAATCCATATAGTTTTTGAAAAAATAAAAAGGACCTATACGAGATCTATCAGAAAAGTATCCTACCTTTTTAGTTTTTTAAAAAACTATATGGATTTGAATGACATGCGATTACACCAATCATGCTTGAACCCTCGTGCGCATGCGAGAGTTTTTTCACGTGTGTCGGTGACGTCAATGCCATGTGGGCAGGCCTTGAGTGAGATGTAGTCCCGCCCTCTCGGCTGAATCCTTTGTTTCACACGCTGCTCGAGACGGCGCGCGTTGCTTATCAAAATTTTTTCTGGACCTGTGAGGAATATCCGACGTGGACCTATTTGAGAAATTAAGCCTGGTTTTCGGTGAAAAGTTTAACGGCTGACTGATGAGATTATGGGGTATTTCTGTCGGTTTAAGGACTTCCCACGGAGCAGGACGTCGCGCAGCGCTTCCAAGCGCCGTCGTCGGCCTGTTTTCGACCTGAAAACATCCTAATTTTAAGGCTTAATTCATCCAGGACGTCGTGAGGAGAACAGGAAGATTCAGAACAGGGCGGCATGAGGACTTTATGCAGACAATCCACTGTTTAAAGACATTTTGTAATGAAAGATGTGCGCGCAAATCTGTGTGCGCCGCGACAGGAAAAACACCTCCGTGTTGAAAACCATTTGTAAAATTCAGGCGGCTTTGATGGCTTTCAACAAGTGAGTAACTGAGAATTGTTTAACAGCTTGGCATGTTACTACTTGCCCGTTAAGGTTTCCAACGGAGGTGTTTTTCCTATCGCGACCCCCCCGCGGTCGGGTTCTGGCCTGACATGCGACTCTGCCCACACGTTCTTTCATTACAAAATGTCCGTTAACAATGGAATGTCCGAATAAACTCCTCATGCCAACTCTTCTGAAAGTTTTCTGTTCTCTGACGACTTCTTGGGTCAACAGAGCCTGAAATGTGGAAGTTTTCAACTTGAAACGGCGAGACGCTGCCGCCTCGAAGCGCAGATCGCCGTCAGGCGCCATGGGCCGTCCTTAAAGCGATACTACCAGACCAAAATCTCTCATCAGCCATTAAAATTTTTACCGAAAACCAGCTGAATTTATCGAATGGTGTCCACTCAGTTGTGCCTTATAGTTTTGAAAAAATTTTGATCAAACAAAGCAGCAGTCTCTGAGCCATTCCTAAACAATGAAAAAAATCGACGAGAGGGTGGGCCACTCCTCACTCAAAGACTGCCCACAGGCGAATGACGTAACCGACAGGCGTGAAAAAAACTCTCGCATGCCCACGAGGGTTCAAGCATGTCTGATGTAATCACACGTGATTCAAATCCATATGGTTTTTGAAAAAAATAATAAGGTCAGATACTTTTCTAATAGACCTCGTACTTTATTGACAGCCCTTGTATATATATATATATATATATATATATAATTTCAAGTGCTTACTTCCAAGTGTCACTGAATTAATAGCCTTAATAAGCAACGGTTCACTGATGTTGATTTTTTTTTTTCTTTATATTGAGACCGTTATCGTCTGAGGTTAACTTTTTTTTTGGGGGGGGGGGGGGTTGGTTTTTATAAAGTTATGGGGATAGTATGGTTGTAGCCTGCAGTAGGAAGTCAGATGCTTGGTTTAAGCTGCAGTCCTCTTCATTTCGGGAAGGGGACCAAGGGGTGGGGGTGTTCTGGTCTGTATGTGTTTGATATAATTTGTTTTTTCCATCTCATTTTTCTTATACTATTTGTTTTTTTATTTGGTTTTATTGTGTTTTGTCTCTTTCACACCCTTGAAGCTTAAGGTGGCCCAATGTTTGTATCACTCTTTTTTCTCAATATGGAACCATACCCACACAGAAATAATGCTGGAAATGTCCACATATGGCTGTCAGTAGTACTGCGGGTAGTCCCATTAGATTCTTATCCTGTAATGTGAAGGGCATGAATGGTCCTGTAAAGAGATCTAGGGTTTTCACCCATTTGAAACATTGTAAAACAGTTGTGATTTTTCATCATTAAACTAATTTACATATTAAAGATCAAAGCAGGTTTAGAAAGCCATGGATAGGACACATCCATCACTCTAATTTTAACTCCAGAGCAAGACGGATTGTAATTTTAGTTAGTATGAGCGAAGCGTCGCGAAACTCACTCATGGTACAGGGTGTCCGAAACAGGAAGTGCCAATTTTCAAATCCACAGTAAAACAGGAAATGTTCAAATACCTCTCTTCGAGGACGACCGATAGTCCTCCTCTATAGCCTCCCCGAACTCCTCCAGACCCGAGTTTTTGCCTCTGTGACCGCACGGGCTGTGGCACGCTTGGCTGACGGTACCTGTCAGCTGTCTCGGGGTCCCACCTACCAACAAGATAAGTAGGACTCCTTCTTCAGCTTGACGGCATCCCTTACTTCCACTGTCCACCACCGGGTTCGGGGATTGCCGCCACGACAGGCACCAGAGACCTTGCGACCACAGCTACGAGCAGCCCCATCGACAATGGAGGTGGAGAACATGGTACCACTCAGACTCCATGTCTCCAACCCTCCCCCGGGATCTGGGAAGAAGCTCTCCCGGAGGTGGGAGTTGAAGACCTCGCTGACAGAGGGTTCGCCAGTCGCTCCCAGCAGACCCTCATGATACGTTTGGGCCTGCCTGGTCCGACCGGCTTCCTAACCTCCCAGCGGATCCAACTCACCACCAGGTGGTGACTCGGTCGACAGCTCTGCTCCTCTCTTCACTCGAGTGTCCGAGACACGTGGCCGAAGGTCAGATGATACGACTACAAAGTCGATCCTGGTGCCACGTGCACTTATGGACACCCTTGTGCTCGAACATGGTGTTTCGTGATGGGACAAACTGTGACTAGCACAGAAGTCCAACAACTGAACACCACTCAGGTTCAGATCGGGGAGGCCCTGCTTCCCCGATCACCCCCTCCAGGTCTCACTATCGCCGCCCCACTTGCGGCATTGAAATCACCAAGCGAGAACAATGGAGTCCGCAGTCGTGAGCGCTATTAGTACCCCTCCAGGGACTCCAGGAAGGTCGGGGTACTATGCACTGCGCTAGGCCAGTAGGCCAAGACAACGGTTGAGCGACCTGCCCTGACCCCGAAGGCGTAGGGACGCGACCCTCTCGTTCACCGGAGTGAAGTCCAACACTCGGCAACTGAGCTGGGGAGCAATAAGCAATGCAATGCCCAGCTCCTCCGCCTCTCCCTGTGGGTGACGCCAGAAAATGAAGTGTCCAGCCCCCTCTCCAAAGAGTTGGGTACCAGAGCCCAAGCTGTGCGTGGAGGTGAGCCGACTATCTCTAGCGGTATCTCTCAACCTCCCGCACAAGCTCAGGCTCCTTCCCCCTAGCTAGGTGACATCTCCACGTGCCAACAGCCAGGGGCTGTGAGCATGGACCGGGCTGCGGGCCACCCGCCCTCGACCGCCACCCAATCCTCTCTGCACACCCGACCCCATGGCCCCCTCTGCAGGTGGTGAAACCACAGGAGGGCGGGCCCACGTCACTCTTCGGGCTGAGCCCGGCCGGGCCCCATGGGCTAAGGCCCGACCACCAGGCGCTCGCGCACAAGCCCCAACCCCAGGCCTGGCTCCAGGGTGGGACCCCGGCTCCGCCATACTGGGCGACGTCTCGGTCCTTGATCTTTTACTGGTCATGGAGGTTCTGAACTGACCTTAGTCTGACCCGTCACCTAGGACCTGTTTGCCTTGGGAGACCCTACAGGGAGCACAAAGCCCCCGACAACATAGCTCCTAGGATCATCCAGGAACGCAAACTCCCCCACCATGATAAGGTGGCAGCTACGGGGGGGGGGGATGTTGTTGGACGGTGGAAGGAGTACTTCGAGGATCTCCTCAATCCCATTGTCACGTCTTCCGAAGAGGAAGCAGAGACTGGGGACTCAGAGGCGGACTCATCCATTACCCAGGCCGCAGTCACCGAGTGGTTAGAAAGCTCCTCGGTGGCAAGGCCCCTGGGGTGGATGAAATACGTCCTAAGTACCTTAAGTCTCTGGATGTTGTGGGGCTGTCTTGCTGACACACCTCTGCAACATCGCGTGGCGATCGGGGACAGTGCCTCTGGATTGGCAGACCAGGGTGGTGGTCCCTCTGTTTAAGAAGGGGGACCGGAGGGTGTGTTCCAACTATAGGGGGATCACACACCTCAGCATCCCCGGTATGGTCTATTTCCAGAGTACTGGAGAGGAGAATTTGAACGATGGTCGAACCTCGCATTCAGGAGGAGCAGTGTGGTTTTCGTCCTGGTCGCGGCACACTGGACCAGCTCTACACGCTCCATCTGGTGCTCGAGGTTCATGGGAGTTGCCCAATCAGTCCACATGTGTTTTGTGGATCTGGAGAAGGCGTTTGACCGTGTCCCTCGGGGCACCCTGTGGGGAGTGCTCCGGGAGTACAGGGTCTGGGGTCCTTTGCTAAGGGCTATCCGGTCCCTGTACGACCGCAGCAGGAGCTTGGTTCGTATTGCCCGGTAGTAAGTCAAACCTGTTTCCAGTGCACATTGGCCTCCGCCAGGGCTAGCCCTTTGTCACCAGTTCTGTTCATTATTTCAGGTCAGTGGAGTGTCCTTGCCTCAGTGGAGGAGTTTTAAGTATCTCGGGGTCTTGTTCACGAGTGAGGGACGGATGGATGCGTGAGATCGATAGACGGATCGGTGCAGCATCGCAGTGATGCGGTCGCTGTATCGGACCGTCGTGGTGAAGAGAGAGCTGAGTAGGGGGGCAAAGCTCTCAATTTTACCGATCGATCTACGTTCCGATCCTCAACTATGGTCATGAGATTTGGCTCATGACGAAAGAACGAGATTACGAGTACAAGTGGCCGAGATGAGTTTCCTACCGCAGGGTGGCTGGGCGCTCCCTTAGAGATAGGGTGAGGAGCTCGGTCACTCGGGAGGAGCTCGGAGTCGAGCCGCTGCTCCTCCACGTCGAAAGGAGTCGGTTGAGGTGGCTTGGGCATCTTTTCCAGGATGCCCCCTGGACGCCTCGCTGGAGAGAGGTGTTCCGGGCACGTCCCATGGGAGGAGGCCCGGGGAAGACCCAGGACACGCTGGATGGGACTACATCTCTCGGCTGGCTTGGGAACGCCTTGGGGTTTCCCCCGGAGGAGCTGTGTGTGGATCGGGAGGTCTGGGCGGCTTTGTTTGAGCTGCTGCCCCCGTGACCACTCCAGATAAAGCGGAAGAAAATGGATGGATGGATGGATGGATGTTCAAATACCAAACACTTCCGGATTGACAGACAAGATCCCATGGAATCTTGCAGGAACTCAGTGGCAAGCCTCACACTCAAACAGGACGTGCTGAATTCTCAGTCACATTGAAACAGGAAATATCCAATGTTGAACTCTTCTGCATGGGTGGCGCTAGAGTGGAGGCTGGGGTTTCACTGGACTCCCCTGAAATCTGATTGGACACGATGATTGACATGTCACAGCACCCACATCTGGTTGAAAGACCTGCATTTTGAATCAGTGAGTCACATTGACTGGCTAGAGTTCCTCCTGTCCAGTAGTTTGTGCTGTGTACCACAAAAAGTTCTACTCCACCTTAGCAGAAGAAGAAAAAATGTTTGCTCCAGATTTTGAACTGACACGTCCTTTGAAGTCCGGACTTCTAATCACACCAACTTATATTGGTGAGTAACGACCATATTTTATTCCAGAAATGAGGTCCAGGTTAATTTGGGTGGCTTATATACACATGTTTAAACTAACAGACAGCAGCTGGTATGCTCGTTGGCTTATTAATGCAGCAAATAACTGAAACAATCCTTCAAATGGTGATACAAGCATCAAATTCAGCACAAATACAGCTGGAGCAAAATTAATGGAGCAACTCTTTAACTTTTGACTCCTGTACAAACTGAAACTGACCTTTGTCACCATTCTTGCTGCTTTTACTCATAACTCCCACAACATTCAGTCACAGATAGACCAAACTATACCTTTTTGGAATCTTTATGATCAGGCAAATAATGTGGTGTAGTTTTGTATATGATTGGAGCATCTTTTAATTTAGACCAGGGGTGGGCAACTTGATGCAGAAAGGGCCAAGAGGGTAATAATGGCTGATTTGAGAGCTGGAGGAACCTGACCGGATTTGAGTGACTGGTTAATAATTTCTTTGATTAGAGGACTAATAGCTGTAATGTTTGATTTTAGTAGTGGTGTAGGGAGAGGATCCAATGAACAAGTAGATGTTTTCATGCATTTTATGATCCTCTCTACCTCTGTCAGATTGGTGTCCATGAATCTGAAAAAGTGTGGAGTGGGTTGGAGATACTGAGTTTGAAGTGAAATGGTGTTGTAGCAGGGGAGATGAGACCGAATTGTGGCTACCTTTGTTGTGAAAAAGTCCAAAAACCTGTTACACTGATCTGTGCTGGTATCGGTGTCGGAGTGTGTGGGAGGTTTAGGAGAGAGTTGATTGATGAAAATAACTGTTTGTACCCGTACAGTTTGAAATTTTATAAGAGAAGTATTGGGACTTGGCTGTGGCGAGTGCTCTCGAGTACTGTTTCTGGTGTTCATGGTAAGCCTGTTTGTGTACGTGTAAGCCACTGGAGACATATCTGTGCTCCAGGGCGCGACCAGCAGTTTTCATTTTTCGGAGCTCTGTTGTGTACCAAGGAGCTGACCTGGAAAAAAGTTACTGTTCGTTGTTTGATTGGTGCATTAAACTCGAGGATGTTGTGAAGACTAGAGTTGTAGTGCTGAACGGATTCATTAACTGATGTGAACTGTGTGACTTGTGAAAATTTCTGTATGCCCTGGGTGAAGAGAATGGTGCAGTTGCTTTTAAGTTTCTGACCGGATTTGACGTTTGTTTGGAGGTATGTCTCTGCTATGGCAGGTTCCAGGGAGATGGCCTTATGGTCAGACACGCCCAGGTCGTACAGTTTTATGTTTTAATGGGAGCATTGTCTGTTATGACCAAATCAAGAGTGTGGCCTTTTGTGTGTGTGGGAAACTGTTATATGTTGAGGTGAGTGAAGGCAGTCCAGGAGATCTAGGAGCTCTGCACTGGGGTGGTTGTGAGGGAAGTCGACGTGAACGTTGAAATCTCCCAGTATAAGTGTACTATTGGAGGTTGCACAGCGTGTATGTTAGTAGGTCTTGAAGTTCAGCAGTGGAATCACAGGGTGTGGTTTTGGGGGCGTAGATGAGGAGAATTTTGTTGTTTCTTTTTGTGATCTACATTGAATGTGATGAGCTCTGGCAGTGGAGAGGTGTTATAATAAGATATTTATGGTAAATGACAGCAAGACCCCCACCCCGGCCTGTGGACCTGGCCCTTCCAAGGTAGTGTATCCTGGGGGACATGCTTCTTTAGTGCAGATAGAGTCTGATTTGTGCCATGGTTTCTGTAAGGCACATCATATGTATTTGTTTGTCGAGAATATGTTCAAATATTAGGCTGTTTTAACTTGTGAGTGATTGGGAATTGAAGACGTGTTATTCTTATCTTGGAGATGTTCTTGCATCTTGGCAAAGTCCGGAGCAGGCGGAAATCCACTCCATGTTTTCCTGTTTCCCTTTATTGTCAGCGTGCTGGTCGTGTTCTGATGACGTCGTTGCCAATGACGCGTTGAATGTGTGCCACGGAGATGCCGTCGGTTGAAGAGGGTCGTGGTGCGGGCTGGCCGTGGAATATTCCTCATGTCTCTTAGATGTGGGCGATTTGTAGCCGGATTGAGGATGATGGCGGTGGAGCCTCCTTTCCTCGGCATTCAGCAGAGCCATCTGGGTGGGATGTGCAGGCCCGGCGTGTGAGTGCAGCGGGGCTAGCGTGCATGGTCTGCCCCAGGTAGAGGCGTCGCTCCCAGACCCCAGTGGCTTTGTCTCGCCGATCGCCTCACCCGTCCTGGACACCAGAGCAGCGCTCACAGGAAGGACAGAGGAATGGAGGTGAGGTTGATGCAATGCTGAGTAGGATGAACAAAGTGAGAATACCTGTAGGTTATTGTTGTTGCTCCTGTTAGCGGTGGTGTTGGCATGCTGTCCTCTGCTGGGCGGCAGAGCGGACCGGGACACTGGTGAATGTCCCCGGATAACAGGAGGCAGATGGCAATGATAAATCCGATGGTTTGTTGTGGTTTTAGAGCAGTTTTGGTCTGTGTTGAGAACCGGCCGTAGAGACGAGAAAAGATGAAAGTGGTAGCCAGGGTGAACTTGCCAAATCTGAAATGTTTGTTTGCTTGGATTGTCATTTGCATGTTGAAAGATGGCAATATTTTTCCGTGAGAGTAATAATCAATCAGTTTTCGACAGGGGTCGGAGTAGACAAAATTACTCATGAGCAGTATATGAATGAAGACGGCTGCAGCTGCCCCTGCCATACCTGGCGCCGCCATCTTGAGTAGGTCTATCTTGTCACTATGTGCTTCCCAGCATTCCTTGAGCAAGAAATGCTGGGAAGTACATAGACCTATGTTCTCTCAGGAGGGGTCAGCCGAAAAGCAAAATAAGGAAAATGCTTAAAAAGGTGGAGAGTATGGGGGCAGAGCCCCCCAGAAGCTGAAAGGCAAAATAAGGAAAATGCTTAAAAAGGCGGGGGGAGGGGGCAGACTCCCCCAGAAGCTAAAAGGTTTTAGTCATGCTCATGCTCCCAGGAACCATTTTACTGAAAAAAGTCTGAAGGACCTAAAGGACATGGTTAGATGGCGAGGAGCTTTTCCAAGTATGTGAGAGGCAAATAAAGAAAAATGCTTAAAAAGGCGGGGGGTCTGGGGGAACAGAGCCCCCCCCCCCCCCAGAAGCTGAAAGGTTTTTGCCATGCTAATGCTCCCCTGAAGCATTTACTCAAAATTAAGTCTGAAGAACCTAAATGACATGGTGAGATGCTGACGAGCTTTGCTCATTCATGTTCGTGACATATGCATATTAACAAAATACATTTCTCACTTTCTAAAATGATCACAGACACAAAAGGAAGATACTTAATTATTGTAGGGACTACCCTGCACACTCTTCTGTGAATGTCTATGCTCCAAATCTTGATCATGCCCAGTTTGATGATAACCTTTTAGGGATGAGCCCCGATTTAAATACACATCTTCTGATTTTTGGTGGTGATCTAAACTTGATAGATCTGCCTCCAGCATAAAACCCCCCTCTACTATGTCCAAATCTTTTTTGGACTTTTTGACCCAAAATGGATACATTGAGCCTTGGAGATTTCATAATCCACAAACCAAAGAATATTTTTTTCTTGCATTTTCGTCATACATATTCTCGCATAGATTTTTTTAATCAATGGCTCTTTAATTCCAAAAATTCATAATTCTGCATATTTTCCAGTTGTCATCTCAGATCATGCTCCATTGGCTCTTGATATTGCCTTGTCCCCTTACCATCCATCTTGACCTCCTTGGAAGTTAAACCCCTTCCTACTCACTATCCTCTGTGAATATATTTCATCTTCTGTCGAAAACTTTTAATTACTAATCAATCTGACGCCATCTCAAATACTTTATTACATACATGTCAACCCCTTTGAGGGTCCACCTGTATAACCAAGTGATAAAATCCATAAAATCTACACAAAATCCTTATAACCTCCTAAATCGCACCAAAATCAGTTTTATTACAGTACACACAACCGCATAGCGGCATCACATATTTGGGGTTTTGTCCATATATTAATAACTAACACCAGGGATCTCCGTGGACTCTTTTATGGTGGAAGTCCATCCACAGTTAAATCCTCTTGCTCCACAGTAAAATTGCTTGCTCTCAATAAAATCAATGTCTACAAGTACATTGTCGGTATTTTGTACAAACTCAATATATTTCCCGTGAATATAGTGTCACACAGCTGTTCTATTTTTATAGAAACAAGAACTCACAGAGTAACAGATCACTGCTCCTAACAATCTTTGGCCCTATGCCATCTGAGACTGCTCTGCCCTACGATTGGATATTGGAAAACCATGTGCTGGTGAACCAATTCCGATTGGATGCTCACATTGCACATGTCATCACACAGCTTCTATGAGGAATACAAAGATGGTGGACGGCTGGCCGAAAGTCAGTGGAGTTAAGAAAAACAACAGCAAAAAACCCTGAATATCCGTAAGACTTTATTTGTACGTCCATATGAGTCTGAAACTCAGAAAAATCCGTATAGTTTGACATGTATGTTATTATGGGAAACTCTATGCCACGTTCACACTGGGCGATGGTGGCGTGTCCATCACCACGCGACCGAAGCAAATTTGTGGCGTCTGGTCACGCCCGGTGTGAACGCGGCATAAGGTTTATCTTAAAGGTCAAAATATTTCTTATTTGTTTCACCTGTCCAGGTCCAGGAGCGCTAGAAAAAAAGACCTTTCTACAGAAATTTTGAAACTTGATCTTCAGTATGCCCAGAAACCTTCCATAGACGTTTATAAGTTTATAAGCAATGCCTTAGTTTTCAACTTGAGTTTGAATTGATCTGACAAGGGAAGATGAGCAATTGTGACTACAGTCTTGGCAATACAGCTACTCGCTTATTGGCCAATAAACTCAGGCATCATGTTGCCACCCGCCAAATTGTGCAAATATAAAATACATCAGGTACTTTGACATCTGATCCAACTGAAATTAATTTTGTTTTTTATTACATTTATTTATTTATGATCAAAGGAAACAACAGAACAGGCCCAGATAAACAGAAAGAAACAGGGCACACATCAATGCCCAAGAACAGAAAAGGAACAACAAGATACAACATCAAAATTGCTGCTTGTAACATAAAGTACAAGGTGTCATTTACACAGTGTCCCACACGGAGGTCACTACATGGTCACTTTTTTTTAGTAATGAGTAATCTAACGCGTTAATCTTTCCAAATCAGTAATCAGATTAAAGTTACTTCTCCATGTCACTGTGCGTTACTATTATTTTTCATTGTGGGTCGATAGCAGCATTAAACTTGGTCTGTGGGCAGGAGGTCGGGGTTCGACTGAACTGCCCACTTTAAGTGAGCTGTGAGCTTTTCATCCACGGTTTTTTGCAGCTGCTCGACTCGTCGTCTCCTCTTAAAGCACGGTGATCAGCACACCTGCACTGAGGTTTACAAAGACATTTTTATACTTTTTTCCTCCTTTATTTAGAGCTGAGCTGAGCCGCTCCGTATCTGCACGTTAAAACAGCTGATCCTCCGCGACGCGTCAACAACTAACACTATTTTCCACTCAAATGCACCTAAACTCTCTTTCTGAGGACCACATGATGTGAAAACACAATAAAACTTTCTTACCTGTAAATCTGGTCACGTTTTCTGCATAAATAATGTTATCCATTCTTTGTGCTCAAACGCCAAAGCAGGGTGAATCCAGATGGAATGGGGGCGTGGAGGAGGGATCTGCCCCCCTCACAACACCCCTAGATTAAAAGTCCAGTTTTGAAGCCTTTTTTTTACTACTAATACTAACTACTAATACTACTTAAAATAATATTAATTTCGACAAGTAAAATATTTAGAGAGAATTTAAATGTTAGAAAAATGCTAGAATGAATTTAATAGTTACATTTATAAACAATGTAGGTTTGAAATTGCAAGTTTTACTGTTACAGTGCTGTCAACAGTTAAATATGAGGTCAAGAAAGAGGTCTTTATTTTACTTTTTATAAAACAAGTATTTATTTTCATTGAAGTCAAGAAAGGGTGACTATAAAGTAAGTTTTGGCAAAACAGGTATCATTGTCATGTTGAGGTGGCAGTGGGTTGTTGTCGGCAGCTGGGAAAAGTAACTAAAAAAGTCAATCAATCAATCAATCAATTTTTTTATATAGCGCACAAATCACAACAAAACAGTTGCCCCAAGGGCGCTTTATATGTAAGGCAAGGCCATACAACATTATGTAAAACCCCCAACGGTCAAAACGACCCCCGTGAGCAAGCACTTGGCTACAGTGGGAAGGAAAAACTCACTTTTAACAGGAAGAAACCTCCAGCAGCAACCAGGCTCAGGGAGGGGCAGTCTTCTGTGGGGACTGGTTGGGGCTGAGGGAGAGAACCAGGAAAAGACATGCTGTGGAGGGGAGCAGAGATCGATCCACTAATGATTAAATGCAGAGTGGTGCATACAGAGCAAAAAGAGAAAGAAACAGTGCATCATGGGAACCCCCCAGCAGTCTACGTCTATAGCAGCATAACTAAGGGATGGTTTCAGGGTCACCTGATCCAGCCCTAACTATAAGCTTTAGCAAAAAGGAAAGTTTTAAGCCTAATCTTAAAAGTAGAGAGGGGTGTCTGTTCCCTGATCTGAATTGGGAGCTGGTTCCACAGGAGAGGAGCCTGAAAGCTGAAGGCTCTGCCTCCCATTCTACTCTTACAAACCCCTAGGAACTACAAGTAAGCCTGCAGTCTGAGAGCGAAGCGCTCTAATGGGGGTGATATGGTACTACGAGGTCCCTAAGATAAGATGGGACCTGATTATTCAAAACCTTATAAGTAAGAAGAAGAATTTTAAATTCTATTCTAGAATTAACAGGAAGCCAATGAAGAGAGGCCAATATGGGTGAGATATGCTCTCTCCTTCTAGTCCCCGTCAGTACTCTAGCTGCAGCATTTTGAATTAACTGAAGGCTTTTTAGGGAACTTTTAGGACAACCTGTAATAATGAATTACAATAGTCCAGCCTAGAGGAAATAAATGCATGAATAGTTTTTCAGCATCACTCTGAGACAAGACCTTTCTGATTTTAGAGATATTGCGTAAATGCAAAAAGCAGTCCTACATATTGTTTAATATGCGCTTTGAATGACATATCCTGATCAAAAATGACTCCAAGATTTCTCACAGTATTACTAGAGGTCAGGGTAATGCCATCCAGAGTAAGGATCTGGTTAGACACCATGTTTCTAAGATTTGTGGGGCCAAGTACAATAACTTCAGTTTTATCTGAGTTTAAAAGCAGGAAATTAGAGGTCATCCATGTCTTTATGTCTGTAAGACAATCCTGCAGTTTAGCTAATTGGTGTGTGTCCTCTGGCTTCATGGATAGATAAAGCTGGGTATCATCTGCGTAACAATGAAAATTTAAGCAATACCGTCTAATAATACTGCCTAAGGGAAGCATGTATAAGTGAATAAAATTGGTCCTAGCACAGAACCTTGTGGAACTCCATAATTAACTTTAGTCTGTGAAGAAGATTCCCCATTTACATGAACAAATTGTAATCTATTAGACAAATATGATTCAAACCACCGCAGCGCAGTGCCTTTAATACCTATGGCATGCTCTAATCTCTGTAATAAAATTTTATGGTCAACAGTATCAAAAGCAGCACTGAGGTCTAACAGAACAAGCACAGAGATGAGTCCACTGTCCGAGGGCCATAAGAAGATCATTTGTAACCTTCACTAATGCTGTTTCTGTACTATGATGAATTCTAAAACCTGACTGAAACTCTTCAAATAGACCATTCCTCTGCAGATGATCAGTTAGCTGTTTTACAACTACCCTTTCAAGAATTTTTGAGAGAAAAGGAAGGTTGGAGATTGGCCTATAATTAGCTAAGATAGCTGGGTCAAGTGATGGCTTTTTAAGTAATGGTTTAATTACTGCCACCTTAAAAGCCTGTGGTACATAGCCAACTAACAAAGATAGATTGATCATATTTAAGATCGAAGCATTAAATAATGGTAGGGCTTCCTTGAGCAGCCTGGTAGGAATGGGGTCTAATAAACATGTTGATGGTTTGGATGAAGTAACTAATGAAAATAACTCAGACAGAACAATCGGAGAGAAAGAGTCTAACCAAATACCGGCATCACTGAAAGCAGCCAAAGATAACGATACGTCTTTGGGATGGTTATGAGTAATTTTTTCTCTAATAGTTAAAATTTTGTTAGCAAAGAAAGTCATGAAGTCATTACTAGTTAAAGTTAATGGAATACTCAGCTCAATAGAGCTCTGACTCTTTGTCAGCCTGGCTACAGTGCTGAAAAGAAACCTGGGGTTGTTCTTATTTTCTTCAATTAGTGATGAGTAGAAAGATGTCCTAGCTTTACGGAGGGCTTTTTTATAGAGCAACAGACTCTTTTTCCAGGCTAAGTGAAGATCTTCTAAATTAGTGAGACGCCATTTCCTCTCCAACTTACGGGTTATCTGCTTTAAGCTACGAGTTTGTGAGTTATACCACGGAGTCAGGCACTTCTGATTTAAGCTCTCTTTTTCAGAGGAGCTACAGCATCCAAAGTTGTTTCAATGAGGATGTAAAACTATTGACGAGATACTCTATCTCCCTTACAGAGTTTAGGTAGCTACTCTGCACTGTGTTGTTATATGGCATTAGAGAACATAAAGAAGGAATCATATCCTTAAACCTAGTTACAGCGCTTTCTGAAAGACTTCTAGTGTAATGAAACTTATTCCCCACTGCTGGGTAGTCCATCAGAGTAAATGTAAATGTTATTAAGAAATGATCAGACAGAAGGGAGTTTTCAGGGAATACTGTTAAGTCTTCTATTTCCATACCATAAGTCAGAACAAGATCTAAGATATGATTAAAGTGGTGGGTGGACTCATTTACTTTTTGAGCAAAGCCAATAGAGTCTAATAATAGATTAAATGCAGTGTTGAGGCTGTCATTCTCAGCATCTGTGTGGATGTTAAAATCGCCCACTATAATTATCTTATCTGAGCTAAGCACTAAGTCAGACAAAAGGTCTGAAAATTCACAGAGAAACTCCCAGTAACGACCAGGTGGACGATAGATAATAACAAATAAAACTGGTTTTTGGCACTTCAATTTGGATGGACAAGACTAAGAGTCAAGCTTTCAAATGAATTAAAGCTCTGTCTGGGTTTTTGATTAATTAATAAGCTGGAATGGAAGATGCTGCTAATCCTCCGCCCCGGCCCGTGCTACGAGCATTCTGACAGTTAGTGTGACTCGGGGGTGTTGACTCATTTAAACTAACATATTCATCCTGCTGTAACCAGGTTTCTGTAAGGCAGAATAAATCAATATGTTGATCAATTATTATATCATTTACCTAACAGGGACTTAGAAGAGAGAGACCTAATGTTTAACAGACCACATTTAACTGTTTTAGTCTGTGGTGCAGTTGAAGGTGCTATATTATTTTTTTCTTTTGAATTTTTATGCTTAAATAGATTTTTGCTGGTTATTGGTAGTCTGGGAGCAGGCACCGTCTCTACGGGGATGGGGTAATGAGGGGATGGCAGGGGGAGAGAAGCTGCAGAGAGGTGTGTAAGACTACAACTCTGCTTCCTGGTCCCAACCCTGGATAGTCACGGTTTGGAGGATTTAAGAAAATTGGCCAGATTTCTAGAAATGAGAGCTGCTCCATCCAAAGTGGGATGGATGCCGTCTCTCCTAACAAGACCAGGTTTTCCCCAGAAGCTTTGCCAATTATCTATGAAGCCCACCTCATTTTTGGACACCACTCAGACAGCCAGCAATTCAAGGAGAACATGCGGCTAAACATGTCACTCCGGTCCGATTGGGGAGGGGCCCAGAGAAAACTACAGAGTCCGACATTGTTTTTGCAAAGTTACACACCGATTTAATGTTAATTTTAGTGACTCCGATTGGCGTAACCGGGTGTCATTACTGCCCGACGTGAATTACAATCTTACCAAATTACGCTTAGCCTTAGCCAGCAGTTTCAATTTCCTTCAATGTCGCCTGCTCTGGACCACGGAAGACAATTGACTATGGTTGCTGGTGTCGCTAACTTCACATTTCTCAAAACAGAGTCGCCAATAACCAGAGTTTGATCCTCGGCGGGTGTGTCGTCGAGTGGGGAAAAACGGTTAGAGATGTGAACGGGTTGGCGGTGTACACTGGGCTTCTGTTTAGAACTACTCTTCCTCCTCACAGTCACCCAGTCGGCCTGCTTTCCCGGCTCTGCTCGGGATCTGCCAGGGGGGAACATAACGCGGCTAAGCTACCTTGGTCCGCACCGACTACAGGGGCCTGGCTAGCTGTAGAATTTCCACGGTGCGGAGCCGAGTCTCCAATTCGCCCAGCCTGGCCTCCAAAGCTACGAATAAGCTACACTTATTACAAGTACCATTACTGCTAAAGGAGGCCGAGGAATAACTAAACATTTTCACACCCAGAGCAGAAAAGTGCAGGAGAGACAGGAGAAGCCGCCATGCTAAATCGGCTAAGAGCTAGTAGCTACGCTAAGCTAGCGGATTCCTAAAAACACGCAAAGTGAATAATGTGTAAAATAATTTAGAGGTGATTCAGCAGAAGGAGTGCTTTAGTTAAGGCCGTAAAGATTACACTGGGAACAAATCGTAATCTAGATAACTAGATCAATCTAACTGCGCAGATTAAACAGCTAACAGATACAGCAAAAACACCGCTGTGCTCCGGAACAGGAAGTGATACAATACCGCAGTGAGAGCCAACCACCAGTAGAGGCAAGCAAGAGATGAAGGTAACTAGTAATCTAACTTAGTTACTTTTACAATTGAGTAATCAGTAAAGTAACAGTTACTTTTTCAAGGAGTAATCAGTAATCAGTAATTGGATTACTTTTTCAAAGTAACTGTGGCAACACTGCTACATGGTCACGCTGATCCCAAGTAGATGAGGAAGGAAGTCCCAGATGGCAACACACCGTGAGGAAGGGTCCACTTTTGTCTCAAATTCTACGTACTTCTGTATGACAGATATAATTAATTCTGTAATCATTCCTTTTTTAATATACACACCCATTTCAGTATACTGTACTCTAAGCACCAGAGTAATGTCCCTGAAGATTTGACAATAGATTTATTTCTTGGATTGTCCCCCCCCCCCCACACACACACACACCTGTCTGTACTAATAATGTAAAATCAGACTGTTTTAACTCTGTCACATGACTGTCATTTAATATCTGTTATGGTAGTACTCCAATTTCAATTTTCAATTATTCCTTATACGAGGTCTGTCAATAAAGCAACGGTCCTTTTTATGTTTTTCAAAAACTATATGGATTTCATTCATATGTTTTTACGTCAGCATGCTTGAACCCTCGTGCGCATGCGTGAGTTTTTCCACGCCTGTCGGTGACGTCATTCGCACTGTGAGCACTCCTGGTGGGAGGAGTCGTCCAGCCCCTCGTCGGAATTCCTTTGTCTGAGAAGTTGCTGAGAGACTGGCGCGTTGTTTGATCAAAATTTTTTCTAAACCTGTGGGACACATCGAAGTGGACACGGTTCGAAAAATTAAGCTGGTTTTCAGTGAAAATTTTAATGGCTATGAGAGATTTTGAGGTGATTCTGTCGCTTAAGGACTTCCCCACGGTGCGAGACGCTCGCTCAGCGCTCTCAGCCGCCGTCGTCAACCTGTTCAAGCTGAAAACCTCCACATTTCAGGATCTATTGATCCAGGACGTCGTGAGAGAACAGAGAGTTCAGAAGAAGTCGGTTTCAGCATTTTATCCGGATATTCCACTGTTAAAGGAGATTTTTTTTAATGAAAGACGTGCGGACGGGTCCACGCGTCGGGACGCAGCCGCCGCGACGCTCCGCCACAGGAAAAACACTCTGTTGAAAGCCTTAAGGACAAGGTTGGAACTGTCCTGCTGTTAAACATTTCTCATATACTCACTCCACTGAAAGCCATCAAAGCCGCCTGGATTTTACAAAGGTTATCAACACCGGAGGTGTTTTTCCTGTGCCGCCGCACCGCGTCCGGCTGCGTCCCGAGCGCGCGACCCGTCCGCACGTCTTTCATTAAAAAAATCTCCTTTAACAGTGGAATATCTGGATAAATGCTGAAACCGACTTCTTCTCTGAAACTTCTCTGTTCTCTCACGACGTCCTGGATCAATAGAGCCTGAAATGTGGAGGTTTTCAGCTTGAACAGGCTGACGACGGCAGCTGAGAGCGCTGCACGCCGTCTCGCACCGTGGGAAGTCCTTAAAGCGAAAGAATCACCTCAAAATCTCTCATCAGCCGTTAAATTTTCACTGAAAACCAGCTTAATTTTTCGAAACCGTGTCCACTTCGATGTGTCTCACAGGTTTAGAAAAAAGTTTGATCAAACAACGCGCCAGTCTCTCAGCAACTTCTCAGACAAAGAAATTCCGACGAGGGGCTGGACAACTCCTCCCACAAGGAGTGGCTCACAGGCGAATGACGTCACCGAGAGGCGTGGAAAAACTCACGCATGCGCACGAGGGTCAAGCATGTCTGACGTAAAAACATATGAAATGAAATCCATATAGTTTTGAAAAAAATAAAAAGGACCGTTACTTTATTGACAGCCCTCGTATAGCGCCAAATCACAACAGAGTTGCCTCAAGGCGCTTCACACAGGTAAGGTGTAACCTTACCAACCCCCAGAGCAACAGTGTAAGGAAAAACTCCCTCTGAGGAAGAAAACCTCAGAGGGAGAAAAAGAGCCAAACTCCAAAAGTTTGGCTCTTTTTCTGGATGCAGGCATAAAATAGAAAAAAGTGAATGCTTGTCTAGAAATGTAGCTGCACAGCGTCTCAGACACACTGATCGTCCTTCTGTCTGACTCATTCTGGTTTTAAGTGTTTGGGAGTGAATGTTAACTGGTTCACCTCAGGCTATGCAAACTGCAAATTTTACTCCTTTATTTTCCACTAGCTGGGCTACCCGGCACTGCCCGGGTTAACCTGTTTTAGACATAAGCCAGATGCCAATCATTTTAATCAAACAATTGCCCAACATTTGTTTTTGTAATGCTGATGTCTTATAAATATAATAGTTAATGGGCTAAGATTTGTCCTGCAGAACTATAAGAGGTGGACTCCCCAAACTAAGTGGAAATACTTGGTTAAAAGACAAACATGGAGATAAAGGAAACGTGGGAGCTTGAAATGAATGTGGTAATTGATGACCAGGACTGGGAGCAAATCTGTGAAAATGCTCACAAAGTTACTAGTAGTCCAACTTGGAAAGAATTTGCATGGAAAGTAAACTTAAGATATTTTAAAACTCCACTTATTATTTCTAAATTTGACAAATCTAAGACAAACAAATGCTGGAGACAATCACACACGTGTTCTGGGATTGTCCAAAATTAAAAACATTCTGGGAGGAATTAGGCATGAATTTCTAAAATTTTGCAGATTTATATCGACTGGGATCCAAAGGTGTTTGTCTACGGAGTGCTTCCCTGTAACTACTTAAATAGAAATCATGTGCACTTATTCAGAATTTTTGTGTTGGTGGCAAAGAAAATGATTAGTACTTTATGGTTGAAACCACTGTCCCCTACTGTTGCACAATGGAAAGAAAGAATAACTAAAGTGTATATATGATGGAAAAAATAACAGCAAGCCTCAATTTAACCATGGACCAATTCGAAAAAAGATTGAAACCAGTGAAAAATCATTTGTGATTGACATGATAAGATGAACAATATTGATGTACTTATACTACTTGATTTTTACTTGTTCATTTCTGGGTAATTTATTTTACGTCGTTGCTGCTGAGATGTTCTTTAACTTTACATTATTATTTATGTAACACTTTTTGTTTTTATTTTTTGACTATTAAGACATTTCTGGATAAGAATTTGAGCTTCTTACTCTACAAATGTACATATGTAGGAACAACTGTACAGCTTGAAATAAGAATGTGAATAAACATTTTGTTCAAAAAAAAAAAAGACAAACACATTTGAAGTCCTTCATGCAGACTTTGTTTTGCAATCAAATTTATAACAAAATTACACACAAAAGGTAGGTAACAGTAAATGTAAATATCAATGAATCAAAATTGAGGTAGTGGTGTATTTCACTGTTTTTACATTGCAATTTTACAAACATAAAATTAATGTATTCAGACAGGAAGGCAAACTGGGTTGTACAGGACAGTCAGGTGCTTTCCCTTGAAGAAAGGGATTAAATAAACAGAGATGGCCAACACATATACAGGGCTGGAAATTTGAATCTGCCTGGTCATACCCAGAGCAGGCTATTTTGGGGGTAATTTTCAGTTCAAGTTTTTTTTTTTTTAAATGGTACCAGTTTGTTCCCCATGTCATGAGGATTCAGAATATATGTAGTTTTTAGGGCTACTTATTATAGTTTGGGAGTTTATCGCACATGGTACAACACTCTACGGTCTTACATACAGTGAGGAAAATAAGTATTTGAACACCCTGTGGTTTTGAAAGTTCTCCCACTTAGAAATCATGGAGGGGTCTGAAATTGTCATCTTAGGTGCATGTCCACTGAGAGAGACATAATCTAAAAAGAAAAACTGGAAATCACAATGTATGATTTTTTAATAATTTATTTGTATGTTACTGCTGCAAATAAGTATTTGAACACCTACCAACCAGCAAGATTTCTGGCTCACACAGACCTGTTAATTTTTCTTTAAGAAGTCCTCTTATTTTGCACTCTTTACACATGATGCTGTCATGGTTTTAAAACCCTGCAGGGCAGCAAGGTCCCCCTGCTCAAGCCAGCACATGTCCAGGCCCGTTTGAAGTTCACCAGTGACCATCTGGATGATCCAGAGGAGGCATGGGAGAAGGTCAAGTGGTCAAATGAGACCAGAATAGAGCTTTTTGGAATCAACGCCACTTACCATGTTTAGAGGATGTGAACAACCCCAAGAAAACCATCCAACTGTGAAGCATGGGGGTGGAAAACATCATACTCTGGGGGTGGTCTTCTGCAAAGGGGACAGGATGACTGCACCGTATTGAAGGGAGGATGGATGGGGTCATGTATTGCAAGATGTTGGCAAACAACCTCCTTCCCTCAGTAAGAGTATTGAAGATGGGTCATGGCTGGGTCTTCCAGCATGACAATGACCAAAACACACAGCCAGGGGCAACTAAGGAGGGGCTCCGTAAGGAGCATTTCAAGGTCCTGGAGTGGCCTGGCAGTCGCCAGACCTGACTCAATAGAAATCTTTGGAGGGAGCTGAAACGCCAAACCTGAAAGATCTAGAGAAGATCTGTATCCCTGCTGCAGTGTGTGCAAACCTTGGTCAAGAACTACAGGAAACGTCTGACCTCTGTAATTGCAAACAAAGACTACTGTACCAAATATTATCATTGATTTTCACAGGTGTTCAAATACTTATTTGCAGCAGTAACATACAAATAAATTTAAAAAATCATACATTGTGATTTCTGAACTTTTTTTTAGATTATGTCTCTCACAGTGGACATGCACCTAAGATGAAAATTTCAGACCCCTCCATGATTTCTAAGTGGGAGAACTTGCAAAATCGCAGGGTGTTCAAATACTTTTGGGGTAATTTTCAGTTCAGCGTTTTAAAAAATGGTACCAGTTTGTTCCCCATGTCATGATTCAGAATATATATAGTTTTTAGGGCTACATATTATAATTTGGGAGTTTATCACACATGGTACAACACTGTATGGTCTTACATAAATGGTTATTTTGGAGGTAACTTTCAGTTCAACTTTATACAAAACTATACCAGTTTGTTCTGAATCCTCATGTCATGAGCATTCAGAATATATATAGTTTTTAGGGTTACATATTATAGTTTGGGAGGTTATCCTGGACAGACAGACAGACAGACGTAGCCCTTTATGTATACGAGTATATAAGGTCACCTTTTCAAAGATGGACTAATTACCACCATCTCTTTTAGGTAGGAATTAATATAGCAAAAACAAATGTTTTACCCAAGTGGTTAGCCTTTTTCAGGTGTATTCCTTGTTCTTACCCAAAAGCCTTTTTAAATCTATCAATAAAATGATTCCTAATTATCGAGAAGGTAAAAACTTCAGGAGTATGCAAATCATTATTACAAAGATGTCAGCTCAGGTGGAGTCAGTCTTTACCTAATTTGATGTTTTATTACTGGGCAGCTAAAATTCAAAAATACATTTACTGACTAAAAGATCCTGATACAACTTGGTGTCAATTAGAAGCTCAGTCGTATTTATCTATCTCTGTCCCTGGCCTTTTTATTTTCATCTCTCCCTGTGTTCCTGTCTCAGTACACATATAATCTGTTGTACTTGGCTCTCTTTCCTCCCTCCTTCTTAGACACTGCATTTCATCTACGGGCTAAGAAGGGCATTAAATATTTCTGTGATCTTGTAAGAATAACACCTTTCTTAATTTTACAGATATGTCTTCTTTATATGACCTGCCCTCATCTCATTATTTCATTTTCTTTTTCAAAGTAGGCATTGCGCATCTACTATTTTATTGAGTTCCCCACTCTAAGCATCCCTAGGAGGACCTCTTTCAACTTATGCTCCATAAGAAAGCTCCCCTGTGATTTAAGTCATATTTTTTTTTCTTTCCCCCAAACTTCAGCCATATTGAATTTTGTATTTTGATGTTATCTCTCGTGTTCTTGGAGTCAGGCTGGAGCCTTGTCCACTGAGGTGAACGTCATTCCCTTACCTCATTGCTAGGGCATTGCAGAATATTATTATCCCAGAAAGTTCCACATCCCCTATCTATTTCTTTATGGATTGAACGATGTCATGTTTTTCTTAAAACCTGAAAAAAAGTTTAGTCTTAGAGGGAGGGCTGATGGGGTTTCTAAAAGTGTGGCAACCATGTATTTCTTATCTTAGATCCTTGGAAAAATATTCAACCTAATTAAAATGATTTTTTAAAATTATTATTATTTATACATTTATTTTAAATATTATTTGGAGGGCCTGTGGTTGGTATATTGGTGTTGGGTATTTGTGAAGGTTTGAGTTGTTTACCCATTTGATTTGCACTTTTATTATGTTTGCATCTGCAAGTGATGTGCTGGTGTTTTGTTTTTGTCCTTGATGGAAAAAAAAAATTATAAATAAAAAAAAAAGCATTCCAGTCTTATTTGCATTCAAAGATCAATGAATCTTCAAACCAAACAATCTGTTCAGATGATAAATAACAGATCAATATTTATATAGGATGACGAAATATCTTTGAAAAAAACCCCTCACTTTTTTGCACATAAATTACTTTTACATCCTTGGACAATAACCGACTCACATGAACCAAACAAGGATGGTGTCGCCTGTAGTACCTGATGATGTCCTCTAGGGGGCGCTTTAGCCACTCCTAAATAACAAAACAGAACTGAGGTTAAATCTGATCCAAACTTCAACTTTGTACCAGCTGACAGAAAAAACTCCAAAACTTAAAATTCAGCTGCTCTTTTGGCTCTTCTGACAGAGCTTTGGTCTTGTGAGTGATGAGTGTGAACACAGATCCCGTGTGTCCTTTATTTATTTTTAAATCGTACTCACCCAAGAATTTTAATGACTTCCTGGAATCGGCCATCAGATACGTGTGTGTGTGTGTGTGTGTTGGCGAGATTGTTCTGCCATTAAGTTGGCAGCAGTGGTATATACGCACACATACGGGGGTCAACCTTATTCTGCGTAATCAAACACAGGAAACATGAAATGAGATCTCTGAACATGTCAGATATCTCAGTAAGCAGGGCCAGAAAACCAGAAAAAAACAAGATGTCTATGTCAAAACGACCTCGTTTATTCTTGACTTAGTCACAGCTGAAGAACATTCTCGTGAGAAAACTGATGTTTACGCTGTGGAAGCTTTACAGTCCGCAGCTTTGCTTCAACCACACGTAGACACCAGAAAGAATCCGTGTCTGTGCCATCTGTGAGCATTTTCTCCACACAGGAAGTGCTCTCAAGGTCGCACAGAAGTCGGGAAAGGCAGACAGACACAAGGTCAGAAGGTCACTGAGAAAAGCACGAGACTCATCAAGAATGAATTAGCTCCTTAAGAACGCGGTGTTTGTCACCGATGACTCAGCAGTCGCACACACGGAAAATAAAGAGATACGGGGAGACTCGAACCGACAGTGGCTTTATGTAATTACACCTTCATAAAGCAAATATAACACTGAAATTAAGAACCAGAAACGGGAGTAAAAACTTCACGTTTTGAAATTAACAAGTTAACAGTGTTTTTTTTTTTCACCTCTGTCATTCACAGGTCAGAATTCAAAGCAAAGTGTCAAACTTTTCAACCAAATGCGGGATGTTTTTGAGACATTAAGAACCGCTCTGACCTGCCAACAGGGATGTTGTTTCTGTCAGCACATGTATTTTATTTCAAAAAGGTGAGACACAGTTAAGCATTTATGCTGGAGAGAGAGTGAGAATTGTGTCAGCACCAAAATGTGCCCGTAGAGGAGGGCTGTACCCTACAACACGCGGGCCATGGTATTTTTATGCAACGCTGCAGAGAGATGTTTGATGATGCCAATATAGGTGAAGGAAGGTCCAGTGCTTCTGGTGCTTCCTGTTTTACTGTATGGTTGGGAGGGGAGGGTCCATTGGTCCAGTAGTTCTAGGGATCACTAATCTTAACCTCTATATTATTTGATTGTATATATTACAAGCCAAACTGATTTTAAAGTTCACTCTAACCCCTAACCTTAACCCCTAACCCTACAGTTTCTTTGGGATTAATAAAGTTCTTCTTATTCTTATTCTTAACCTGGACTAGTGGACCCTACAACTAATGGACCCTAGGCCTAGGACTAGTGGACCCTAGGACTAGTGTGAAGTTCCCGACCATGAGACCCAAGGTAGTGACTGGATGTCTTTGGTACCAGGTCTCCTCACAGGATCTGGGCCAAATGGTCTCACGGACAACGCGTCCATTCTGTAACTTTTTCAATACTGTCCATTCCTAACATGCCCTCATCAAAGCTCTTACGTAAGACAAGAATGGAACAAAAAAAAGTTGCCCTTTCGCATCCTGATCAGCCATTATGTTAGTGGAAAGCATGTTTGTCTTCTCCAAGTCTAGTGTTTTTCTATTTATTGACGGGGAAAAACCACAGACTTCTTCCCAGCTCTTCCCATCAAAAGGACTATTTTTTGGCTCTTTTCCTGATCGTGCCGAGTGAGTCTCGAATGGGGTGAAACAGTGACAATGACTGGATAAATGTTACATGGGATCTTTGTCTTTGTGCTTCCCTGCACAGAACAATGGATGAAAATGCAACTCTGGACAGCTGTGTGCAGTTTGGTGAAGCATTTACGATCCAGTTCTCTCAGAAAAATAAGGACTGAAAAAAGACAAAGCAACATTTAGTTTTTTCCAAAGTTTAAGCAAGGCAAGTTGTCTGATATGTACACTCACGGGCCCTTTATTAGGTACACCTTGCTAGTACCAGGTTGGCCTTCGATCTGCTTCAATCCTTCGTGCAAAGATTCTGTTGGAAATATTCCTCAGAGATGTTGGTCCATATTGACATGACAACATCACACAGGCTTCCATTCATCCAGTCTGTCCGTTCTCCTCTGACCCCAGATCCCATCACCAAAACCTTTTCGTTCACACAACTGCCGCTCATTGGATATCTTCTCTTTTTTCGGACCATTCTCTGTAAGCCCTAGAGATGCTTGTGGGTGAAAATCCCAGTACATCAGCAGTTTGTGAAATACTCAGACCAGCCCGTCTGGCACCAACAACCATGCCATGTTCAAAGTCACTTAAAATTCCCTTTCTTCCCCTTCTGATGCTCAGTTTGAACTTCACCAAAGTCGTCCTCCCCACTTCTAGATGCCTAAATGCTTTGAGTTGCTGCCATGTGAGTGGCTGATTAGCTATTTGTGTTAACCAGCAAGTGAACAGGTATACTTAATAAAGTGGCTGGTCAGTGTATCTCATTTTGCACACAAAGGCCACTCACACTTTAAAACAACAGTAGAAGAACTTTTTAAAGAGGTGAATGTAGGGTCATGTCTTACACTCAGAACACCAAGCAGTGCAAGTGTCAAACGTCAAATGCAACGACACACTACGCATTAAACCATTTGACCACTAAAACAGGGTCAGAATACAATTTAGACATTAATAAAAAACAAAGGGTAACATTTTAAAGCCAAAACCAATGTTTCACCTCGCAAGACACTAGGGTCAAGCTGTAACCACTAAATGTTGCCTAGTATGCAACTGAGTTGCACCTGGTGATTGAACACAATGCTTAGTGGCTGGTAGACTTGTTCAGTGACTATGAATTGCTTAGTTCTGTCAATGTCATTCAGGTTATAGTGGGTTGTTCTTTTAATTCATCATTCTTTGATTTGTGACCCGGAGGACCTTTGTGGCCGAGACGGCGGTGGGATCGAACCCCAGACTCCTCTCACTAAAGACCAGAACTCTACCAGGTCAGCCAAATGGGAATTCCCCGTTAGCCACCCAATGTAGTAGATTCTCAAAAAGAAGGGGTCCAAATTTGCTGTCTTCATCCCAGGGTTGACACAGCATAGAAGAGGATGACGTTGTACTGACAGAACTTGATGTTTGGTGATGGTCCTCTGCATTACGATAGAATGTAGTTCAACTTTCACCACTGGTGGACATGTGCATTGGTAGCATGCATGTGGAGTAGTAGCATAGCTTGGCAGAGAGATTTCATGAGACGTAGCCTATATATTAACTCGACATAACTCTGCAAGTTGTCACTTGCCACTGGTGTGTCATCAGACAGGTTCTACCTTGTCCTTTGCATTTATTCATATTTCTTCATACCCAAGAGGCTACAGAGGCGATCACGTATCCGGTCAAGCCTCCAACATTAGGTCAGCGAAAGCGAATGGAGCAGTAACTCCACTCAGTGGAGGTGACATAGCGGGAGGTCAACTCTTTTAGCGTGAACGTTGAACATTTCAACAATGTTGAAAATTTGTCCGGGGACAACTCAGTGACTTTATTGTTAGCACAGTTTGCCTCACAGCAAGAAGGACATGGGTTTGATTCTCACAAGGGGCCTTTCTCTTTGCATGTTCTCCCTCTCCATGTTTGCGGTAGGTTCCCTCTGGGTGCGCTGGCTTTCTCCTACTCCAAAGAAATGCAGGTCAGGCGAAACTGGTGACTTTTGACTGCCTATGTAAATCTGTGCGTCTGTCTTTATGTGTCGGCCTGCGACAGACTAGCGTCCTGTCCTGGGTGTACTCCACCTTGTGCCCTATGACTGCTGTTATAGGCTCCAGCCCCCTGGAACCCTTGATTGGAGTAAGCAGGTTTGGAAAATGAGTAAAAAAAAAAAAAATTCTGGGTCCATGACAAACATCAGAGTTGCCCAGCTGACATAGATGTAGCTCCTGTGGACTCTGGCGGACATCAGCACTGGTCACGTTGATCAACTTTTCATTGTCTTGTCGGCAAACACCGGCTAATTGTCAGTGTGAGTGCACCATTTGATTACTTTGTGCTGTTAAATGAGTCAATGGGTCAGAGTGTCTGGTTGTACGTTTTGGTGTCATTTGCATAGTTATTATATTTTGTTTTTAATAATTTATGACATTAAACTGGACAGGGCCAAGAATTGACCCCTGAGGAGTCCCACATGCCAGCTGTGAAGTTATCAATTGAGAAAATAATAAGTTTAAAAAATAAACAAATAAAAATCAGATGGTATTCAGGGGCAAACTGGGCACAGAAGGTCTTGTGTATCCTGGGTGTAAACATATTCCGTCAAAACTTGACCTGGATAAGCCAATCTGGAATGAGATGTATAATGTTGTTGAGCCCATGCTTGTACTTTGCCCAATTTATGAAGCTTTTTGAACAAGATATCCAATGATGGATGCCAACAAATAACTCCATCCCTCAACTGGTGATGCCAGCTGTCAGTGAAGACTTCGATAAAAAAAAACAGTTCTTTAAGAATGTTGAAAGAAAAACATTCTCTCGTCTGTTTAAAATCCCTAAGAACCGCTGTGATTATAACATGGGAAAATATGTTCATGTACAGAGTGTCAGGAGGTCAGTTCCTGCTGGAGACAAATCAGTATCCGGGGATTGAACCACAGTATAAACAGTCTCTCTTGATGGCTTCATTGGACCAGTGTGTTGAGACTTGCTAACAGTAAGATGAGAAGCAGAGCAGCACATCTGCCACGCAGAATTGATGTTGGAATATTTGCGCCAAGTGATTCAAAGAATTAGCAATAAAATCATCAATTCAATCAATTTTATTTATATAGCGCCAAATCACAACAAACAGTTGCCCCAAGGCGCTTTATATTGTAAGGCAAGGCCATACAGTAATTACGTAAAAACCCCAACGGTCAAAACGACCCCCTGTGAGCAAGCACTTGGCGACAGTGCGAAGGAAAAGCAGCACTGAGGTCTAACAGAACAAGCACAGAGATGAGTCCACTGTCTGAGGCCATAAGAAGATCATTTGTAACCTTCACTAATGCTGTTTCTGTACTATGAGGAATTCTAAAACCTGACTGAAACTCTTCAAATAGACCATTCCTCTGCAGATGATCAGTTAGCTGTTTTACAACTACCCTTTCAAGAATTTTTGAGAGAAAAGGAGGATTGGAGATTGGCCTATAATTAGCTAAGATAGCTGGGTCAAGTGATGGCTTTTTAAGTAATGGTTTAATTACTGCCACCTTAAAAGCCTGTGGTACATAGCCAACTAATAAAGATAGATTGATCATATTTAAGATCGAAGCATTAAATAATGGTAGGGCTTCCTTGAGCAGCCTGGTAGGAATGGAGTCTAATAGACATGTTGATGGTTTGGATGAAGTAACTAATGAAAATAACTCAGACAACAATCGGAGAGAAAGAGTCTAACCAAATACCGGCATCACTGAAAGCAGCCAAAGATAACGACACGTCTTTGGGATGGTTATGAGTAATTTTTTCTCTAATAGTTAAAATTTTGTTAGCAAAGAAAGTCATGAAGTCATTACTAGTTAAAGTTAATGGAATACTCAGCTCAATAGAGCTCTGACTCTTTGGTCAGCCTGGCTACAGTGCTGAAAAGAAACCTGGGGTTGTTCTTATTTTCTTCAATTAGTGATGAGTAGTAAGATGTCCTAGCTTTACGGAGGGCTTTTTTTTATAGAGCAACAGACTCTTTTTCCAGGCTAAGTGAAGATCTTCTAAATTAGTGAGACGCCATTTCCTCTCCAACTTACAGGTTATCTGCTTTAAGCTGCGAGTTTGTGAGTTATACCACAGAGTCAGGCACTTCTGATTTAAAGCTCTCTTTTCAGAGGAGCTACAGCATCCAAAGTTGTCTTCAATGAGGATGTAAAACTATTGACGAGATACTCTATCTCACAGAGTTTAGGTAGCTACTCTGCACTGTGTTGGTATATGGCATTAGAGAACATAAAGAAGGAATCATATCCTTAAACCTAGTTACAGCGCTTTCTGTCCATCAGAGGTAAATGTAAATGTATTAAGAAATGATCAGACAGAAGGGAGTTTTCAGGGAATACTGTTAAGTCTTCAATTTCCATACCATAAGTCAGAACAAGATCTAAGATATGATTAAAGTGGTGGGTGGACTCATTTACATTTTGAGCAAAGCCAATTGAGTCTAATAATAGATTAAATGCAGTGTTGAGGCTGTCATTCTCAGAATCTGTGTGGATGTTAAAATCGCCCACTATAATTATCTTATCTGAGCTGAGCACTAAGTCAGACAAAAGCTCTGAAAATTCACAGAGAAACTCACAGTAACAACCAGGTGGACGATAGATAATAACAAATAAAACTGGTTTTGGGACTTCAATTTGGATGGACAAGACTAAGAGTCAAGCTTTCAAATGAATTAAAGCTCTGTCTGGGTTTTTGATTAATTAATAAGCTGGAATGGAAGATTGCCTGCAATCCTCCGCCCCGGCCCGTGCTACGAGCATTCTGGCAGTTAGTGTGACTCGGGGGTGTTGACTCATTTAAACTAAACATATTCATCCTGCTGTAACCAGGTTTCTGTAAGGCAGAATAAATCAATATGTTGATCAATTATTATATCTTTACTAACAGGGACTTAGAAGAGAGAGACCTAATGTTTAATAGACCACATTTAACTGTTTTAGTCTGTGGTGCAGTTGACAGGTGCTATATTATTTTTTCTTTTTGAATTTTTATGCTTAAATAGATTTTTGCTGGTTATTGGTGGTCTGGGAGCAGGCACCGTCTCTACGGGGATGGGGTAATGAGGGGATGGCAGGGGAGAGAAGCTGCAGAGAGGTGTGTAAGACTACAACTCTGCTTCCTGGTCCCAACCCTGGATAGTCAGGGTTTGGAGGATTTAAGAAAATGGCCAGATTTCTAGAAATGAGAGCTGCTCCATCCAAAGTGGGATGGATGCCGTCTCTCCTAACAAGACCAGGTTTTCCCCAGAAGCTTTGCCAATTATCTATGAAGCCCACCTCATTTTTTGGACACCACTCAGACAGCCAGCAATTCAAGGAGAACATGCGGCTAAACATGTCACTCCCGGTCCGATTGGGGAGGGGCCCAGAGAAAACTACAGAGTCTGACATTGTCTTTGCAAAGTTACACACTGATTCAATGTTCATTTTAGTGACCTCCGATTGGCGTAACCGGGTGTCATTACTGCCGACGTGAATTACAATCTTACCAAATTTACGCTTAGCCATAGCCAGCAGTTTCAAATTTCCTTCAATGTCGCCTGCTCTGGCCCCCGGAAGACAATTGACTATGGTTGCTGGTGTCGCTAACTTCACATTTCTCAAAACAGAGTCGCCAATAACCAGAGTTTGATCCTTGGCGGGTGTATCGTCGAGAGGGGAAAAACGGTTAGAAATGTGAACAGGTTGGCGGTGTACACGGGGCTTCTGTTTAGAACTACGCTTCCTCCTCACAGTCACACAGTCGGCCTGCTTTCCCGGCTGCTCGGGATCTGCCAGAGGGAAACTAACGGCGGCTAAGCTACCTTGGTCCGCACCGACTACAGGGGCCTGGCTAGCCGTAGAATTTTCCACGGTGCGGAGCAGAGTCTCCAATTCGCCCAGCCTGGCCTCCAAGCTACGAATAAGCTACACTTATTACAAGTACCATTACTGCTAAAGGAGGCCGAGGAATAACTAAACATTTCACACCCAGAGCAGAAAAGTGCGGGAGAGACAGGAGAGGCCGCCATGCTAAACCGGCTAAGAATAATGTGTATTTAATTTAGAGGTGATTCAGCAGAGGGAGTGCTTTAGTTAAGGCACGTGAAGATTACACTGTGAAACAAATCGTTATCTAGGTAACTAGATCAATCTAACTGCGCAGATTAAACAGCTAACAGATACAGAAAAACACTGCTGTGCTCCGGAACAGGACGTGATACAATACCGCAGTGAGAGCCAACCACCAGTAGAGGCAAGCAAGAGCTGTCAAAAGAGCTGTGTGTGCAAATCTAGTAGTAGTAGTAGCAGTAGTAATAATACAAATCCTAGCTAAATTAAGAGTTCAACATCATACACTCTTTTTGAATTGCACGCTAGTCTGACGTGGTTGTTCATCATTTGGAAATCTGTTCAAGGCATCCTTCAAATCATTGACTATCCCTGCTTCAACCACTTCTGCTGGAGGTTTGTTCCACCTGTTTATTACTCCCGATGCTGGTCCTGGTTCTACTTTTCATCCACGTATACTTATAACAGTAGTCTCATCTGGGAATTCTTCAAGAAGGCTGGCATCCAGTTGTTTCCTGATTATGTTGACTGCATATACAAAATCTCTTATTCTGCCACAGGGAAGTGTCGATGTGTCCAACTTCTGTAGTCTATCTTCACTGCTGAGTTGTTTTATGATTGGCATCTTCCCAGTTACTTGTCTTTGTATTTTTTTCCATCTTGTGTGCCAGTTGCCAGGTATTGGGCGACCATACGGGGGGTGGGGGGTTAGCATAATCCAGGACGGATCTGACCATAGCACTATACAGACATCTTTGAGGTTTACAGACTTAAATAGTAAAAGTATCTCCATATACAGTAGTGTTCAGAATAATAGTAGTGCTATGTAACTAAAAAGATTAATCCAGGTTTTGAGTATATTTCTTATTGTTACATGGGAAACAAGGTACCAGTAGATTCTCACAAATCCAACAAGACCAAGCATTCATGATATGCACACTCTTAAGGCTATGAAATTGGGCTATTAGTAAAAAAAAAAAAAAAAAAAAAAGTAGAAAGGGGGTGTTCACAATAATAGTAGTGTGGCATTCAGTCAGTGAGTTCCTCAATTTTGTGGAACAAACAGGTGTCCCCTATTTAAGGATGAAGCCAGCACCTGTTGAACATGCTTTTCTCTTTGAAAGCCTGAGGACAATGGGACGCTCAAGACATTGTTCAGAAGAACAGCGTAGTTTGATTAAAAGTTGATTGGAGAGGGGAAAACTTATACGTAGGTGCAAAAAATTATAGGCTGTTCATCTACAATGATCTCCAATGCTTTAAAATGGACAAAAAAAAAAAAAAAAAAAAACATGCGTGGAAGAAAACGGAAAACAACCATCAAAATGGATAGAAGAATAACCAGAATGGCAAAGGCTCACCCATTGATCAGCTCCAGGATGATCAAAGACAGTCTGGAGTTACCTGTAAGTGCGGTGACAGTTAGAAGACACCTGTGTGAAGCTCATTTATTTGCAAGAATCCCCCGCAAAGTCCCTCTGTTAAATAAAAGACGTGCAGAAGAGGTTACAATTTGCCAAAGAACACATCAACTGGCCTAAAGAGAAATGGAGGAATATTTTGTGGAGTGATGAGAGTAAAACTGTTCCTTTTGGGTCCAAGGGCCGCAGACAGTTTGTGAGATGACCCCCAAACTCTGAATTCAAGCTACAGTTCACAGTGAAGACAGTGAAGCATGGTGGTGCAAGCATCATGATATGGGCATGTTTCTCCTACTATGGTGTTGGGCCTATATATCGCATACCAGGCATCATGGATCAGTTTGGATATGTCAAAATACTTGAAGAGGTCATGTTGCCTTATGCTGAAGAGGACATGCCCTTGAAATGGGTGTTTCAACAAGACAATGACCCCAAGCACACTAGTAAAGGAGCAAAATCTTGGTTCCAACCAACAAAATTAATGCCTCGCAGATGTGAAGAAATCATGAAAAACTGTGGTTATACAACTAAATACTAGTTTAGTGATTCACAGGATTGCTAAAAAAGCAGTTTGAACATAATAGTTTGAGTTTATAGCGTCACCAGCAGATGCTACTATTATTGTGAACACCCCCTTTTCTAGTTTTTTTTTTTACTAATAGCCCAATTTCATAGCCTTAAGAGTGTGCATATCATGAATGCTTGGTCATGTTGGCTTTGTGAGAATCTACTGAATCTACTGGTACCTTGTTTCCCATGTAACAATAAGAAATATACTCAAAACCTGGATTAATCTTTTTAGTCACATAGCACTACTATTATTCTGAACACTACTGTACCATATCTGCATATTGGAATGCCCCCCCCACTGTCACTGCCCCTACCCTTTTTTTAGTGAAAGTTCGTTAAATGGCCACCCTAAATTAAATAAATTTTGAGACCCCAACACACTGAAAAAGCAAAAAATACTTTGTTTTAACGTTTGCCTGTTTTTCAATTAATTTATTTTCATTTACATAGCACCAAATCACAACAAAGTTGCCCTCAAGTTTCACACAAGCAAAGTCTAACCTTACCAACCCCCAGAGCAAGTGACAGTGGTAAGGAAAAACTCCCTCTGATGATTTGAGGAAGAAACCTCAAGCAGACCAGACTCAAAGGGGTGACTCTCTGCTACATTTTGGGAGTCAATGCCAGTGCACAGGACAGGAGGCCTGCAGAAGACACTACACCCATCTCTGGATGGAGCCGCACCTTAAACAGAGAGAAAACACAGAATCAGGGGGCAGAAACACAAGTAATACAGTATAATTTATCCACATTTCGCAACAAGAAAAACGGAAGAATTGACGATGATACCAATTTGAGTTTGCAGTACGAGAGTTGTGCACAACGCTGAACAGATTTGGCACTAACTGGTGCTAAATTATTGAAATATATGGAGGGTTTGGCGTTCTGACGAATGTAATATTGCTGTGTTCTCGCATCCGCCCACCCCGTCTTCAGGTAAGTTCAGGGAATTCCAATGCACAAGTAACAAAAGCCCTAAGAGTCAGTTTACTTTCTTGCCCATTTCATTAATATGCTGCTCAAAATGTTCTGACCATCTTCCTCAGTCTTGAAGTTATACATCTGGATGCCAAAGCACCGAACCACCTTGAATCCTGGGTGGTAGACAATCAGTCCCTCCCATGGGCGCAATTTGGTGGGGGATAGGGGGGACAGAATATGGTATGTCCCCCCCCCACCTTCTGACATATGTGTGTGTATTTGAAATGTTGTGTGGGCCGCTGAAGAGGAGGTACTGCTGGCCCACCACCACAAGATGGCGCCCTGCTTGAAGCACGAGAGGGCGTCGGAGCAACCAGGAGTGACAGCTGTCACTCATCATCCGTACCAGCTGTCACTCATCCACTACTCATCACCACCACCATAAAGGCCGGACTGCAACTCCACCTCCCCGCCGAGAAATCAGCTACCATTCAGGTAATTTCTCTGCTGACAGACACTTTGTGTATAATAACCTGAACTTCTGTTGCAGCCGTTTTCCTGGAGTGTGCCTTATCTGGAGGATTGGCGTTTGGGTGTGACAGCGACGGCTTCGCCTCACACCCCAACCCAGATAAGTGGTTAACCAGGAGCTGCACGAGTGTGTGTGATTGGAGGTGGAGGTTCTCCCTCCTTTACTAAACACTGACTGTGGGATTACTGAGTGTGTGAACTCACACTCATCAGGACTGTCTCTGTTTTCTGCCAGCAGTACCGGGTCTGACTGCTGAAGACAGCGGCCACCTGGGGCGCAAGGCTTGGCGGCTCCGGTGTTCTTCAGCTCCGTTGGTGGTGGAAGCTGTGTTGGGATCCAGCTCTTCTCTCGCCAGGCGTCTTCTATCGTCGAGCCTGCCCACACGTCACCTGGTGTATGATTGACAGTCCACCATATTGTTATTGTCTGTACGTCGTTGTGCGATTCACAACATTAAATTGTTACTTTCGGCTTATCCATTGTCCGTTCATTAACGCCCCCTGTTGTGGGTCCGTGTCACGTCACTTTCACAACATGAAACATGCTATGCCAGTCTTATGTGCAAACCATGTCAGAATAGTATCTTTGTTTCTGTAAGTTTGTATTTTTAGCAGCATTGACTTGTTTACAACACCTGTTTCTTGTTTGTCACATTCAGAATTTTCTGGGACTTCATTTGCCCAGATTTGAAACCAAAAATAGTTGCCTCTATGGACTAGTGTCTACATATAAGTATCAATGGACCATATGCTAATTTACTAAATTCTGAAAGTTAGAAAAGGAAATCAGAAAAGCTATCTGGGACCTCAGAAAGGCCATCTGCAATTATTGCTTGATCTCCAAAATTATGAAATTATGTTCAGTATGAGTGTTGACATTAATGCCACTTTGAAAATTAAATTCATGGTAAGTAATTTATCCTAAACTTATGATCTGTTGTTTTTTCAAACTTATGCAAAAACAAATCTTGAGGAAAAAAAATACAGTATGCGATAGTTAATAATTATTAAGAGCCTGTTCTTTCATATTTCATATTTATTTCTGAATACATTTTACCACATTGCAGTTTTGTTTTTTTTTTTTTTTAAATGAAAAAAATCATTCTTTTTGAGTTCTACACATGTGGTGATACCTTATTTACACCAGGATGTTAATAAAATCAATGCTGGCTATTCTCAGAATAAAGTTCTTATATCCACAGTTGTCAAATGGCGTCCACTTTATGGTCTTCTCAAAACATTAAAGCCGTGGTCACAACCCGCCGTACTTGCACGTGCGTGCAGTCTACTTGCAAAAACGTGGGCTAAATTTGGAGATCCGTACGTCGTAAGTACTGCCTCAGTACGAATTTAGGATCACGCAGACACACGCAGACACGCTGTAGAGGTTTTACTGCATGCAGAACTTTCGCTGCGGTCAGGCTGCGGATTCACCAGCAGTACAGATGACGCACGTTGTGAGTACTGCCTCAGTACGGATTCAAAGCAGCACATTTTCATTCAATTACTATTGAATTAATCAAATCCGTACGTAGGCAGTACGGATTACGGCACTCACATACTATGGAGGCCGACAGACTTGCATGCACAACGCAGCTTCTCACTTGAACTTGGACTTCAATTCCAAACGTCAGCAACACACACTCCACAGCTTCAATCTGTTAACTAGCTGTAACTTTTCGAGGCAAGTAAACACTCCTACAACTGACCGCTGCAGGCTGGACATGCTCATGCATCGCCGACACCGAAAAACACCTGACGCTCCGGTCCCGCTCATAAAAAAGAAAAGCGACCCCACACACACACACACACACACACACACACACACACACACTGCTTTATTGTCAACTCTCTTTATCGTTACACTCCTAGAGACGTGCATTGAACGTACTCCCTCCCTCCTCTTGCTACTGCCTCCGTACGTTTTCACAAAAACGTAGTGGCTGTGGCATCCGCAGAAAACATACGGTGAAAAAACAAAACGCACGGTGGGTTGTGACCGGGGCTTAAAATTACTGTTCTTGATGCTCTGAGCTTATCTAGAAACCGTTGGCTTCTGGTGGCCTAAAGTGGCGCCCAGACCCCCTGCAGGCCTCGCACTTTGCCCCCCCCACTTTCTAGTTCTAAATTGCACCCTTGGTCACTCCCCACCTCACGAAAGTAATCAGCTGTCTGGTGCAGCCCGGTGAAACGTGGGCGTCCCTTTGATATTTTCTTGCTGCTTCATTCCAGTGGTACCCAGGGATTCTCCAAAGACATCCCGTTGTTGCCTTGCCACTGGTTAGTGTTCAAGCCTAACAATAAGACAGGAAGCAATCTTTACACTGTGACAAAATGAAAGGACCTTAGCAACCTGAAAAGGCTACGGGCGACAGATGGCTCCTCTTAGTGGTGGATGGCAACACGGTATAGAACACTGCTGACACATCCGCTCTAGTTTAAAACACAAAGTCAAATCATATTCTTAGATTTAATGAACTTGACACACAAATTGAGCACTCTGATAAGAAACATGTGCAAGTTAATATTTTTATTCAGTAAGAACCTCCAAATTTAAAGGGCATTGTCTACAAACCGTAGAGGTCAAACTGAGCACTTGAAGCATGTATGCAGTATGTGATGGAACAAGCAGAAACGTCATGATAAGGCACATTATACGGTTTACAAATGAAAACTTCAGCATTGCACAAAGAACATGAAAATACAGTGTTAGCGGATCCGAGAAATGCAATAGAAAGAAAAAAAAGACATTACCTGCAAAGCACCGCTTTATATAAATGCAGCTACGATTATTGATGTGGCAAAGTCACCTTCTTTATGATGTTCAAAATGTTACATATCTGAAGGGTAAAACGCAGAGAACATTTTTCCATTTGATCATCTTAAAAGCAAGAACACAGAAACCAGCCAACAGATTCCAAAGACACACCAAAGGAACGGCGACGGAACTTTTCTACATGGATTTACGGGGGTTAGATCAGGATGAAGTACCTGCACACTTATTAAAAAAAAAAAAAAACCATCTTCAACATTAGTTCTGTCTTTAAATGTGTGTATGTACCTTTGTGTACACAAACACACACACACACACTGGATGATGAACTCCTATAACATACGTGCAGGTATAGAACATGCGTGATTTTATTTTTATATATATCCTCCTGACTACCAAGACACATATATATTATATGGCTGCAACGCTACGCGCGCTCTGATTGGCTGATTACCAGTTGGATATTTTCCCATATCCGGACTGGTTTCCATGACATCAGTCCGCAATGCGTACTTTCATTACCAACCAGGAAGCTAAAAACACGATTAGAAAAATGAAGTTGGACATGAACATACTCCATAAATATCTAAACTGCATCTGAAAAAAGACAGATTAAAATTTTACTAGCTAACGACTGGACCATCTGTTAGCAAGTTCTTCATGGAGGTGAAGCTAACAGGCTGGACTATGAGCGTCAGCAGTTTTCATATTCGGGCGACACTTTGTGTGTTTATATGTTATAATAACCATATAATAATGTAGAATGGTTTGTTTCAGCTCAGCTTGGTGTATACATCTCATCGTTCCAGGCAATGATAGCTGTCAGCTGGCTGTTAGAAGCAAAACTAAACCAGCTGATTTCAATAGACAATCAATGCAGCCCGAGCTTGTTTTCATCGGGCGGCCAGCCGTGGAAGTATGAATTCTCGCCTTCGGATTCGCGACGTCGCCGGAAATGATGTGTATCTGCAGCAACCCATACTGTGTGGTGGTTTCTGGTCTAGCTCTTGCTAACCGTGTTTATGGTATTTTATCACATGCAGGGGGGAGGGGGAAAAAAATCAAAATAAGAAAAAAAAAAAAAACACTAACTGCATCAGAGTTAGTTTGGCTTTGTCCAAACGTAACAGCATACATTTCATGGCTTTCAGAACAAACAGCCTGTTAGCGGTAGCGTGTAGCTTCTTTCCCTGAACAAACAGCCTGTTAGCATTAGCAAGTAGCTTCTACCCCCGAGATAAATAGCCTCTTAACAGTAGCGTGTACCCTCAGATAAATAGTTAGCAGTAGCGTGTAGCTTCTGTTCCCTGATAAATAGCTTGTTTGCAGTAGATTCTGCCCCCCGGATAAATAGCCTGTTAGCAGTAGTGTAGTTGTGTGGTTTTTTGTTTGTTGGTTTTTGTATTTTTATTTTCTGCATTTGCTGGTGTTTCCCAACATATTTAATGAATCTGTTGTAAATATCAGCCGACCTCCCGCTAACAAAAAAGCGGCAGACGTTCATAAACACACAACTGTGATTTTTAATGTCGGAAATTTGACAAAATATTGAGATATGCAAGCTTTTATTTTGCTGCCTGTGTTTATTTGTACAAATTAGCATCTGTGTTGCGTTCATGGTGCTCAGCAAGAAGGGACAACGTATTCCTACCTAGCTTGTAAAGGACCAGTAAATCTGAACCTCATTGGTCCCCCGAGTGCCTGATGTTCTTCGACCTTTAAGTATCCAAAAGAAAAAAAAAAAAAAACTTGCATAAAGCTGGTGTCCTAACAGGAATATCATATACAGTCAACATTTCAGCGGCACTGAAACTAAAGCTGCTATGTACATACATACAGATAGTCTGAATAATTCATTAATTACAGCAGACATTTTGACCTATTATACTGTTTGGTGGCGTGGCGTGGACAATCACACACTCACTGTGTTACTAACTGCACACAACGTTTTGTTTTAAAGAAGCAATTTTTTTTGTATGATATACATATATATGATATTGACTCGGTCGCACATCCGGGAACTCTGCCTGTGAGGTCTTAGCAACACCGGCTGGTGTGAAAACAATTCATAGCGGATAATGTAAGTTGATGCAAGTTTTTTCTATTTGACCACTGCTTTGTTTTTTTGATGCCTCAATAATGAGAGACAGTGGGTTGCACCAAAAAAGCAAGAAAGAATATTAAAATCCATCATGAAACACCAAGATTATGCGTCACATTGATCATGCGTTACTTTGGGGGAAATAATCAGCGGCACGGCCCCTCCTGGAGCAGACCAGCAACTCACAATGCATACATGACATAAATGATAAAAAATACAATAATACCTGGTGTGTCTATGAGGTAGGAATATATATCAGGATATTGAACATCTGGCCATTGTGTGGGATCATTTTTTCCATCGTCCAGCTTTGTGTTGATACGGATGAGATGCCAGTCCTGCTGCTGCTAATTTGGTTTTATATCACTCCCAGGCCATATTATCCAAACCCTCTGAATAGTTGAAGGCCACACTAAGGTCCCAACAACAGAAATATAATGAAACTCAAACAAATAGTTATTTAAATCTGCAATTCAAGAGCAAATACCACTCCCACATACACAATGTATCTCTATGGTAAAACGTATCGACAGCTGCATATTTTCACACCAGCGACGGACCTGATGCAGAAGTAAACTGGCAGTGACATGGCCGCGACCAAGTCAATAAATCAGGCAAATGTGAGGTTGTATATAAAAGAGAAAATTCACCCGATTCTTAAAATAATAATAATAATACTACACCACATTTTCAACATTTTTTTGCACAATTTTATTTACAAATGAATGGCTTAGAGTGTCTCTAAATTAAATTCTCAGGCAACTGTCACTTTTGGAATGGGCGGGAAACTCAAATTCTGAAAATGTGACTTCCTTCTTGTGTGGCGTTAATCACATACAAATTATTGAGTAAAATCACAAACTGGGTCCCAGCTTAATATTATCAAACAGTTCTTACAAAATAATTCAACAAGTCAGTTTTCGGGGCAGTTACATGCTAATAAGCCCAGTTTTCTGCCTTGAAACTCTATTGTATCAACTGGACTACGCTAACTAGCTACCCAAGTAAGTTAATGTGAAGGGAATGTGTTTGTACTGTCTAAACTTGTCTTACAACTGAGTGCAAATATATCAGACTGGTGGGAATTATAAAATTTTACATGACACAACTAGCTAGTATGATAGCTGACTCCATTTAGGACACTGTTAACTTGTTTTGCCTAAAAGGCTAGCAGTATAAACACCGTGTGTGACTGGATAATGCTGATGTGGATGATTTGTGCGTGACCATGCCAACACCCCCCCCCCCCCCCAAAAAAAAAACCAAACCTTACAGTAAAACATAAATCAACATTAACATTTTGCTGTTAAAGTGCTTATGTGAGTGGCTCCTAACAGCATTCTGCACCCCAAAATTCATTGTCACCCCAATAATAAAAGACATGTGACAAAAATCCTGTGATTTTTGGTGGTGGTGGTGTCTATCAACTATAAATAATTGCAAGTTGCTTGTTGCAGGTAATAGTCTACATTGCATCACTGAAATTTTGGATGTGTTAAAAAAAAGACAAGAAACCGCAAATTATTCATAAGTTAACCACAAGGTTGTTGTTGTTGAAAACAGATGGTGCCTGTTGACAGTAGAGACAGACAAAAAATAAACAAAATGCCGATGCTGATAAAACCAACAAAAACAAACAAGAAAATATCACATTTGCAACTGGAAGTAAAACTATTGCGCCATCTGCGATTACTACCTGCAACAATACTGTTAACATTGCAATGTCACACATGCATGGGAACTAATAGACTGTGTGCGCATCACTGCTTTATTCAATTTTTTTTTAGCTTTGTTTGATGAGTAGTTAACTGTCTGAAGTCATAGAACACATTATATAAATGCGTGCAGTGTATACAATTCCTCGTTAACAGTTCAGTAAATAAGGCTAGAGTGATGCTGGTTACATAAGCTTTACATCAGTAAAATTGCACAAGAAAGAAGGGAAAAATAAAAAAAACCCTGTAGTCACAAGAGCTTCTTAGACATCACAGGACAGAAACAACACTTATGTCAAATTTACAGTAGAATACATATTGCAATATATGTTTATTCGTGTCTGAAGACAAAATAAAAGAAAAAAGTAGTTGGTTGAATAAAAAAAAAACAACAAAAAAAAAAAACTGTAACCATAAAGTGTCTCGTCGATTTGGATTAAATAATTTGGGGAGAATTGACAAAAGCTAAAAATGTCTCAGAAAATAGACTGTCATAACAATAAAAACACAAAGTCAGTGTACAGCAGGCGTGCGCCTGCCTGTGTGGAAAATGTTTGAAATGTTCAGGTATCATTTCATTTGCTCATTTAAAAGTAAAAATTCTACTCTACCGATACTGGTTCATATTAAATTCTAACTAATGTATAATAATACTATAAACGTTTCCGTACAAGATTTGTACACTGAACATTTTCCCCCCATCTAAACGCTGAATTATTATATTTCTAAAGCAAAACATTTGTTAAACATATTCACTCTTTTTTTTTTTTTGCACAGTTATTACATTTAACCATGCTTTACCACATGCTATCAGTAAAATGCGCACATGTGTACATGTGTCGTGTGTAAAGCAGTGGGCAAAAAAATAAATAAAATAAGAGGGTGATGCAATAGCTTCCGTCTTTCATTCTTAAAGCTGTGGTGGTCAAGTTTTTTCTTTTTTGTCTATTTGTCTACAAGATTTTACATATTTTTTGTACTTTTGCTTCTTTAAATTTTATGTTTAATATGTCTTGATACAGACTGCAAACTAATTTCCTTTAGGATAGCAATAAAAAGTTGAAGTGTGTTGAGTTGATATAATGATGCTGGCAACTTTTTTTTGGATGTAGATGCACATGAATGAAAAACTGAACGCAACAATGAGAAAAAGTCAGAACTTTTCCTGCCACCACTCACAAGTCGAGACATTCCTATAATTATGGAGCTTTTTCAGCTGGATGAAGCACAGTGTTGCTGAAAGCAGCTCTCGCACCCGTCTGACCTCTGGAAACAGTTGTGTTATCTCAGCTGATTTTCCCCGAGCTGCTCTTGCTAATTCACTTTCAGCATTAAGTCCTCCACAGAAAGAAGCCAAGCAGAGGTTGAGCCATAGTGGCTGAGACTCCGGCCGTGCTGTGGAAACTTATGAACATATTCAAAAGTGGTACCATTCCAGGCTCCGTTGAGTAATGCCAAACAGCAAAAGAGTAATGCCCCATTCAACCCAGTCACTAGCAGTGCAGAGTCGCCACATTGAGAGAACTCGGCACTGAGCGTGGCAAGGTGGGAGCACATTTAGTGGAAAAGGAAAACATTCCGATGAGCCATTGATTTGTTAATTTTTAGGCTTAAACACATCAGCACATTTCTAATTTCAGTTTTTATATATTTATGTGTATATATAAAAACAAACACACACTACTATAAGCAACAGGTTGATCATTATCATGGCACAAGGTTCTTGAAATGGAGCAATATCTCCACCTGGTGGACATTTACCAATCAAGGCAGTCCAGCAGAATTTACCAACAGCACTAGTGATTCATGTTTTTTTGTGTTTGTCGAGTAAAGAAGCTGAACGTTTGGATTTCCAAATTTTGCTAGCCCCTTCTCATGGTCGTGTTTGCTCACAATAAAGACCACTGCAGTCCTTCAGACAGGATGTCTGTCAGAAGAACACCAACAGAATCCATAATAAAGCCTGTGTGATGTTGAAAATTGACAGTGCACTCAGCAAAAAGCACAAAAACCTCAAACACTTGCACCACTGTTGTATATTGACAAGTAAGCTGTTTTAATTGTGATTTTTTTCTTCTTCATAGTTTTGGGAGCTCGTGACACTAGTGTGACTTGTATTGCAAAAACACACCCATCTGTTATTAACAGCTATTTAAATAGGGATTTCCCAGGAATCAAGTCATTAAACAAAATAAACTCAAATAATACAACAATAAAAAGTACAATACAACAGTGAACAATAATTTCAGCTTAAAGAAGAAAAAACGTGCAACTTTAACTCCAGGGTGATGTATTATATATATATATATATATATGTGTGTGTGTGTGTGTGTGTGTGTGTGTGTTCCCCTCTTCAAGAGGCAAATTTTTGACGGGCGCGTGACTTATACTCCAGAAAATACGGCACCCAGGTCTTAAGGACTGCGTGCAATGACCTTCTGTTACTTTACAATGCATTCGGACCATCAATGTCAACCCCTTAGTGTCGGCTGCCTTTTAAGTCACAAGATCAGTTCTTAGTGAATCGAAAAGTAGAATCATAATGCAATATTTCTGAAGATAATCTCCATACTTAAAAAAAAAAAAATATATATATATATATATTAAACTCACTCCAAATACGTAACCATTTCTTGATATCCAACACTAGGATTCAAGATTTGAAGCTTAGACAGTTCTAGAAATCCTGATGGTCTAATAAACTAGTGTCTGTGTGAGTGAGTAGGTAGTATTGTGTTTGGCTACATATAGAGCTTTCAGAGTAAAGCGAACTGAAGGCTGGGATTGACCTGTACACAGTCCGGAGCTGGACGTAGGTCTTTGAGAAAGAGATGATCTGGATAAGACTCAGGTTGCAAGTGTGAATCCCGTGATGATGCAGCCTAGCGTTGTGTCCCAGCTTGCTAGCAGACCTAGTAAGCAGGGTAGATGTTGGGAAACGGCAGTGCAGAGTCTGAAGGCAGGCTGTATGCTCTAATCCCACTCCACTAATACCCCTTGTACACTGAGGACTCAACCCGTGTTTTACCATTACAGAACTGACCTGTGCAATGCCTTTACACCAAACCCGATGACCCAGTGCAAAGAGTTTTAAACAAAAACAAAGTAACCATCAGTGCTGTTAGCCTGTTCGTGCCATGTCCCATGGTTACTTCGTCTTAGTGACTGAACAGTGTGATTTTACTCATGTGGATCCAACGCCTGATGGGTGGCAACACTTCACAGGAACCTGGCCTCGACCTGCTGTCAAGAGCTCAGTTGAAAAGGGGTATAAGTGGCTTTGCCTTCATATGAAGTTGAACAGCTGGTATATGAACAAAATGAGAGAAGGAACAAGAGCTTAAAAAATTTCTAAGGGAGCCTGGGGGTTTGAAAACCATTCCCACGTAGATAGCTTGCGTCTTGGCTTTCAGAAGGCCCAGAAAAACAAATGATTTAGTTCTCAAGCAGATTGCGGTTTGGGCTGCCTGGGAGCAAGTCCAGGTGTATGATGATGGAACTGAATTCAACGGTCTAGGTGGCCTGGTCCAGGGCTCTCAACAGGTCACAGCCCTGGAGGAGGTGCAAGTTACCCTGCAATGGGACGTTGACCTCACAGTCATAACGGGTCAACTCTGGCAGGCAGGAGGACTCAAACGAAGGGCCAAGCAAATGAGTAGTGATACCTGGAAAGAGATGAAACTGGATTGATACATGAACATTTCCAACTCACTGAATATGCCTTGGAGCAGTGCTTTCAAACTTTTCAAACCCAGGACCAATTAAGAAAAATAACCTCTCATGGACCACATATCTCTCAAAATATACCAAAAACAATGGGTCTGCTTACCACAACAACAGTATATCACCAGAAAATGATCATTTAAAAATGTGAGATTTTACCAGTATACTTAAAAACCACCAGGGGTCGCTGTCTTACCACCAGTGGTCCGTGGACCATGATTTAAGAAAGGCTGTCTTGGACTTTAATCTCAATCACTGAGAAAACTAATCAGTACTGTAATGTATCAGAAATCCATTTGGAGTAGGCAGTTCTCAAAAACTCGGTGAAGAAGGAAACCAGTGAGGGAAGCCAACAAGACACCTCGAAAAGAGTTACAGTCTTCTATGGAAGTGATTTGACAAACTATGCTTAAGTCCTATATGGCCCTGAGGCCTGTTGGTGCAGGTGCTTTTCTCCATATTCCGTAGCGTCAAGTGAATGAGTCCATGACTCCCCCTGGACAGGACGCTGTCCAAAGTGGGTTGCTTCTGTGGCCAAGGCCGGTAGCCATTTAGAGCTGGGTGGACTGGGGCAATGGAGAGGAAGTGTCTTGTCCAAGGACACAGGCAGGTAGCATGTGTGGGATTCAAACCCAGGTAAAGGTATTGGCGTAGTAGGTCCTTATCCAGTACCAGTTGGCAGTTATCCAGTTGGCTAGTACCAACTTATAGTTGACTGGACTGGGATAATACAGATGAAGTGTTCTGTTGAAGGACTCAGGCAGGTAGTGTGACCGCCAATCAAAGCCGGCTTGGTCGGCCAACTGTAATTTTACTGCTCTGCCTGCTCTAAACTGTGGTGATGCACCGAGGCAACATTTTAAAAATTGTGTTCCTTTCCAACTACTTATGTACTTAACTATGCAACATATATTTCAGCTCAGATCACTACAATGTTATATTTTGTCCTAACATTTTGTTACATTTGGACCATATTAAATATTTGATTTAAAATTGGAAGGAAGCTCACGCATGTAACGCATCTCTGGTACTGCCTTAAAAATCGGGAAAACTCACCCTCGGTCCTGTTAGAAGGCAGCATGTTATGCTCTGTGAATGTGTAGCTCTTTTGAGGAAAAACTTCATCACGTGCACCTCTGATATCATGCCCTGGATATTGACTTTTTCGATGTTGGTGAAGAAAACTGAGACATGAAGACATGCTGCCGGGTATCATTGTCCCCATTCCTGAATCTGAAACAGAGACAGAAAGAGGTCTGAAACGCGAACAGATACATCAGCAACAACATGACATCATCATTCTTCACTTCTGAAAATAGTAAATTTCTGTTTGGTAATAAAACTACAACAGGTTAAGGCACAGTGATATTTTCAACCAGGGCTGTTACATACGACATGTTCACCACAACACTGAGGATTTGTGCTGATGTTATAAAAAAGGGGCGTGGACTAACTCGAACTTATCAACAATCAAGAATTTTATGACTCAGCATTCCGGCTCAGTGTTCAAATCACTCAGCGAGGAAGGTGTTTCCAAAGAATTATGAGAACCAAGGTTCTGACCCAGTTTAAAGAATGAAAACAAAACCAGAAACTAAGCGATGTGAATGAGGTACTGTATTATCCACACTACAGAGGAGAAGGTGGCTGTAATGTACCATTAAGCTGGATTCCAACCGCCTTAAACCAAGAAAAAGAACTGAATGAGAAGGACATGCTGGGAGAACAAGTAAAATTAATAAATCATGCTCTCAAACTGAAAGACCACAGTCTAATAAAGAGAGAATAACCTTCATACTACTCAGCACTCCACTTGTTTGGATTGTGTGGGACAGCCAGAACTGCAATGGTGAGGACAGCTAGATGAATTTAAGGCTAAATTTAATGTCATAAAAATGTGTAGTAATTTTAAAAGTTTATTTACCATTAGTGAAGTGGGGCAAGCGTTTAAGTGCACTTGTGTCCAGTACAGTACAGAAGTTTCCCAGTTCAAGTCCACCACTGCCCATTTTCCATGTAATGTGGTGTTGAGTCAGGAAGAGCATCCGGCATAAAACTTGTGCTACCTCGGATCTGTTGTCATGACCCCAAGTGAAAACAAGGGAGAAGCAAAGGGGGTTTACGATTTACACTTAGCGAAGTAAACATGCACACATTTTGTTCCACTTTGATGTTTGTGTGTGTTCAGTGGTAACAAGAAGTAGTTTGTTCTCGAGTTCTTGGTGCTTCACACAATAATAATAATAATTAGCCATTAGCTTCTGCTTGCTAATGCGGTGTGTGCATAATACATAAATAACAAGCTGATCAAAGTCTTTTTTGCTTCTTGCTGCATGAAGCAGTCGCAGCACATTTCAAAAACAAATATGACTTATACAGTCATGCAACCTATGTCCCCTCTTCACTAACGTTTGGAGTGACATATGTACAGTCCAGACAACATGGTAAATGAAATAATAGGAACTGGTTAATAACTATTTTCCCTATTATCATCTTATTACAATCTAAAATATTTTCCGCTTGCAGTAAACTGGAGCAGAGATCACCAACTTCCTGTCTTTCTCGCACGTATCAATCACAATTCAAACATATATTTATTATATGTTTATTATATTATTTATTATAACATATATTTTTTTTTTTAGTATTTAAGACTAAAATTAAAAAACAGTTTGAAATTTATCCTGTCCTGGTGCGCAGTGACTGAAGAGACAACTGCGCGCCACTAAAAACTAGGAACTTCCTGGCAAGTACTGAAATTGGAGAAGAAGGAAGTGATATCAGTGCTGGATCCATTATCTTCATAGTCCCAATTAATTTATGGATTTTTACAGGCTACTGACAGCCCCTTTTCCACCGAGTGGTTCTGGTCAGTGATGCACGTTTTTTATACATGTCAGAACGGTTCATTCTCGCCGGCAGAATCCTTTTGATTGGCAAGTGGAACACTTATATTGACGAGCTCGCACGCACGGTGTCTGCGGCTTCTCCACTCCACACGGAGGCAAAACTGAGCATTTTCACTTTATATACTATATTATTTTCTCCTTGTGTGAATGTTTTAATATTGAATAATAACATGTTACGCTACTAACGTACAGTACACTAACTGTATTCAAGAAGGAAACCATATTTATTTTAGAAAAGACTGTATGTATGTATGTGTGTGTGTATATATATATATATATATATATATATAAAAGGATCAAACAACGAGAAGCCATGCATTATATGGTTTGAATGCACGACGCGGGGTCTAAAACACCACGACGAGATGTGAAGTGCATTCAAACCGTATAATGCACGGCTTCGAGTTGTTTAATCCGCATATACCATGGTCCCACACAGTGAGCTAACACACAAATATTTAAGTTAACAGAACTTGATAAAAATGTGAGTATTTGGGACTATTTTATACCAGTCTCAAGATATTTTGTCTCCGATGCACTTACCGAGTCTGCGGGCTCGCGCTGCAGTGGGCCACACCAACCCCCTCTCTGCTGTATGGAGCTGTGACCAACTCTGGCAACAGGTCCAGAAACTACACTCACTGTTGATGCGGACCGCTCCGGCCGCCCGCAAGTATAGAACCGTTCCCTTCTTCTTTCCCGTCTTCAATCTTGTCCACTTCGTCCGATGTTAAATCTTTATGCCGCTGCTTTTGCTGTTCTTCTTGTTTGCTCTCCTCCTCTTCCCATTCCTCAAATGTTTTATTTTGGCCAAAAATATTAAAATTCACTTGGAAATCCATGTTTTCCGCGTTTCTGTTATTCACTTGTCAAAACACAGTTGATCTGCGCCAACTGATTTGCGCGTTGCTATGGTGACAAACAGAGCGGAGTGATTATAACAGTGACTTAACTCACCAAACTACGTGTGCGTGTACACGAAAATAATGCACGCCAGTTAGACATGGAATTCTCACTGACCATGAAAATATATATATATATATATATATATATATATATATATATAAAAAATTCTATTTCTACATCATTTTCTTACACACGCTGTTTGAAGAACATTTTCCTCTGCTCGCACCCATCTTGTGTGTTTTTCAAGAGCTGACGTAACATGTGAATTTCTCCTCTGTGAGATCAATAAAGTTTTATCTTATCTTATTTTCAGTCCTTCGTGACATTTTTCAGATTTGAAATGTACGTATCCGTTTCTCAGAGAAAAAAAAAAAAAATCATAAATAAAAAATCCACACTTCACTTTTTTTCTGAAGTCACAGATAGTAAAACTGATTTTTATTTTTTTAAGCAGTTGATTATGACCAAAGAGCTGGCAAAAAAAAAAGTTTATCATCTCCACCTGCATGCCGAAATCACCTGCATTGTTTATTTAATTGTTTTATAATCACCATTCTGTCTTCTGAACTCTGCCAATATCCTCACTGTTGTCAGACTGAAGGTTTTCCTTCAAGGTTTCGTCTCCCTCATTGTGGTCTAAATTAGGCTCAAAACCATCAGGCTGTGTGTCCTCCACAGCTTCTTCAGACACACATTCAGACTGGACTTGCAAAAAAAAAAAAAATCGTGTGAAAACAGCTCGACCTCCGCCGTGTTTACAGTTGATTTGGGCTTCAATCAGCAGGTGCCGTTCCAGTGATGATGTAGCAACAATATGGTCGCAGCTGAGGGCTGAAATAGAGCGCAGGCTTCAGACACCTGTTCTTTATCCTTCACCTGAGCACTTATCGACTTTTTATTGTTCAGGATTTTTTAAAATATCAACATTTCATTATTTTTAGTGATTATTTGTGCACATTTTTTGGTGTCACCTACACTGTAAGACCATGTGGTATTTTTTACAGAGTTACATTTTGTTGACCCCCCCACTGAATCACAGACAGATTCCATGAATCCGATGCTTTTCCTGCTAAGCTCGAGGCTAATGTCATGCTCATCCAGTCAGCGCAACCACCAATATTAAACAAATACAAAGCAATTAGCCATTTGCTGCCAAACCAAACCACAACATGTAAACAACACTTATTTATACACACCAACAAATAATGGCATCATACCTGGCAGAGATCCTGCGCTGAGTGAGCGCTCCATACCAGCACCACCGTCACTCCTCATCTTCTTCCACAAAATTTCTGGCATCTTGTTTTCTCCCTGATGCAGCAATACACAATTATTAGCACCCGTGAGGCCACGCTGGCTTCATTGTTAGACCAGTCGGACAAGGTGAAAACCACAGCATGACGTTTTTCTTTTCATAAACTCTGAGTGTTTCACGAGGAGTGCGTTTAATCAGCGAAACTCACAGCAGCCATCTGAGTGAAGGAGCGTTTGATCCTGTTGGATAGGGTGACTCTGAACGGATTCATGTCTCTGTACAGCTGTAGAAAACTCTCAGATGACCTGCACAAAAAACAAATGTTAAACATGATAATAATAATAGTAAGTTCCTTCGGCTGCTCCCTTGTTTGCACTCGGGGTCGCCACAGCAAATCCAAGTTGGATCTGCATGTTGAATTGGCACAGGTTTTACGCCGGATGCCCTTCCTGACGCAACTCGACATTACATGATAATGATAATAATAATAATAACAACAACACATAATCCATTCACTGAAAATGATGTTACAGGATACTTCACTGCCTCATTATGGAGAGCCACGTGGGCCATAATGCATCAATATGGGACCACGTTCTCTTAAAAAGACGGCGATAAATGTGGCATTGTGGCAGTTCGAACGCTGCACTTAATGCAGTAATTTTACACAAGTAGACTGACATCCCCCCCACCTGACGTATTATGACCCATGTAGCTTGCCGTATTTCTCTCGACGGTCGTGCCAGCACATTTGGGACACTTCACTCATGCATCCGGTAACACGGCTGCCAGAATGAAAACCAACATACAACATGCGCACACACTACACATGCATGCACATACACACGCAATGCAGCCACTGTGTTTCAGACTTTACTCCCCAAAAGATTTTTTTAAAAGTCAATTTTTTTAATTTTTTTTTTATTACAATTCTCTGCTGAATTTGATCTGTATCAATGGTTACCAGTGTTGGGTGGAATATGCAAACAAGTAATGTGTTAAGCCCTGGTCACACCAAATAATGAAGGATGAATAATGAGCCACACGGCATGTTTGTTTTTTTTTTTGTTATGAGAGGACTTATTCAACTATCATGGGAGAATGGTGGCTCTGAGTGGCTCTTAGAGGCATTATCTTCAGTTAACGTGGCTCATCTCTGAGCGTGGCGCTAATTTCAAGATGTTCAAAATTTAGCAACAACAGCGTGGGGCAGTTTGTGTACGAAGTACTATAACGACTAATGAGGATTATAGAGGCATGTTTGTGGCGTGGACGAGGCTGCTAAAAGCCCATTATCTGAGCACCTGACAGCTATGCAGAACCAGAGAGACTATTTTTGAAGCGGCTGCCCTCTTGTGCACACAATTCTACCTGCTTTGTGCGCCAGACGCTGTATATAAAATAATTATTTTGCAGCGGATTAATCATTTTCTAGCAAATCTTAGATGTCTATGATAGATTAATATCTTGTTATTGTATGGCCTTGCCTTACAATATAAGGCGCCTTGGGGCAACTGGCGCTATATAAATAAAATTGATTTGATTTTGATTTGATTAATGGATCAGATCGAGCTCTGCTGTGTATGCGCACTGACACAGTGACTCGTGCACAAAACAAGCATTTAGGCACAACACCCACTCGCAAGAGTGATTTTGGAGTCAATAATGGATGAACACAAAGTTAAAAGTTGGATCACAGTGTCAAAGAGGCTGTGTGTTTAAAGCCGTGGAAGAAATAACACCGGTGAAGCCGTGAGACAGAGCACAGAGCTGTCCAGGAACACAGAGTTGTTGTATCATGGTGACGGTAAGCCGTGGAAGAAATTTTTTTTTTTTTTTTTTTTTTGGAAGTGATCCACAGTTGCGGCAGCGCGCACTCAGTGTAGTGTCTTTTTTGGACTGCGTTTAAAAAATGTGACATTTTGATTGGATGCTGTGAACTGAAAACCCACACTTTAAAGAGACCAAGTTTGGGAGGGCTGGAGGTTTGCACCAAACCCATGCCTAAACGTGCACCAACGTCATGCTATCATGGCACTACATGGATCACATGTGGCTTGATTTGGATCATATGTGTCATCATGAACCACTCGAGGCTGGACGGAGCTCAAATGACAGGTCGGTCGTGGCTCACTAGAGGCACATGTCAGGTACAGAGAGGCACATAGAGGCGCCTTAGCAGTGGATACGTGACGGCTTAAAATGTGGATCATTCTTTATATAATCGCTGCCACACCCATGCGTGGCTCATTATTCATGACTTATTATTCAGTGGGCCCGAGGCTTTACTGTAATCACGTAAACATTTACTTGTAACGCGGTAATGTAACCAGTTACTGTTGCAAATTCAGTAATCTCGCAATAGTTCCTTAAATCACGTACACTGGCTCGCCGGCAGCAACTTTGTTTATTGTCACAATGATGTCATAGAACGAGAGAAGACATGGGAAACTCTGTCAAGGTCGTTACTGATAAAATATTCAGGAAACAGTGCAGGCTTCCATGAAAAATAATGAGGGAAAAAAGTCAAAAAGTCATACAAAGTGGAGACAAAATGTGTGGATTAAAGAGCTTCGTACAGTTTCACCCTGTCTTCCTGTACACGTAAGTCAATATATGTGTAATACATGAATAAATAAATAAATATTTTTTATTTATTTTAACCTTTATTTAACCAGGTTAGTCCCACTGACATTGAGATCTCTTTTGCAAGGGAGACCTGGACAATTATAAAGCTTCCAATTCACCTAACCTGCATGTTTTTAAAGATGGGAGGAAAGCCGCGCAAACACAGGCCGAACATGTAAACTCCACACAGAAAGGACACAGGTAGGAATCGAACCCATGACCTTCTTGCTGTGAGGCAACAGTGCTAATCACTAAGCCACTGTGCTGCCAAATATATTTAAAGAAAGTGAATTTTTTTTTTCTAAAATAATTTATTTTAAATGAAAAAAAAAAAAAAATCATTTCCATTTACTATTTTGTCACCTATGGATCTTTAACCATTGCTGCACATACAGATATGCTAAATAAAATTCTAAAAATCAAAATGTATTAGCTTTTTTTATCATTTAAGTGCCAAACCACTTCTTTTTGTTTTTACATTTGTGTCACATCATATCACCTGTGTTTATGTAGCAGATGTGGCAAAGTCTGTTCTTCTCCAGACAAAGTGTCCGTTATGTAGGTCTTTGAGGTCTGTGGTGGCTGCTGGTGGTGGTGGTGGTAGGTTAACAGTGGGTCTGGAGGCCATTGCAGGTTCTGCCTGCCACCCATGGAGGAAAGCGGGATGCTCTGTGGGGCCCGATATGGAGGATTCTGCATGTTTTCAAACATGTATGACCCCGTCTGGGGGTCCACATCCCCCTGGCTGAGACCCCTCTTCTCCTCTGCAACCCAGGATGCAGCTGGTCGGTGCTGGTAGTGGCTGTGGGACTGAGGGGGGGAGGACAGGGGCTGGAAGAGGCTGGCAATGTTGCTGAAGCTGTGCTGGGTGACTGGCTGTGTTTGGGGAAGGACGCTGCCCCCCATGGATCCTGCTTGACCCTCTTCCAAGGGCTCTGACTCCGGAACGATGGGATTCAGCTCAAAGTCCTCTCCGTCCATGGGAATATAAGGAGCCAAAGTCTCAAGGTCCAAGTCACTCAGGTCATTCTAAGAAAGGGAGATAGGGATGCGTTTTAAAAATAGTGGTTTTCATGACATTTGTTTACAATCCCAAATTAGAAAAAGTGGGGACTGTACGGAAAATACATTAAATACAAAAAAAAAAAAAAAAAAAACCCCACACAAAACACACAGTGATCCTGAGATAAGATAAACTTTATTGATCCCATAGTGGGCAAAATCACTTGCTGCAGCAAGAGTTGCACTGTAAGAAAGAAAAAGAAAAATGATTTACATTAAAAAAAGGTGACTAAAATATAATGCGATGTTCGCTGGTGGGTGCATAAATACTGATGTGAACAGATTGCATGAAAAACGGAACATAGTGAGTACAAGTATGTATAGATATGGTAAAATTATTGCACAGGATGAATTGCACAGTTGTTCATGTAAAGGTGACGGCAGGAATAGTTGACTGTGCAAAATCAGCAGGTGATTATGGTGCTAGAAACATTTTGGGGTATTATACACTCTGACTGCTGACTGTGAAGGTGTTTTGTACTGAGGGTGTAGCAGTCTCCTACTGAAGGAGCTGCTTAAGGCTCCCACAGTCTTATGTAAGGGGTGAGAGGGGTTGTCCATAATTGATGTTAGCTTAGCTAACATCCTCCTCTCACCCACCACCTCGATGTGGTCCAGAGTACATTCCAGGACAGAGCCAGCTCTTCTAACTCATATATTGAATCTCTTCCTGTCCCTCTCAGAACTTCCACAGCGTAACATACAGTATGGCTGATGCCACCACAGAGTCATAAAAGGTTTTCAGCAATGCCTGACCAAAGATGAAAAAGACCATCCAGATTGTTAGCTACAAGGACAAAAGCTCAAGATGACGTCTTTTACGGGCATGTCCATGCAGTTCTTCAACAAGACAATGCAGAACCACAGTCTGCACACATATCAAAGGCACGGCTGCAGAAGAAGAGGGTACAGGTACTGGACTGTCCTGCCTGCAGTTCTGACTTGTGCCCAGGGTGGAGAATTTTGAAACAACAATGGCAACGATGATGACTGTACTGTTGCACACCTTGAGATGTGACAAATGGGACAAAAATAACATCTGAAATGCTTCATTGCGTGATGTCCTCAACAGCAAAACGTCTACGTGTTGTGAGTAGGAACATTTCGAAGTGATAAATGCTTTAGTGTGCTAAGGTTTTGGATTGCGTTGCAGGAATGGATGGATATTAACAAATGAAATGAAGTTGACCACACAAAATATTAAATATTTCTGGTTCATACTCTGCAATGAAACAGAGGTCAAAGTAAATGTAAGGATCACTGTTTTTTTTTTTTTTTTTTTTGGGGGGGGATTTTCCATACTAACCCACCTTTTTCTGATTTTAAGGTTCTATGTTTAAGTTCACTTGGAGAGCTCCTACAGTAGGTTCTGTAGATCAAATCATCTTCAACATCTTGTTCTTTAACCACATGTTCAAATGCAAAGCAAATTATTTGAATTCTGGTTGACACCTCAAAGAAATGGAATAAGTGAGGTTAAAAAAAAAAGAAGAGTATACAAACCAGTCATCTTTTGTTTTATTATACATCTGTGTAGTTAATAAATTTATCTTTGATACTTTTTGCGGTACTCTCACTGTCTTTCTTGGATAGAAGACCATTTATCCCATCAGTATCCACGGACGCAAACCTTCTGCTCTCTGCCATGATGTCGTCTGCGAAGCATCACCCCTGCGCATGCGCGAAACATTGTTGCCCCATTATGACAAAATCGGTCCGCAATCACTCATAAGATTGCTGAAATGGTGCAGAATCAGTCAATAATGTGGCTATTGTTAACTTTGGATGATTTATTGTGAAAAGTATTGCAATTACTACACGCGAATCAGCCAATCAGAACAAAGGATCAGAGAAAATCAGTGAAAATGACTTAAAGTTTCGTGGTACCTCAGTGTGTGCAGGACTGTTGGTGCCCTTTGTATCCAAAGCAAACAGTTTCTCAGTCAGATCCACCTTCAGGTCACTCTCTGCAGAACTGTAATAATCACCCGGACTGCTGGGCTGCTGGAACGGAACAAAGGACCCCAGCGTGAAAGAGGAACACAGTGAAGATCAGAGCACAGGGGGATGGATGGACAGAAATAGAAAGAAAACAATATATGACAAAAAAAAAAAAAAATCCCAAAAAACAAATATGAGTAAATCCAGTATTGTCCAGAGGGTAAGTTGAATTTTCTTTGGGAGTGGAATGTGCTTTTTTTTTTTCTTTTTTTAAAACACAGCATTCCTTGAGGCGACTTAAATTCCAAAACAAACCAAGATGGACAGATAAACGAGCCACGACAACACACTGGATGTTTCCTGATGCAGTCTGAACAACACAGACACAGAAGTGGACAAGAAGTGAACCGTAAATTTTTTCAGGGAGCCTTCAGCTTGTCATGTGAAACATACAGACTTTTATACTGAAAAAAATAATCAAGATGGACAAATAAATGTGAATCCATTTGATTTTTTTTTTTTTTTTTTTTTTAGTCAGATCTATAATTTAGGATTTTTATGCACCATCTTATTGTGTTGTCCATTCCTGGGAAAGCCCTATATACTGTAAATATTATTGTCATTATTATGAACTAGAGAAATGACACTGTCTTGCAAAAGCATTCTGCCCCTTGATATTTCACACCTTTTAATTTTTTTGTGCCATTTCAAATATATAAAGTAAATCAGGCTTCTCAATATAAAAATGTTTAAAATTATCTTCCTTAAACTCAAACCAAATATGTACAACTTAAATTAATTAATTAAAATTATAAAAGCCAAGATGATGGGTTGCATAAGTAAAGGGCCCCTTTGGTATAATACCTGTAAATAATTAGTTTTCTGATGACGTGGTATAGAGGAGGATTTTCTTTCACCAAAACATCAAATCTTGGCTGCATCTGAGATTGTAGCTGAACTTTCAGGTCTTCTTTTTAAGAAAATCCTCCTCTACACCATTTTAAAATGAACTTCACTGACACTCTACGCACGCTCAAATCCTCCATCAAAATGGAATATACCAAACCTGTGCTTTTCCCCACCTCGTCTGCAAGTTCATGGATGGTGACCATCGTGTCACCATGATCAAAGTTTGTATTCTGCCAATCAATGGGTTATTTTGGCTTGTGGGTGGCCTACCAGTGCTTTACTCTCCACTGATGTGCGCCCATTTTTGAAGCAGCTATACCACCTTATTTGCCTGCTGAATCTTGTGAATGGTTTCAGCTTTGGTATCACCAAGCTTTTGGCAAAATATGATGCAATACCTTTGCTCAAGTCGTTACGTCATGTTATAGCAAATGAGACTCTGAGGCTGACTGCTAGCAACTGACGCAAACTTTGGGCGGAAAAAAAAAAATCCATGCATTCTCTCTCTGTCTGTCTCTGTCTCTCTCTCTCTCCACCAAATGAGAACTTGCACGCTTCATTTATTTCCATGGGATAAAATCAGGTTGGATACTTTTTAAATGCGCCTCGTATAAGTCGCAGGACCTCCCAAACTAGTAAAAAAAAAAACCTGTGACTTACACTTCAGAAAATACAATACAATAATTTAGGCAAGAAATGGTGCAAAGGGGACAATCAGGTGAAGAAAAATGAAACATTTGCCAAAACAAATAAAACATTAAGAAAAACTATATAACATTAGTTAACACAAACAGGTCCTTGTGTGATTTCACTCTTACGGTCCTCCTTAGTGTTCCTCACCGTGGAGCAGCTGCTGAGGCTCGGAGTAGCGCTGCCAGGTGGCGGTTTCTGGTGCACCGTGAAGGTACTGCCCATGCTGGTGAAAGCCAAAGGAGTCGGGGTCGGGGCAGACCTGTGGCTCTCACTGACACAGGATGTCGGCCCTGCCGCGGGTATGGACGCAGCAGATACCTCGGTGTATGATGTTGGTTGGGGCTCTTCAAATGCAGGCTGACCTACGAGGACAAGTTAATACATAAATAAGTCACTAATGTCAGCTGAAATGTGATTAAGAAAAAAAAAACTGTCGTGAAGTGGACACGGACTGAAGTCCAGGGTGATGATGGTGTCGCCTGGCGTTGGCGCGAGCTGAGTGAGGTCCTCTGGCTCTTCTTTGAGCTTGGTGAAAAGGCCTGGTTTTCCGGTGCAACTCAGACTTCCAGAGCTGAGGAAAGCGCTCACATGATGAGGCTTAAACAGGGACTCTGTCTGCTCCAAGGAGAAAATCATAGACTTCTCCTCCACGTCACTGCAAGATTAGAGATACAGAAGCAGGCTGGTGGACTATGTGTGGAAACAGACCACAGAGAACATTTCACAGAAAAACCATTCTGAGGTTTCTGGCAGGGAACACAAAACTGTGCCAGTTTTCACAGCTTGCAGATACTGTAAATATTGTGGTAAGCCCTCTGTGTTTACCAGAACCTCGACTGCTAACTTTCAGAGAGGCACGGCTACCTCTCCAAGAGTGCTTTATCTGGTCAGCTAACATACTTTTCAATCAAGTCAATCAATTAAGTTTTATTTCTAAAGTGCTTTACAACAACCATAGTTGATCAAAGTGCTGTACACAGTTAAAAACAACCATAAAATAGAACATGTACATCTAAAATATATTACAGTTGTCAATTCACAGGGAGTCACAGCTCTATGTGTCACTGTATCAAATGCTGCAGTGAGATCCAGCATAACCAGTAGCACAGGTGTCTTGGAGTCGAGAGACAACAGGATGATATGTAGATGAGCTTTGTTTCCTGGTCATGCTTCTTCAATAACAGCTTTTATTTGGATAGAACTCAATATTTCGGGAACATGGTCAATGATTTCTGAAGGTCCACTGCCCTGCTGATTGAGACTATGACTTACCTGAGGACGTAGTTTATGCACACGATGCACTGGGGCTGAGAGTTTCGGCTGTTATAAATAACCGTTCCTTGCGTTTCCACCCAGACGTAGCCGCCGTTCTTTGCCAGCATTCGGTATTGACCACTGACTGCCTGACCCTTGGTACACACTGCACACAGACACACAAAAACACAACAACCATGATTTCTGTAGTTTTAACAGCACAGATAGACAGAGAAATAATGTGGCCAGAGACAAGTAATGACACAAGTAGCCAGCAGTGGTGACTGGGATGTTTGACTTCCAGCCCAGAAGGAACAGGACTGGATGTGGTCCAGAGTTCAACACTGGCGTGGGACCGGAGTGGGACTGTGGACGGACAGCAAACATCAGGCCAGTGACACTGCGTTTGTATGTGTTTGTTGAAAAAAGTCAGGGTAATGTTACGAGTCGCACACGACTCTGCTAGCATGTGCTGATCGTCAGGCTGCTCACGCCGGCCGTGAGTTCAGACTGTGCATGTCAATGTGTGAGTGTGCAGATAGAGATTCCTTTATAAGAACCAAGGGACACCAACCACCCCAAACACACACACACACACACACATACACACACACACACACACACACACACACACATTCACTCTGAGTATAGCCCCGTGATTCCAGAACAGACTGGATCATAACAACAAGACAACCGTCCACCCAAAGACAAACGATCTTCATGTGCCCATCTGATCCCCACGGCCTCCATGACAAAGTCTTATTAACAGATAACTAATACTTCAACACCCAGAACTCTGATTTTACAACCGATGTCTCGTTTTTTGGACATTTTTTGAGTTCAACTTTTCACTCAGGAAAAAATACTAATTGATCCAGTTTTGATGTACAATACTAACAGCCCCACGGGCGAAACAGCTAATGGAGAAGATTAAAAACATCATGCTGAAGTGCATCTAGTTACCATGGAACAAGTACACAGTTAAAAAGGAGGTGCTGTTAACCCCCAAAACGTGAATCAGCTGCAATTCGTGAATTATCCGCAAACCGTTAACTGCAAAATGTGAATACTGAAAAAATATCTCCCAAACTGCGAATGTGCAAAAATTTAATTTCTGTGAATTAGTGAAATTTATTGCTCATTTTATGACTTATTTTAATAACATTTTTGCACGTTTTTCCAAACTGAGTGCTGTAGTATAACCAGCAGGACCCCACTGATGTGCGCAGTAAATTTTGTGTCACTGCACGTATAACAAAGACGCTAATGAAAATTTAAACAAGGTTTTCACAATGACATTTTTACGAACTGCAGTTTAACCAGCAGGAGACCACCGATGTGTGCAGTGAACTCGGTGACACCACACCTGAATTTATTGAATATTTTTGTGGTGTCTAGTTTTTGCACTTTGTAGACGGTCCCTACGCTTCCGTTTTTCTGCCGTCTGCTTATTCAGGTCAATCTTATTTTTCCCATTGTCCACCTTCCTGAAGTAAGAAACTAGTGTGTTTGTTTTTCTACAATGTTTCTCTTAAGATTATTGAGCTGTTTACCAGAGGGGGAGGTTTCTGTCCTCTCTGAGTTTGACAGGTGGACCGTCCCAGTCAAAACTCCACACCTGACACTCCCCAGAGCGGACACACCCAGCGGGCCCGGGAGCTTGACACCACAAGACAGCTGCTCAGATCACCCCCGCACCTCGCCGGCTGTTGTGACCCCCACAAAAAAAAAAATCATTTTTGCGGTGATAGGGTTTGCAATCAAGATTTCCTGCAGTAATTCATCTGTAAACTTAAATCCATAAACTACTTAAACTGAAAAAAAAATTATATAAAATATATACATATCATGAATGATATTCACGATTTGCAAGACCTGTGTTCACATTTTGGAAGACAGTTTTTCAGTATTCACGTTTTGCAATTAATGGTTTGGATCATTCACGATTTGCAGCTGATTCACGTTTTGGGGTTTAATAGGCACTGTACAACAAATGGACTGTATTTATATAGCGCTTTTCCATCTGCATCAGATGCTCAAAGCACTTTACACATCAATGCCTTACATTCACCCTGATGTCAGGGTGCTGCCATAAAAGGTGCTCACTACACACTGGGAGCAACTAGGGGATTAAGGACCTTGCCCAAGGGCACGTAGTGATTTTCCGGTTAGGCTGGGATTTGAACCGAGGATCCTCTGGTCTCAAGCCCAACACCTTAACCACGAGACCTCTTTCTAGCACCCTGGAATAGACTTTATCAGGAGGCTGAGTACTGTGATGCCCCTGTCATTGGCACACACTCTCTGGTCCCCTTTTTTTAAATATGGGGACCACCACCCCAGTTTGCCACTCCGTAGGCACTGTCCCAGACCTCAACGCAATATTGAAGAGATGTCTCATCCAAAACTGTCTCTCCACATCCAGAGCCTTCAGCATTTCTGGATGGATCTCATCAACCCCCAGGGCCTTGCCACTGCGGACTTGTTTGACTACTTCAGTGACTACCACCAGGGAAATTAATGACAATCACAAAATTTTACCTTGGGAAAAAAATTGAAGGTCAAGGTCCTGTTTGAAGTGGCTTTTCATAAGCTAAATTAGATGTGATCAAATGTTTTCGACTGATAACTGGAGGATAGACAAACAGGCATAAAATTGGAATCTCCATTCAATTTTTTTTTTGGTGTAGGTAAATCCATATTGAGGCACTTTTGAATGAGATATAAAGCAAAATGTACACCAAATGGACTTTTCAATATTAAATTCAAATGTCCAGAAAATCCACAACCTGGATCAGATCCAGATCAAACTTGTTCCGTCGATAAAGGACACCATCCTACATAACACGGTCAAATATCAAAGAAATTCCATCTTTTTTGACAAAGTTCTGAATTTTTGAAAATTCATTCAATATTAAAGGACAGGAATTTTTCAAGATTTTTCCTGACTTGACCTCTGACCTTGAAAACTGAATCAGTTCTTGCCTATCAGGATATATATATATCCTCAATGAACATTTCAGAATGATATATGAAAATTGTGGGTTCCAGGGTGTTCAGAAAACAGACAGACAAATAAACAAATGGGGGTGAAAACATAAGCCCTGCCCAACTTTGGTGGCGGAGGTAATGAAGCCAAGGTTGAAAAATACCAAGGCTGACCTTTAACAGATTTAAATACAAACATATAGCTTTTTCATGACAAAAATGTTAATTAAACTGCTTCTTTTTTTTTATAAAGGTCAGCATGAGAAAATTCTTGAGTGCCGTCCACAACACCTTTGATTGGCTGGATTAATTTATGACAACCAATCAGTTTCAGCTACACAGCTGAGAATGTGCAAAAATAAATCAATAAATAAACTGGACAAACATCACAATGTCATGTGATGAGAAAAATAAGGAAAATCTATTTTACAGGACTCCTGCTTTAAGACGGACTTTTTTCTTTAAATGCAGAGAAAATGAATGTGGTGAGGATGGTTCGGTGTTGTTTAGTAGCACCAACATCATCAGCAAAGACACAAACCATACCGCTTCAAAGCACTATTAACACACACACACACGAGTGTGTGTGTGTGTGTGTGGTGTCAGTGTAATGAGGCCACCTGGTCGTCTGTCCGCTGTGTCTGTGACGGTGTCAGCAGACGTGCAAACCTCATCAGGCTGTAAGTGGCTCCAATAAATCTAATAAAAGACATCTTAATATCTTGTCCCTGGACAGTACACACATCCAAACAAACACGAGTACACACGAACACACAACGTGACGCTGCACACCACGCGGAGTCACACACAGGAGGACAAAAACACAGGTCCTGTCTTTGCCCACTTCTGTTGATTTGAAGCTGGATTGAAGCATTTTTCATGAAACTGCTGGATTGAGTTTGGAAGAGAAACCAGTAAATTAACAGCTGTAACCTCTGGAACAACAACGCTGACTTTTTTTTTTTTTTTTTGCTTTTTTCCTTCTTTCTGTACACTGAATATGAAATGTCATCTTTATTTTCTGATGTTTCCATCTAGATGTGCATATTTTTTGTCAGACCCCCCCCCCCCCCCCCACACACACACAATTTTTGGCTGTGCAAAAATATTGGGACAGATGAGTCTTAAAGTAAACAAGAAATATCTGGCTTGATGTCTCGTAGTTTGCAGTAACGACATTAAACCGGCGACTCGTATCACATCACCAGATTGTCGGTTTCTTCTATTTTTTCTGTTTTTCCAGCCTTTACCAGCAGGTGGTGTTTGTTTTTTGGGGGAGGGGGCAGCTTCTGCTTCAGTTTCCTCTTAGCATAATCTCCCATGTGTCTTCTGACAAACTGATGAAATTCCACTTTTTCTGTTAGAGAAGATCCTTCTCTGTTCCACTGCGTCATTCAGTTATAGAAAATGGCAATGAAACAGACCAAAAATCAACAATCAGAATAATTCATTTGTAGAGCACTTTAGCAACAACAACCCTCCCCCCCCCCAACACCATCCCAGTTAACTCCAAATAAATTACATCAAAACAGAATAGCAATCAACATTTCTCACCATCAATGACTGTGTTCAGGTGAGAACAGTTGTGTTTTTAATCTAGATTAAAAAATGTCAATAAAACCCAAGTGCCTAATCTCAGCCTGTAACTCCAAGTGTCCAGGTCATTGATGGAAATCAAGTACAAAACATAGTCGGTAACTTGGAAATGTTGATGTTTCCATCAAACGACAGGTCTAAAGGAAGCTGGCTGTAAAAGTGATGATATGCATTGAAAATATTCCTGACATCGATTTGTGTTCAATTACTTATGGACCCAACTGTACATTCTTTGTTTAGCACACTGAGATCTAAGTGCTAGGAAATAAAAGCGGACATGCGAATGTTTCCTCGTCACGACCTTCAGTGGACTGTAGAAACAAATGACCTTTTATGATGGGACTGTGGATCCTGATCCTCATGAAGGTGTGGCAGTGGGAACTTGTCCCACCCAATCTATTTTGTAAACACTCCAAGCTGGCTGCTCATACAGTCCTAACTCTGCATATTCTGAACAATTTCAAAATAAAAGCACTTCACAGCAGCATTAAGGGGTTTTTGTTGTTGTTGTTCGAAATTATGCTGCTGGAAAATAAATGAATAAATACAAATAAATAAAATAAAAAATTATAAAATAAAATATAAACAAATGAATGAATGAATAAATTAAATAAATTAATTAATGAATAAATTAAATAAATTAATAAATAAATAATGGCAAATATCAAATGTCAACATATTTAGTCAGACCGTTGCTGGGGCACACTGCCAATGTAGTGCAAAGGACAACTGCTTGGAAAACAAGACTTATTCAGTAAACTATGCACACCAAAACTTCTAGATTAGCCAGTTGGCCTGGCCGGCCACGCCCACGGATCAAAACCCAGCAGAAGAAGAAGAAGAAGAAGAAAAAAAAAAAAAAAGCATCAATGTGCTTACAGTTATGGTGACTCTTGGTGATGCTGTCTGAATCCAGCGCGTGGTAAAAATCATAAACCGAACGACCCAGCAGATCCTCCTGGGTGTATCCCATCAACTCCGTCACCCTGAAACACACACATTTTCATATTTGTAGTTTTTATTTCCCCCCAAACACAGGATGTTCTAGCGCCTCCATCCTAAACGACTGCACGCCTGAAGGATTCACACACAATTTAGAAATCAAAGATGTTTCCTGTCTTCTGAGAATAACAACTGCTCACATTCTTTGTCCTGCAACTCCCCGCTTCTGGGAAGAAGATAATCTCTTCCCCTCACGCTCATCATACGTTCACGTTATTATTGAGGATTTTGTTATTGCTGCCTCGTTGCACCATTTGGAAAGCTCTTCTTTATTTTCTCCCCCTCATGTTTTCATGCAGTAAACACCTTGTTTACACTTTAAAAAAAAAAGTATTATTCCAGAGTAAATTACAGGATTAAAGCGTAGGTGACACCAAAAAATGTGCACAAATAATCACTAAAAATGATGAAATGTTGATTTTTAAAAAAATCCTGAACAATAAAAGTCGATGATAAGTGTGTGGGTGAAGGATAAACTACAATTGTCTGAAGCCTGCACTCTATTTCAGCCCTCAGCTGTGGACATATTGTTGCTACGTCATCACCGGAACGGCACCTGCTGATTCAAGCCCAAATCAATTGTAAACACGGTGGAGGTCGAGCTGTTTTCAGACGATTTTTTTTCATAGTGTGGAGCTTTTTTTTTCCAAGTCCAGTCTGAACGTGTGTCTGAAGAAGCTGTGGAGGACACACAGCCTGATGGTTTTAAGCCTAATTTAGACCACAATGAGGGAGACGAAACCTTGTTCAGAAGAGTTCAGAAGACAGAATGGTCATTATCAAATAAATAAATAAACAATGTAGACAATTCCGGCAGGAGATGATACTTTTTGCCAGCTCTTTGGTCTAATCAACTGATAAAAAATAGTTTTGGTGATGTGTGGATTTTTTTTTTATTTATGCACAGGTAAGGTCTAACCTTACTAACCCCCAGAGCAAGCACACAGGCAATAGTGGTATGAAAAACTCCCTCTGAGGAAGAAACCTCAAGCAGACCAGGCCCCAAAAGTTGACCCACTGCTTCGGCCATGCGACTGACAGCAATTACAAATCAATTCACAAATGAATGTACAGGAAATATTGCCAGTGTACAGGACAGGAGGGTTTCAGGAACAGACACCACACCTATCTCTGGATGGAGCCACAGCTCAAACAGAAAGAAAAGAAAAAAAAAAAAACACAATCAGACATCAGAAACTATTCTGACACAGAAAACACGGTGCAGCTCCGACCCGAACCACTTGATGGAAACAGGTATGTCAGGAGGCTGTAAAAATCAATAAATTAATCCATAAATTAATAGGACAAGTAAGATAATGGTTCTGGAGATGATGCCACTTCCTCCTTCTTGTCCAATGTTGGCACTCTGGGAAGTTCCTGGTTTTTTAGTGGTGCACAGTTCAAAATCCGAATATTTATCTCTTCAAGAACTACAGGCACGATCCTCTTTATCAGAGTGGGAACTGGATCACTGGTGTTTGGATTCTTCTGTGTTAAGTAAGTGCCGAGTTGAAGCTTATAGGTACGGTCAAGTCTACGTCACTTCCGCTTCGTTACGCCTGCCATTTTGGATCGCCGCTGACACACAAGCCACCACCACCGGGTGACAAGTACACACACAGGGCACTGTGACATACTATCACACACAAGTTACCACCATCAGGTGACTACTGGACACAGACCACAAACTGATTGATGAACAGTTTGCACACAAATTTGACTGGGGGGAGGAGAAACAAACAAGAAACGGCAAAGAAAAGCAACCAGCAGCAGAAATAATACGAGAGGAAACAGGAGACACGACAAAGGAGGAGAAGAAACAAAAGTGGAGAGTAAATGACAGGAAACAGGACAAGAAAGGAAACCAGATAGCAAAGAACTCAGGAAGGAAAACTGGAGAGGGACTGTACAAGGAAACAAAATCAAAGAAGCAGGAGATGAGCATAAAAAAAGATGAGAGGGAATATGAGATGAAGAAAGCAAGAGAAAACTGGAGAAGACAGAAGATGAAGAGACAGGAGAAAAGGGGGAAGGAGGAGTGGAAATGAGAGTAAATGAGAGTAAAGAGTGAAAGGGAGAGAGGGGAAAAAAGGATACGAAGAAAACAACAACATCAAACAGGAAACAGAAGAGGAAAACAGCAAGGAAAGGAGTGGAAACAACCTGAATTGAAACAAAAGAGAAAGCAGAAAGTAACACAGGGAAAGAAATGAAAGAAGACAGAGCTGACAAGAGGGCAGAAGACAAACCAGAGCAAAGAAGGTAACACAAGAGGAGAGGAAATGTTTGTCACAACAACCCAAGAAGGTCAGAAACCCCTGCAGTAACCGATCAGGCCGACCGATCAGGAAATATCCAACTCTCTGCTGTGATATTTCCGAGGGGAACCCGAAGGCACCACAGTGTGGATTTGTTGGACTATGACCCACTCCACTGTGGAGCAACGGGTCAGACAACAACGCTGCCGTAGGAAGAAAAATGTTTCTCTTCATGCAGGGAACGATTCGCTTCTTGTTGACTGACTAAACATCCATCCACAAACTGTACAGTTTAAAAGATAAATTTACTGCTTAAATTAATTTAAATCATCACTTAACTTTTAAACAGCATTGCATCTTCCAACTTGGTGAGTTGGCATCATGTTTCTGCAATCCCAAATTTAAGAAAGTTGGGATGGTATGGAAACTGAAAATTTTAAGAAGAAAATGGGAAAGAAGAAGAAACAGTGATTCAGATATTTTATGTTCTGTGTGGTCAACGTCATTTCATTAAAAAAAAGTTGGGGTGCTAAAATGTTTACTACTTTGTTATGTCATTCCTCCTCACAACACTTAAAACACATTTTAGCATTGAGGACACCAAGACATGAAGGGTTTCAGGAGTTACTTTTGTCCCGTTCTTTCTGCAAACGCATCCAAAGATGTATAACAGTACGAGGTCTTGATTGCTGCATTTTCCACGTTAAAATGTTCCACATATTCTCTACTGGGGACAGATTAATACTACAGGCAGACTTGAACCCGTTCCCTCTTCTTCTGCAGCCATGACTTTGTAATGTGTGCAGAATGTGGTTTTGTATTGTCTTGTTGAAAAATGCACAGATGTAATGACATTACACACAATAGAGGGAGAGATATGCAAATCACTCCCATTTTTTCTTTGAGGAACACTGATTTAAAACATTTTCACACATATTTGTAAAGTGGAGATCCTCTGCCCATCTTTCCTCCTCAAAGACTCAGCTTTTCATGGATACTGCTTTGGAAATAATAATTTAATATTTTTTACATGAAGATTACAACTAAACTGGCTCATCAACTTTATTTTGGAATGTGTTGCAGACCTGAAATGCAGGAATGGATATATTAACAAATGAAATGAAGTTGACCACACAAACCATGAAACATCTTTGGTTCATACGTTGTGCAATGAAACTGAAGTGAGCAAATGGAAGAATCACTGCAAGGCTTTTTTTTTTATCTCATATTGTCCCATCTTTTTCTGACATTGGGTTGAATTTAAATAAAAGAAAAAAATTCCCATCTTTCCCTGTTTTTCTTTTGAGCTGTAACTTTATCTGGTTTTGTTTAATCCCATTCTTCGATTCTTTCTCCCTTGATGTCTCAGTGCCAAACACGAAATAAAGCAGCTGTCTGTCACTTAACGAGTTTCAGTCCTCGCTCACCACCAATAAGCTCATTTGCGTAATTAGAGATTTGGGCAACATTTAAAGCGCAGTGAAAAGGAGAAAAAGAAAACTGTTCCTTGTTTGTAGCTCAGCCACACACAGATGCACATTAGAACATTTTGTCCGGCCTGAACAGCTTGATAAGAATGCAGGTTTGTGTGAACATTCAGCTAATGTGCATCACCCGCTGACAGCAAGAGACATTTTTGGCGCAAACAAACCTTTTCGTTTTTAGCCTTATAACAGCTGACATGTGACGTGGAACTGACTCAGTCACACAACGTAACAACAAAACCAGCTGAAGACTGAAGATTATAGACCTCTTTACATTCTGTAGTGAACTTGGATAGGGGGCGGAGCCAAGGCATTTTTAAAGGTCATATATTATGCAAAGTGTATGTAACCATTGTTGTCTAGCAAAAATATGTGCCAAAGAGAAGGCTTTAAAAATACAGATTTCAGTATTTACATGTAGACAAGTTAAGCCAAGTTTTTGTCTTTTTTTCCCAGCATCTGATTAGCCAACATGGCTATACGGTAACGCTGCATTCACATGGTGACTGGAGGAAAACCAGCATGCATTTTTCATTGTTAACAATACAGACAATAATAGTCTTCCTTCAGGGCTACAACAGAGTTATAGTGTTTTGCAAGCAGTTATATTAAAACTGTCACCCTTGCTCTAATGGTTAAAGTTTAAAAAGTTAGCTTTTTGTGAGGTCATGTGAACGCAGCATCACCACCTGTTTCTTCGGTATGCCCTCAAAAACGCTTTACAATGAGTTTAGCATTTTTATGCAGATGATCATTTTTTTAAGAACCGAACTGTTGTGTGGGCCGCTGAAGAGGAGGTACTGCTGGCCCACCACCACCAGCGCCAGACCCAGAAGAAGTGACAGCTGTCACTCATCCTCTGCACCAGCTGTCACTCGTTATCATCACTACCATAAAAGCCGGACTGCAACTCCACCTTCCCGCCGAGAAATCGACTACCAGTACCAAGGTAATTTCTCTGCTGAATTTAAACTGTGAAAATTACGACACATTTCGTTGTGTATTATCACAACATTAAATTGTTACCTTTTGGCTTACTCATTGTCCGTTCATTTGCGCCCCCTGTTGTGGGTCCGTGCTACGACACCTTCCCAACAGGAATCCTTTGTGTGTCGACTCCCCAAAACTAAAGGACAGATTCATCGGACCCTTTCGTATCCTCAAGATCATCAACCCGACCGCAGTGAAGCTTCAACTCCCGGCTTCACTGCGGATTCACCCTGTCTTTCATGTTTCCCGTCTCAAACCACACCACACCTCGCCCCTCTGTACTCCGGGACCTACGCCGCCTCCTGCCCGGCTCATTGACGGGGAGCCTGCCTGGACAGTCCGCAGGCTCCTGGACGTCCGTTGTAAGGGCCGGGGTTTCCAATATCTGGTGGACTGGGAGGGGTATGGACCTGAAGAACGCTCCTGGGTGAAGAGGAGCTTCATCCTGGACCCGGCCCTCCTGGCCGAATTCTACACAAGACATCCGGACAAGCCTGGTCGGACACCAGGAGGCGCCCGTTGAGGGGGGGGTCCTGTTGTGTGGGCCGCTGCAGAGGAGGTACTGCTGGCCCACCACCACCAGAGGGCGCCCTGCTTGGAGTGCGGGCTCCAAGCACGAGAGGGCGCCAGACCCAGAAGAAGTGACAGCTGTCACTCATCCTCTGCACCAGCTGTCACTCGTTATCATCACTACCATAAAAGCCGGACTGCAACTCCACCTTCCCGCCGAGAAATCGACTACCAGTACCAAGGTAATTTCTCTGCTGAATTTAAACTGTGAAAATTACGACACATTTCGTTGTGTATTATCACAACATTAAATTGTTACCTTTTGGCTTACTCACTGTCCGTTCATTTGCGCCCCCTGTTGTGGGTCCGTGCTACGACACCTTCCCAACACGAACGTGGAAAAATATCTGAGTATGACTGGATTTGGCGAGAAAAAGACATGCTGATATCCAAGATCAGAGTGGATTTGTAGCCAGAAACTTCAAAGACATGTTTGGAGACCTTTCAAATCTCTGTAAACTTAATGAAAAGGAGTATAATGTGTGAGCTTTAATAATGAACATAGATTGCTGAAAGTGGATTAAAAAAAAAAACAATAAAACAAACAAAAAAAAATGGACCTTGTCTAAAATTATTTTAGGTCAGGATTCAGGTAAAATTCAGGTTCAATTCAGTCTTTAGTCTCTATTAATAAAACACCAAAGGGTTGTATTGAAGGATGTTAAAATGATTTTAATAACTTTTAAAATTCTTTCAGCATTTTTGCCTTCAAGCAGTGTCCAATCCCAAACCCTGTTCCCTAGACCTTCCCCTTTCTCCGTCTCTTGACCATCAGATTTGTCTAGTCTTAGGTCACTAACCCCTGGGTGGGGAATGATGGTTCTAAACAGATTAACCCCCAAACTACAAGAGGATAGTCCAGCCTAAAACATACCCTGGGGTGTAAGATAAAACTGGGTTGTTTATATCACAGTCTAGTTGGGTATGGGAGGGTAGCCCAACTAATACCTTGGGGCAGGACTTGAAGTTGCCCAGACTCTATACCTGAGGTTTCAAACAGATCAGCCGTTTTAACCCCGGTGTTGCAGACTGAAGAGTCTGTCCCCCTGAAAATCGGTCCACCTTTTGCATATGCGCATGCGTGCAACAGTGGTGACACATATTGTTTATTTTCAGGAAAGTTAGTCCCCCCTGGGTTTCTCATTTGCCACTGAAGGAGCAAGATGCTTGCTCGCGCTCTCGCTCTCGATATATATATCTCGTGATAATGGATGCCACTGAAGAGAGAGTTTTGGACGACGGAGAGTTTTGGACAACGGAAAGACTGTTCGTGACTACAATCAACTGATGGAAGCGATTACGATGGAGTTTTGGACGACAGAGTTTTGATGAAGTGATGGAGGCGATTAGGCTGTACTTGAAGGATTTCACTTAACGCGCTGGTTTTACCAAAATCCAGAAGAGGGTGGCAAGGAAGGCTTTGAAAAAAAAGGGCAGTATGAAGTAGAAGGTAAGTTTTTACTTGTTTTTTAAAATTTCTCAAACAATTTATCGTTCCACCTTCATGCGGGTTGGAGTGGCGCAGGAGGCTTAAAAAAAAAAAAAAAAAGCGCTGTGTTGTGCTTGTGGTGTGGTCTTATGTCGCATTTATGACAAGCGTAGTAGATCCTTTTAATTTATTAATACTATGACTCGATCAGATTGCCACATTGAAAAAAAATGTATGTATATCGAGAGCAAGATCGCAAGCAAGCGTCTTATTCCTTTGGCGGCAAAGTGAGAAAACCAGGGGAGACTAATTTTCCTGAAAAAGAACAATATGCTTCACCACTGTTAAGGGGGACCGATTTTTAGGGGGGACTGTTCGGTCTGTGACACCGGGTGTCGTCTGCGGTGAGGCCCTACCTCTCGTCACAGTAAGTGAACTTCATGTCCATGCTGTGTCTGCTCAGGAAGGTCTTGCTGTCCAACGGCATGTCGATGTTGGATGGATGCAGGATGGGTTCGCACATAAGGATGGCGCAGGTGAGCGGGGGTTCTTTGAAGCCACATAGCACTCGCGGGGAGCAGCTGTTGTACATCTTAAGGTGTCCCGTGCAGTGCAGCACCTGTAGAGGGCAGCATGCAGATCAATGAGGCAACACCAGAGGATGAAAGATGGATGGTGGTCCAACATTTGGTGCCAACAACCAAAATTTTATGTCACGATGTGTATATTTTCAACCACATTAAGATTTTTTTGCACTTGCCTTCCAACTAGCTGACTTGAGGTTGACAGTCCGCCCCCTGTTGGTGACTGTGCATTTCATCCTCAAGAAGAAATCACGCTCGGTACTCACTTCTTTTCCTTTCTTACCAAAACTGGTACCTGTAAAAAAAAAAAGAAAAAAAAAAGCCAAATAAATATATAAAATTCTTGAATATTAATATTGTATGTTAACATAAAATTAACAACAACAGGTGTTCAAGATGTTACAGTTTGTGATGATTCTCCATTTTCTGTTTCTTTTGGGTATTCAATTGAACAACAATTATTTCATTAATTCAAAGTATTGTTTGTTCATGGCGGCTTGGTGACAACACATCAGTTCTGATAGAGATCCAAACTGAGATTTGGCACAGGTTTTACAATTGATACCCTTCCTGATGCAAGAGCAGCTGTGCATGGAGGAACCTGGCGTTTCTAAGAGGATGTATCAGGACTTTCTGGGGATCAGGTGTGCACCACTGCAAGTTTCCATTGTTTTTTTGTTTGTTATCCCAACATTATGCCCGGAAGTTGGAGGATGAGAGCGATAGATGGATTGGGGCAGAGTCTGATGTTTTCTGGATGCTGTACACGGACCATTGAGGTGAAGAAGCAGCTGAGCCAGAAGGCGAGGCTCTTGATGTACCAGTCGAATATGTGCTCCCATTCTCACCAATGGTCTTGAACTTTGGGTACTGACCAAAAGAACAGGGTCACGGAGGATACAAGCGACTCGGAGTAGAGCTGCAGCTCCTTCGCAATGGAAGGAACTGGCTGAGGTGGCTTGGGCATCTGGAGAAGATGTCCCCCAGGAGGTCTTCCAGGTACTTCCAACTGGAAGGAGGCACCAGGGAAGACCCAGGACATGCTGGAAGGATTACATCTCCCAGCTGGCTTGGGAACACCTGAAAATCCCCCAGGAAGAGGACGAGTATTTAGCCAAGGATAGGGAAGTGTTGGTCTGCTGCCACTGTGACCCAGACAAGTGGCAGAAAATGAATGAATGAGAAGAATGTGTTCCTGGAATTCTGACTTTTTATTTTGATATTATAAATTAATATCAAAATTAAAATAAGGCAGGCAGGGGTGGCCAAGTGGTTAACTGCGCTTGATTTCAGTGCGGAAGGTTCCCAGTTCAAACCCCACCCCTTCCACATTTCTCCATGTAATAGGAAGGGCATCCGGTGTAAAACTTATGCCAATTCAGCATGCAGACCCACCTCAGATTTACTGTGGCAACGACTAAAAACAAGGGAGCAGCTGAAGGGACTTATGATTAAAAATAATAGTTTTTCCTCTAAATATCACTTAGTTTTGACAATATTTTGAGTAGTAAACTTGTGACTTTAGTTTTATTAGTTTTCTGGAAGTTTTCACTGTAAATATTTATAAAACCATTTAAAGAGTTCAGTTTGACGTTAATCTGAAACAACATTACTGTTGTACTTATTTTATAAAGCAAAAAAAAATTAATAAATCCCTGTTAAAAGTTTCACGTCTTCAGCAAACATTAATGTGAACTGACGGCTCACACGCTTTGCCTCGCTGCGTCTGTTCAGAACACGAGCTTATGATTTTTGTTTTTCACCACAAACACAAAAACTTGCTATTTTGTTTGTTTGTTTGTTTTAGATGTAAAATAATTAACACGGCCTCCTGATCTGCTTCTGTGTGTGTGTGTAAAAGGTCAAGGTTTTTCTTTCACAACATACACAGTGAAAGTGTTACATCATGAGGTCAAAGTTCGACTCCTAACCTGCAGCTGCACAGTAAAGTGTTGAAGAGGGTTTCGCTCACTCTCAGAGGTGTTTTATCTTTTTGGAGTACAACAGTTTTACACGTCAGATGATAACGATGGACGACACAAACACACATTTATTCTGAGCGCAAAAACAACAGAAAGAGAAAAGCTGTCCTTCTGCCTCTTCACCCTGAGTTGTGCATTGCAGGCGGCACACAGTGTTCACAGTCTCACACAGACAAAACCAGTCACTGTCCATCTGTGCTCGTCTCCTTGTCCACTTCGCCCTGGACTCAGCACACTTACACGTCACTGAAAACACCTCTGACCTTCTGTACTTATCTCCTCTGCACACTTTGAATAAACCCCAACACAATCCTGACTTTGATTTTGAATTTTTACCTCATGATATAAAAAATGAATTCCAGTTTAACTGTGTGGTTGTGTCTTGGACTCCAACCAGTCACCTAAGGAGTTGACGGGATGTCTAGGGGCCTATCTTGACGATCCAAGCTGCAACATGTATAAGCCCTTTTGGGGAACATGCAATTAATTTTTGTATTTACGCAGCACAGATCTGAGCAGAAACGTGAGCACAGGATGATTCTGTTTCCAAACTGTCCAACATGCACGTTCCTTTGACATGTTCACTCCAAATCCTGTCCATCCTCAAAATCAAAATTTCCCTTTCACTCTTGCAGATACGTTTCTGTCACACACACACACACACACACACACACACACACACACACACACACACCCCACCACCTTCTTCTTCACCTCTCTACCACATTCTCCATTATTTTGAAAAGTTGAGCCCAAGTATTTAAAGTCATTGGCCTTCACCACAGGTGGTTTTTTCAACCTCAACATGTCACCAAGCTCACTCATCCACACACGTCTACATTTCATTCACCACCTTTCCAGAGCGTATCTCCACCTATCCAGGCTCTCAACCTGCTCCCTACAGACCACAATGTCATCTACAAACAGTGTACTCCACGGAGAGTCCAGTCTGATCACAGTGTCAGTTGTGATGTTTGTAGTCAGGCTTTTCCAGATAAAACAAACAAACAAAAAAACAAAAAACCCCACACACCTAATGTTAATCTCATGAGCATGTTGTTTAAAGAAACAGACTCACAATAAACCAAAAAAAAAAAAGTTAGTTTTTCCAGGTGTCACAGAGATGTGTGTAATCAGGATGCTGATGATGCCGACCTGCTGTCTTCAGGCTGAGGTTTTCTCTGATCTCATCGTGGTCACACGGATGGGTGAAGTCAAAGATGCTGTGTCCGGTAAGCTCCACCTGAAATTTTAAAATAACTTTCATGACAATTATTTGGATGAAACAAAAGAAGAACCGGGCAGGTGGGTGGCGTGATAACGGCCATGAGGAATGCACGGAGAAAAGTGTTAAAAATCTCAAGCCGTAAACTGACTCACGCGTCACTATTGAAGGTGACGATCTTTTTTTTTTTTTTTTTTAACCATTTACATCCTAAAAAGGTTTTCTTAGACACAACTCCAGTTCTGAAAACAATTTAGAATTTTCACCCACATGGGTTAAAATACTGAATCAATCAATCAACTTTTTTCTTATATAGCGCCAAATCACAACAAACAGTTGCCCCAATGCAGGAACTCAATTTCCCAGCACAGATTCAAGGCTCAAACAGCCTCAAAAAGCTACATATGTTACTGTTATCATGGAGAATGTGGTCTAGTCGAGCCTATCTGGCAATAATCACTCTCGCGCACAAAACCATTCTGTTATGTAACCTCCAGCTTGTGACATCATAGCAAGTGTGCTAGCAGTCTATAAAGAGCTGAAAGTGTCAAAGCTTTGAGACACTTAAACAAGGTTTCATGCCATCATCACTACTTCATGAAGACACTCCGACTGCTCACTCCCTCTGTGGTTTCCAAGGCTATATGAAAATTCAGTAAGGTAAGTCTTCTATAATACATTCCAATTCTAAGGAGAACGTTACTAGTGTATACTAAGGTATATCTAAATATCTAAAAAAGGAAGAGTAGAATAGAAGAGTAAAATAGAGTAGAGTAGAGCCACTTAGGTGCCTGGTCTTCAGAACCAGGGATGGTAGGTCCACTGGAGGACCATCTTAAACATTTCGTGTTGATGTGGAATGAGAACTTCAATGACGCCCGTTGATGTGTTTCATGTTAATGATGCAGAGAAATTGAACAATTTTACTACTTAGAAATATGACAAATTAGTACTTGTCCAATTCAGGCAAATGTTATGAGTACCCTTGTCCAGACAGCTGGGCAAATTGTCCTGGACAATCAGACAAGCATCAATATTGAACCCTGTGACTGGTACCTGAAAACAACAAGATGAATTATCAAAGAAAGTCTAAAAAAATATACAATTTCCGTCGTTTGAACAGGTACAAAAGTAGACCAATGGGCTTGAACCCAAGGCCTTCTTGCCATGAGGAATGCGTATTAAACACTACACCACCGCACAGCTGTTACAACGCTAACAAGAGAGATGACATATTCTGATGTTGTATTGAGTCAAAATCTATCTATCTATCTATACATACACACACACACACACACACACACACACACACACACACACACACACACACACACACACACACACACACACACACACACACACACACACACACACACACACACACACACACACAGTAGTGTTCAGAATAATAGTAGTCCTATGTGACTAAAAAGATTAATCCAGGTTTTGAGTATATTTCTTATTGTTACATGGTAAACAAGGTACCAGTAGATTCAGTAGATTCTCACAAATCCAACAAGACCAAGCATTCATGATATGCACACTCTTAAGGCTATGAAATTGGGCTATTAGTAAAAAAAAAAGTAGAAAAGGGGGTGTTCACAATAATAGTAGTGTGGCATTCAGTCAGTGAGTTCGTCAATTTTGTGGAACAAACAGGTGTGAATCAGGTGTCCCCTATTTAAAGATGAAGCCAGCACCTGTTGAACATGCTTTTCTCTTTGAAAGCCTGAGAAAAATGGGACGTTCAAGACATTGTTCAGAAGAACAGCGTAGTTTGATTAAAAAGTTGATTGGAGAGGGGAAAACTTATACGCAGGTGCAAAAAAATATAGGCTGTTCATCTACAATGATGTCCAATGCTTTAAAATGGACAAAAAAAAACCAGAGACACGTGGAAGAAAATGGAAAACAACCATCAAAATAGATAGAAGAATAACCAGAATGGCAAAGGCTCACCCACTGATCAGCTCCAATATATAATAATATACAATTAAATACTAGTTTAGTGATTCACAGGATTGCTAAAAAAGCAGTTTAAACATAATAGTTTTGAGTTTGTAGCATTTTATTACTTCCTATTACAATGATCATCATCATCATTATTATTACTATTATTATTGCTATTATAATTATTATCAAATTAAACAACTTTATTAATCCCACAAGGGGCAATTAAATTTGAGCACCCCATAAAAACACACAATAACATAACATAAGAACAATAAAACTAATAAAAATAGACTTAAGAAAGAGTTAAAATGGGTGGTGAAGGGATTCGACTTTTACTACTACTATTAATATCATTATTAATTATTATTATTCATCTGACTAATGACATTTTATTGTATAAACTTCAGCAGGAATAAGTGTTTGGCTGCAAGTACAGAAGCAGAGCTAACGCTAACGGCCTCCCATGAACTCAGAGGCAGGACGAGCTTAATATAAATGCATTTGTTTGATTGTTTGTCAGCTTCCCTCGTGGCTGTTTCCATACGCCGGGTCACCTTTCATGCTTGTTTACCTGCGTGAGCCCCATGAATTTGTTGATGTTCTCCGACAGGAAGATCATGTCGCCATCAGACGTTACCACGGTGACAAAGCCCTCCAGCGACTTCAGGTACAGACTGTCCAACTGGCCGTCGTTGGTGCTGTGACCGCTGCAGCCTGGGGGACAACACCTCACATTATTTGTCTTTCATGCTGATTACAAATGAACATCACTGTGCACATACCCGTGCGCACCCACACACACACAAACACACATTTGCGTGTGCGTGCACAGTTATTGTCCTTATTTAAGCTTTTGCTGGAGGGCAAAACAAACCAGTGCAGCGTCCTCCTGTGTCTCCTCATTCTTTTATGACATCGAAACACAATTTAAACAACACAAAGTCTATATAATAATAATAATCTATATTTAATAATCTTCAAAAAGTGAACTATAATCTGAAAATAAAAAGACCAACAATATGACTGAAACAAAAATACAAAACAGTGGATTGTATAAATGTATCATCTGTTTATTTACTGAAGATTTAAGTCAAATCTGAGGAGGATTCAGGGACTCGTGTCCGTCCCCTGATGTAAATCCAGCTGGCTGGAAAGGTGATAGTAGGAGGAGGTGATCATTGTTGTTATTATATTATTTTAATGTACTGTGGATGTGTGTGGATGAAGAAAAAATAAACACAAATGATTATAGGTGACCATAATTCTGTCAATGCTCAGTGACAAATGGAATGACAGAACTGTAGAAGGGAGGACTGTTGGTTTTCTGGAGGTCTGCACTCTCTTCCTGCTCCTCCAGTTTGTTTTAATGCCACAAAATTATAAAAACTAATAACAGCAGGTGATTTGTACTTAGAGACACACATCATGCAGGACGTCCAGCTGCTACAAGGTCTTCTTGTAGTGCTGACTGATGATCAATAAGTTACAGCTAACATGTTGGTGTGGAGGCTTCACCCTGAAGCAAGGCCGGGACTCAGTGGGGGTGGAGGGTAGGATGCCAGCAATTCTCCAGTGTGCTCCCCTGACATCAGAAAAGCTGGTTCTCAGGGCCGTTGGCGAGGCCTGGGGCTGGAGTTTGGAGCAGAGCCCAGATAGGCTTAACCCCTGGGGGAGCGGAGATCTTTCTCATGGGCCTCTGGGCACTGCTGGGACTCATCTCCCAATCACAGTCCAACCAAGAGGCCCAGCTGGACTTTTTGTTTCTCTGTTGTTGTCTGGTTGTGTCGCTGCTCGTTTCAACATAATGCAGCGTACAGAGATCAGCTGGTGTCCAGAGAACGACCAGTCAGAGTTGAAGGACCTGAAACAGGTCCACTAGGATGCCCAAAGTAGCACACACAGTGGCATTTAAATCATTTGTTTTTTTTCCCCCTTCTGTGGGTCTACATTCATATTTGGGTGGTTTTCTTTTTTGGAATTTCATAATAAAGAAAATTAAATACAAAGAAGTCAAATTAAATATAGCAACAAACCATGGATAACTAAGGGGCTTCAGAGGGCATGTAAAAAGAAAAACGTACTATATAAACAATTCATAAAACTACGAACTAAGGAAGCTGAAAGTAAGTATAAAACATATAAGAATAAGTTAATCAATATCATGAGACTCAGTAAAAAAAAATATTATAATGAGTTACTTGTCAAAAATAGAAATAACATCAAAAACACATGGAACATATTAAATGAAATAGTAAAAAAGAATAGAGTAACTAGAGATTATCCTTCATTTTTTCAGAGTAACAACTACATCACGATTGATAACAACGAGTCTATTGCTGAACACTTTAATGAATACTTCGTTAATGTGAGTAAAAATCTTGCCAGTAAAATTGACTCATCAACTAATAACTTCTGGGTAAATAATTCAACGTTTAACAAATCTGTTTCAATGTTCATTGGTGGTACTCATGAAAGAGAAATACTTGATCTGGTTCATGGTTCAAAAAGTAAGAAATTGACTGATTTTAATAATTTGGATATGGCTTTATTAAAAAACGTTATTGATTGTATAGTAAAACCGTTCAATTATATTTGCAATATGTCACTAAGTACTGGTAAATTTCCTTCTCAAATGAAAATAGCCAAAGTAATTCCTCTGTTTAAAACTGGTGACAAACACACATTTTCTAATTATAGACCTATATCACTCCTGACACAATTTTCCAAAATTTTGGAAAAAATATTTGCTAAAAGACTAAATGATTATTTACTGAAGCATAACATCATTTGTGAAGAACAATATGGATTCAGAAGGTCTCGAACTACATCATATGCTTTGATGGACTTTGTGGAAAGTACAGCAACTGCAACTGACAAACAATACACAATAGGTGTTTTTTTTATTTATTTAAAGAAAGCGTTTGACACAATTAACCATGGAATACTATTAATTAAACTGCAGAAATATGGAATCAGAGGTCTGGCATATGAATGGATAGCTAGTTATTTACAAGGCAGATTTCAGTATGTTCAATTCAATAATACAAATTCTGAACTCAGGGATGTCACATGTGGGGTGCCGCAGGGCTCAGTGCTGGGTCCTTTGTTGTTTATAATCTATATAAATGATATAAGTTGGGTGTCGAGTTCACTGAGATGTGTCCTTTTTGCGGATGATACAACTGCGTTCTGTAGCGGTGAAAATATTGAACAGCTTCTGGACATAGTGGAGAAAGAACTGGAAAAATTTAAGGTTTGGTTTGACGCTAATAAGTTGTCACTCAACCTTGGGAAAACTAAATGTATTATATTTAGAAATAAACAGGCACCCAAATGTAAAAATTTAACTATAAACAATAAGGAAATTGAGTTAGTAACAGAGAATACATTTTTAGGTGTTATAATTGATAAAAAACTTAGCTGGAAACCACATATAAATTATGTGAAATCAAAATTGTCAAAAACTATAGCCATTTTGTATAAAGCCAAAGACCTACTGCCGCAAGAAGGGTTAGTTACTTTATATCATTCTCTGATGGTACCATATATGACATATTGTGTTGAGTCATGGGGAAACACTTACAAATCAAATACCAATCCAATATTCCTTTTGCAAAAATGAGCCATACGAATCATCTGCAATAAACAATATCGTGAACCAACTCATTCTCTATTTGTCTTTAAATTTATTAAAATTCATAGATTTGGTCGATTACATTCAAACTTTATTTCGAGCGAAAAACCAAGCCTTACCGAGACATGTCCAGAGTCTGTTCCGATTGACGGAATCCAGATATAGTTTAAGAGGTTGTGCAATTTTTATGAAACCACCAGTAAGAACAAATGTAAAGGGTTTTTGTGTGTCTGTGGTTGGGGTGAGGAAATGGAACAAATGTTCAGAGGTTAGAATGAGTAGTACCTTAGTAAGATTTAAGAAACTACTCAAAAAGAACATTATGTCTAAGTATCATAAAGAAGCAAATATAATTTGATTTATATGGAATGTTCAATTTATAAGTGGGACTTATTGTATATTTGAATGTGTGGGTATGTATATGCGTATGTAGATATATAGATATGGGTAGGTGTATATGTATATAAGTGACTGTGTATATGTATGTATATATTTATGTTTGTAAAGTATATACGTATGTATATAGGTATATATGGCACAGCCCAAGCAGAGGGTCACCCCCAAGAGCCTGGTCTGCTTGAGGTTTCTTCCTTATAGGGAGTTTTTCCTCACCACAGTTGCCTAGTGCTTGCTCTGGGGGTTGGTAAGGTTAGTCCTTACTGGCGTAAAGTGACTTTCTTGTGATCTGGTACTATATAAATATAATTATAAGTGAATAGTATATTGATGTGTATGTCTGTGTGTCGACATGTAGTAGTGAATTTGTATTTATGTAAATATGACTGATTAGAATAGTTGGACTTGTACTAGCAGGGGTGGGCGCTAATAAGCTTTGCTTCAGCCCACACCCTTTCGGACTCACTAGTTTTGTCTGTGTTTGTTTGTGGAATTGTTCATTTTTTTCTATTTGAATATTTTGTGTGCCGAATAAAAAAAACTATCAAAAAAAAAAAAAAAAAGCAACAAGGCTCCCCCTTGTGTCTATTTACATGCAGGCAGGTGCCTTAAAACCGTGGGAATGGGTGCTTTGAAACAGCCAAACATGCTCGTTGTAACGTTACCTGACAGAAAACACGGAGACTTGATAAAAAGTGAGGCAGACAGCAGCAGTGTTAAATAAATGTTGATTTATGTACAGATATTTTGTATCATTTGTTATTATTAAATTGCTGTACTGTATCACAAGAAAAAAAAAATTACATTTTAGCCACCAGCTGCACCTGTCACTGAAAAATCCAAATAAACTGACCATGAGTTACAGTTATGGTGGTTAGGTAACTGATATCCGAGTCGACCAAAAAAAAAAAAAATCCGCTTCTTATTCTTGCTGACCAAACAGTCCCCCTAAAAATCAGTCCCCCCTGATGATGCGGTTCACGGCTTAACACCTCGTTTCTGCTTCAAACTGCACTCCAGTCATCTATCTCAGCGACAGATATCTGAAGCTTTTGTACAACAATCATTTCCACATAAATTCAGCATTATTTCATCATAAAAGGCAGCGGAAAGCAATCACAGTGCTGCGCCTAAACGAGCTGCTAGCTGATGCGTTCACTGCACATTGGACATTTTAAAGTGTCATGGAATTTTGCCTCATTTCTGCTTAAAACTGACTTTAGAATGATTTATGAGGTTTTATCTTTTATCATCCATTTGATTGCTTTGAGTGAACAGACTCCGTGTCTGATGTGCTGCTGTGGTTTGAAATGACACAAGCACAGATGCAAAAGGCGGACCAATTTCTAGGGGCGAGCTGTTCGTTCTGCGACACTCCTACAGGAAAAAGCCAACTCTTTTAGCGTGACCTAGTTTCTTCCTAGTCACACTGTCCGTCTGTGTCCTTGGACAAGACGTTTCAGCTGTACGTTCTCAGGCCACTCAGCTCTAAATGAATCCCGACTTCAGATGGGAAAGTAACCTGTGACGTACTGGCGTCTCGTCCAGGGGAGTCGTAGAGTCTAAATCCGCTTCACACAACAGAATCCAGATTTAAAGGACACCACCAATGAGCCTCAGGGTGTATACAGAACTGACATCTTCTAGTTTCTTCACAGTTAAATCAGTCTACAAAATCATGGTGACCATCTCTGTGAAAATGGCGTTGGTGTAGATATGTTCTCTGAGTCCCTGTCTTGTTTATTCATTATTACTGGAACTGTACGGGAGGTGAGCTGTACGGGAGCCCCACAGGGGTGTGTCAGCTCACCTTTCCTGTTTACCCTGTACACTAATGACTGTGTTCGCTCGAGGCCTGATCAGCATGTGGTGACGTTCTCTGATGATACTGTCATTCTGAGCCTATGTTCCAGGTCACTCTATGTTTCTTCCCACATGGCCGCTGTGGATGAGTTTGTGGCTTGGTGTGACAATCACAAACTCCATTTTAATACGAACAAGACGGTGGAGAAGATGCTAGATCCCAGATCAGCCGGTGACCAGAGCCCTGTTGTCATACACAACCTTACAATTAACCAGGTGACCTTTTACAAACACCTTGGTGTTCACACTGACGGTAATTTAAGCTGGGAGACACAGATTACCCCGGTCTGCACCAGAATTCATCAACATCTTAACTTCCTGCACAGACAGCATTTATTCTGGGTCTGCAAAAATATTATGCTGATCTTTTACAGAGCAACGACTGAGTCCATTCTTCGCTACGGTATCACCGGCTGGTCTGGGAACCTTCCAGTCAAATTGAAAGCACAGATCCACTCCCTTAAAACCGCGGGTAAGATCATGGGCCACACTCCTCCCAGTTTTCAAGAACTCTTTGACCAAGTGAAAAACATCTTAACGGACAGTTCACACGTTCTGCACTCAGAGGACACCTCGCTAAACTCGGAGGAGGTATCACGTTCATCTGTGCAAATGTAACCGGTACAAACATTCATTCATTCATTCTGTTATCTATTCTTATCAACAAACAAGCTTAAAATTTTATTTTTTTTCTTGCCTTTTCTGTCAAAGGCTGAATTTTGCACATCTTTCTGGTCAAATGGTTAAGCTGTTAAATGGTTGTGTTGTTTATTAATTTATAGCTGTTTGGTTGTAGTGATTTTATGCTCATTTTCACTGTTTTAAAGATTATTGTATTGTTGGTTGTATTTATTTTTTGTGTTTTTTTTATTGTTTTAAATGTTGTTCGTGTTTTATTGTTTGTGCAGTAGACACCCCCCCATGTATCCAGCCAAATTTCTCCTAAGGGAGACAATTAATAAAGAACTTTGACTTTGACTTCCCTGTAGCAGCTTGTACATGTGCATTTGGGCGTGCCTTCAGTTTGGCACCAAGGCCGTCGAATGTTATGGCTAACAGGGGTAATGCCAGCAGCAGGCTAACGATGGGCAGAGCTCCTCGCTTCCTCTATAATCTTTCCATCACGGAGTAATCAGACCAGGCCGATAAGTCTCTTATCTCCTGTTCCATCGCTGTGTCCTCTTCTTACCTTTCACTCACTCCATCTCTACCCCCATTACTTCAACTTTGGCCCAGTCTCTTTTTTTTAAATGCTAATATCAGTGAGCCTTTTAGTGAGGTGACGCAGTGTTGCAGCGGATTCAATCTTGATAAACCAGCAAGACTGAACCTTTGAAACTGAAAGAATCTGACAGAAAAGCTCCTTTCAAGCTACATACAACTTGAAAACCATGAAGAGGAGAGAATGATCGGTTACATTCATACAAAATCTTTTCTGTGGGGTTATGTGGAGTTACTCGAGTTCAACAACATAACAACTGTGACACAAACATAAAACCACTGTTTATTTCTATTGCTTATTCATATTTGTAAGTTATCCTACTCTCACAGACTCCATTCACTTTTTACTTCAATCCTTTCCATAGGGTTGTGTGGAGGTATGAAAAGGTTCAGCCTCAGTGGTGGGGACAGCTAACCAAAAGTTAGCTTTGATAGCCATTAAGCTGCTAACTGAAAGTTATCTTTTATAATGTTAAACCGATAAACCCTTACCAAAAAATAGTACTGATAAGTATATAAAAAGTAAACTAGAAGTATACTTGAAACATACTTGCATATACTACGTTTTGGTAAGGGAACTGCTAAAAAATTTATCAGAAGTTACAGATAACCGATAACTATTAGTATTGATTTGGACGCGGGTCACATCAGATTACACTGTCAGCTTTTGATAATCTAGTTTCACTTTAAGCACCGCAGGGGCTGCTGGGTAAATTCAAAGATCAAGTCATTCCCAGGCAGTGTCACAAACACAAAAAGAACGCATGAAAAATACATGAATAAAAATATAAAACCCCACACACTGTCATCATCTTTCAAAAGCAGTAAAACACAGTATTAGAAGTCACAGTTTATCTCAGTATTAGATACATCGTCATTTATGAAATAAAAGCTGCTGCTTTTTTCACACGCTTTGAACCTTGCAGCTTAAACAACCGAAATACATCCATTAATGCATTGATTGGCATGGTAAAATACACATAGTAAGTATAAATTCTTACCTGTTAGTTTCGGTGGAATTCATTAAATTTTGAAGAAAAATAATCCACATAAAGCTTGCTGATTATCCAAAACGGTGTCTAAATGGTGAAGAAAAGTCCCTCTGTAACACAGCTGCATTGAGAGCTCCTCTCTCCCACCAAGTCTTGGAGATTAAATTATCCCGTCAGCCACAAAGAAATACAATAAAATAATGTTAAAATTAGTCCATTTTGTTTCTGTGTCGAGCGGACAGTAACACTGTGATGTCCAAAGTGAACCTGAACTACACTACCCACAATGCTCCCTGCATCGACCGGCCAATCACGTCTTGCGTTTAATGATGGCATCATCAACAAGCAACAGCCAGTCTGCCACAAACACACGACAGGGACTAAAATGTTTGATTTTAGGGTTTACAAATGTTATTGACCGTTAAACTTTGCTCACTTTAGCAGCAAAGAAAAAATGTTAGCGGACTGAAAGTTATCTGAACTAAATTTATCAGAAGATAAATGGTCCACTGATGGTTTTAAAGGTTATCTGAATAGCTAATCCACTAACAAAAACATTAGCTTTGATCATTATTGCTTAGCGGATCAGCTGAACTGCGCCCACCACTGGGTCCAGCTGGTAACAGACAAGCTCCATGTATGTTCAACCACACCTGCTCCTAATTTTCAGCATCCATACAGCATTCACCAACCATCCACACCAGATTTTACTCTGTTTGTCTCAAGGCATATGGTCTTGTAATTTCAAGGCATATGCTCTTCTTATTTCTTTTACATTACTGTTGGAGTGAAGGGAAACTTTCCAAGGGATCAAATCACTAAACAAAATAAAGTGTATGGAAGTAAATCTGTGCCATCAAAGTTTGAAGTTGAATTTCTGAGGTTTAATTTGTTTAGCATCAACTATTCAGCTTCAAAAACTTCAACCTAAAAAAAATAATAATAATCAATCTAAAAAATTTTCAACCTCAACAATTCAACCTAAAAATATTCAACATCTAAAATCAACCTCAAAAAACAGAAAAGCAGGGAGAAGCATATGGAAGCAAATCTGTACCATCAGAGTTTGAATTAGAATTTTTAAGGTTGAATTTGTTTAGCATCAAAATATTCAGCCTCAAAAACTTCAACCTACAGTATATAAATGACAACCTAAAAAAAATAAAATAAATGTTTTGTTAGAGATGTAACATCTCTTCATAATCTAATTTCAGATTCAGATGCCATGCGCGCAATGACATGCAGTGTTATCGAACAGGTTCCGCAATGTTCATGGCTAGTTCACGTAAGTGGCTCAAAATTAATGCGTGCCAGAAATTTTGAACATTTCAAAATTTACAGTTTACTCATTGGCACGCGAGATTGTGTGCCAGTGTGGGGATCAAATTTGTGCAAGTGTCAAGGTGGCTTTTTATATGGGTTCTTCCTCTTCAATAGGCATTTTTGCCAAGTCCAGCTGTTAGCAACGAGCTACATGTATGTTCTACCACACCTGCTGCTAATTTTCATCACCCATACAGCATTCACCAACCATCCATACCAGATTATATTCTGTTTGTCTCCATCATATGCCTTTGTAATTTCAGGGCACATGAGATGAGACAATGGAATTTATTTCTTTTAAATTATCGTGTTAAGGACGTAAAGGGGATGGACTAATTCATACGTCTATCTATTCATCAAAAACACAGAGGTGGCGTTTCGTCATCAGTGTCGCCGGCGCTCCTGGGGTGGGTAAAGTCTAGACTGTATTTGTGTATTGCACTTTGAGGCAACTTGCACTGTTCTGAATAAATATACTGAAATCAATCAACTGTAAATCCCTGCTGTGTCCGGCAATTCATCCAGTCGCTGATGTTATCATTATGTATGAACACAGCTATAACAGGAGTGGTCTTAAATGGATTCGGGAGGTACGTCTGGTTTCCCACATTGCCAGGAGGATGCAACAACTTAACTTTTTCCTTCTGCAATAAGTCCTTTGTCTCACATCATGGTGCTGGATGATACCAAGACCAGATCCAAAAGTGATGCTAATTCATGTTGCACTCCAAATACAAAGCGTTTGACAGGTTTTTTGTCGGCACGGCGGTGGACCGAGTTAACCCCCCTGTTGCTAAGGCTGCAAAATCTAGTGTCTCTGATCTTTTGTCAAGACTCCATACAGGAATTCCAAAACAATGGGTCTGCTTCTATACCAAGCTTCCTCGACTTCTAATTTTAAATAAAAGGAAGGAGAAGCGCAAAGAACACGGCCGACAAATCCCTCCTCAGCTCCCCACACTTGACTACGAGACATAAAAATAACAGCAACAACAAAAATAACACACACACACGCATTCATATAAATGTCTGGTGACAATTCTTCTACAGAAAATCAACACAATCACAGCGCAAGCGCGCGCTGGCTGAGGCACGTACGTGTGTTAGAGACAGCGGCTGAGCGTGCGTACCTGCCGTGAGCAGTTTGCGTATGCGCAGGAAGCTGATGGCCAGCCTCATGATGGAAGCCTTGTCCAGGTGGGAGCTGATGCTGTGCGGCAGCGGCAGCTGGTGAGCCAGCTCGTAAAACACCTCCGTCTCTTTGCTGCGTCGACATCGCGCTGCATCCCGAGATTTCTCCTTACGACGCTCCGAGCTGCTTCTGCACACAAAACAACTGGTGAGTTAGCTCGGTCTACAAAGTACGTAAAAAAAAAAAACCGAGCTGAGGTTATTGCACATAATATTTTTTAAATATATTAACATAATACACCAACAACAATAAAGAACCATATTTTCCGGAGTATAAGTCACGTTTTTATTTATTTATTACTACAGTAGTTTGGGAAGTTCTGCAACTTATACTACGGTGTGACTTATATGTCAAAAAATTTGAATGAATTTATATCAAACTTTCTGAGGAATTAAATCACAAAACAAAATAAAACAAACAAATGAATGACAATAAAAATAAAAAACACCACAACAATAAACAAAAATCCTAAATTAAAGAGCTGAAAATACAGAAAAAAGGTGCGACTTCTACTCTGGTGCAAATCTTCAAGAGGCCTTTTTATTTAAACAGGTGCAACTTATACACTGGAAAATACGGGTATATGTGTAGTTCAAAAACAAAAGATTTAATGAAGAAATCTGCTTTAAATTGCCCGACTTCCATGCCACCTCTGAGTTTTCAAAAATGATACGCACGTGTTCGCAACATTAACAGCAAATTCTTACCACATGTGATTCTTCTACAAACTATTTGTAAAGGTGCGTTTACACATAAGCAAGAGGCGTTACGAATGTCATTTTCCTGTCATTCGTGACACATTCCTGACATTCTTAATGTGACTTAACGCATCTGAATAGGTTTCTTAATAGTGTGTGTTGGTGTGTGATATTCTTGATATTCGTGGAGCATGTTTTTGCCTGTCAAAAAATTTTCCACAAATGTCACACACCACCCTCATTTCGTCTCACGTTGTGAAGGTCGCAACTGAGCGTATTGATCCATCTTGATGAGTATTGATCCTTAACAGAACGTGACAACGTTCGTAGTGGTTCCTGTGATGGTTCTTGGAGCCAAACTGTCACGCGTTATTACGAAGTGACACAGAAACTGTCACGTTTTGACACGACTTGTAACACAGCGACTCACGTGCAGCCAGACATCTCTGCACCTCCTCCAGTTCGGCGGAGGAAGAAGCGCGCGCACAATTAAACCCTGCTGCACCGCATTCAGTTTGACTGCTGACGCCAAGTCGGCTAAAAGTCTCATTTCAGTGCTCTTCAGCGCGCTCCTGCAGGTGTAGATCTGAATTCAGTTGGATGAATATGGGTGTGTGTGTGGAAACAATTCACCTCGTTCACAACGTGACAGAACTTAACGAAGCGCTGTTACGCGCAATAGCGTGCCATAGCGCGCAACAACACGGAACATTATTCTTGACCGTGTGTAATGGTTCCTGATAATTCTCCAGCAACACGTGCCATTAATCGTAACGTGTGGTAACAGGTTGCAGCAGTTCCTGAGGACACCTGACGCCTCTGCCCTGAATCATCACATTCGTGATCAGCGGCCAAGAATGTGTACTTCTTGGCATTCGTGACTTGTCGTCATTATGTGTAAACGCAGCATAACTTACAAAAAAGACAAGAACCTGACGACACGAATCTATATACGGCGAAATTCATCGGCACGAAGCTGATGGCGCAGCAACAGAGCCTCCATGTTGAAGCCTCACAGCACATATTGTGACATGCCCAGCTCGTCCACAATTTCTCGTATAGTCACACGACTGAACAGCCACCGAAAGCCATCTGAATGTTCCGAATGGTTGACGAGCTGGGCATGTTACAACATGTCCTGTGAGACTTCAACACGGAGGCGCTGTTGCTGCGCCATCAGCTTCATGCCGATGAATTTCACCGCCACTCTTTTCATGGCCAAATCTTCTGTCACAGTGGAATGTGCCGAAAAAGTGCTGATGTCAACCTCTTATCTATATATATATACACACACATATATATATATATATATATATATATATATATATATATATATATATATATACACACACATATACATATATATATATATATATACACATATACACATATATATATATATATGCATACACATATATATATATACAAGGTCTCTTAGATAATAAACCGACCCTTTTATTTATTTTTTTTAACTATATGGATTTGAATGACATGCGATTACACCAATCATGCTTGAACCCTCGTACGCATGCGTGAGTTTTTTCACGCGTGTCGGTGACGTCATTTCCCTGTGGGCAGGCCTTGAGTGAGATGTGGTCCCGCCCTCTCGGCTGAATTCCTTTGTTTCACACGCTGCTCGAGACGGTGTGCGTTGCTTTATCAAAATTTTTTCTGGACCTGTGAGGAATATCCGAGTGGACACTATTCGAGAAATTAAGCTGGTTTTCTGTGAAAAGTTTAACGGCTGATGAGAGATTATGGGGTGTTTCTGTCGGTGTAAGGACTTCCCACGGAGCTGGACGTCCTGCAGCGCTTCCAGGCACTGTCGTCGGCCTGTTTCGAGCTGAAACCATCCTAATTTAAGGCTTAATTCACCCAGGACATCGTGAGAGAACAGAGAAGATTCAGAAGAGGCCGGCATGAGGAATTTATGCGGACATTCCACTGTTTAAGGACATTTTTTTAATGAAAGACGTACGCGCAAATTCGCCGAATCGTTTCCGTGACGACTCGGCAAATCTGTGTGCGCCGCGACAGGAAAAACACCTCCGTGTTGAAAACCATTTGTAGAATTCAGGCGGCTTTTAATGGCTTTCAACAAGTGAGTAACTGAGAAATTAACAGCTTGGGCATGTTCCAACTTGCCCGTTAAGATTTCCAACGGAGGTGTTTTTCCTGCCGCGACCCCCCGCGGTCGGGTCCAGCCCGACATGCGACTCTGCCTGCACGTTCTTTCATTACAAAATGACCGTTAACAATGGAATGTCCGAATAAACTCCTCATGCCGACTTCTTCTGAAAGTTCTCTGTTCTCTGACGACTTACTGCGTCAACAGAGCCTGAAATGTGGAAGTTTTCAACTTGAAACGGCGAGACGCTGCCACCTCGAAGCGCAGATCGCCATCAGGCGCTGTGGACCGTCCTTAAAGCGACACTACCAGACCAAAATCTCTCATCAGCCGTTAAAAGTTTTACCAAAAACCAGCTGAATTTACTGAATGGTGTCCACTCAGTTGTGCCTTACAGCTTTGAAAAAATTTTTATCAAACAAAGCAACAGTCTCTGAGCCATTCCTAAACAATGAAAAAATCGACGAGAGGGTGGGCCACTCCTCACTCAAAGACTGCCCACAGGCGAATGACGTAACCGACAGGCATGAAAAAACTCTCGCATGCCCACGAGGGTTCAAGCATGTCTGATGTAATCACACGTGATTCAAATCCATATGGTTTTTGAAAAAATAATAAGGTCGGATACTTTTCTAATAGACCTCGTATATATACACACACATATATATATATATATATATATATATATATATACACACATATATATATATATCAGTGGCGGCTGGTGAAAAACAGTCTTGGTGGGGCTGCTGTGCCAATAGATTCCCTTGCCTTGTCCAGTACAGGCATTCAAGTGAACAGTCAGAAAATTACTACAATTCCACAATAATCATTTCATGTCCTTCTCAAAATCAGCAGTTTTACAGATAAAGTTAACCATTTACAGCTATATTAGGCCCCGTTTCTACTTTGGAAAGGAACAGTATCAAATACAACACTCAAGTTCTTGAGCAAAGAACATTTCACCATTTGACACCAATTACACACATAGTACACCAAACTGTACTGCACTGCCATTATCTTCAGACAAACCGATCCTGGGGTCGACAATGACACCGACCTTAACAAAATAGAAAATATCACCAAATTTACACTCTTTAAAAACGTGGAAAAATTCTTCAATTGACAAAAGAACATTATGTACATAGTACAATGTTCACACCACCTTCAGAGAGAGAGACAGAGAGAGAAAATGTTTATGTGTGTGTGTGTGAGAGCGAGAGAAAGAGAGAGAGAGAGAATGTGTGTGTGTGTGTGTGTGAGAGAGAGAGAATGTGTGTGTGTGTGTGAGAGAGAGAAAATGTGTGAGAGAGAGAGAGAGCGAGAGAAAATTAAGGTAATATTTTGCATGAACATTACTGAGTGGAATAGAGGCAAAAAAGAAGCTTGAAAAACTTAAATTAAATAACTTGACTAACTAATAACACCAAAACCTTTAAATTAAATTGGTTAAAATTAATTAACAGTGTAGAGGACAAAGCAAATTAAGTATACAAAACCACTTAATTAAATGCGTTGCTAAACTTGGGTTTGTCTGACTGTAAGTGTCTTGTGTGAACTCAGTGGCTGAGTTAGAATTTCTTTAAAAAACATGCAAATTGCTATTTTAGGGTTTTGTTGTATTTTGTTTTTAAACTGAGCAAATAATTTGTTTTAGAGTGTGGAATACTCCAAAGAATATTTCACTTCTGTGGACTGATCTTCATAACGTGTAGTGAAATCAAAATACCAGCAAGGCTGCAGCTTTGAACACTGTTACAAACAGCCCCAGGCTCCCTTTCCACCCACGCAGATCAGCAGCCTCCGTGACGTGTGCGCGCTGACTGTGTGAATGAAGCCTGACACGGTTTATAATGAGTCAGACAAACGTCTCTCCTCCAACCGGGATGTGCAACTGTCATTAAACCACAAGAAAGATCTGATGTGCGCACCACCATGCGCCTCCAAAAGGATCCCTGCCAAACTTTGGTGTCATTGATTTGATTAGTTTTGATTAGTTTTGTCCCGTTTTAAACCTCCGAAGAGTTCTTCAACTTACTCCAGCAAAACACACGGAGACAAAATAAAAATAGATAAAAAATAAATATATAAATAAATATAACACAAATGTCGTCGTCGCTCTTCCTGCCTGACTGACAGCTGCAGCGTCACGTATATCACTAACTGTAATCTAACGTTCCCGCATTTTTGTAGCAAGGGCTAAAATTCCGGCGCCCCAACGCCATTAATTTTGGCAATGTTGATTTGCCAAATATTTATTAATTTTCTCTAGTAACTACATATGATTGGTTATTTCGCTGCACTTCAAGGGCGCTTTGAATGGCGCCCAAGACGAGGAACGTACGTTTTCTGCTCCCGTCGGTGGAAATGCACTGTTGAATGAAAGTCAGTTGGAGGAAGTGTTGTTTTAATCATACATATTACATGTAGGCACATACAATTAAGTAAAACTGACATTGATAATACTTTTTAAATATATATATTATGACTTTTCCCCTCCACATCTAGGACGGCAGCGCCCGAGCGCCCCTTATGGGCCGGCCGCCACTGATATATATATATATATATATATATATATATATGCGTATGTATACACACACACACACAGAGTGTGAGGCAAATAAGTATTTGAACATCCTGCGGTTTTGCAAGTTCTCCCACTTAGAAATCATGGAGGGGTCTGACATTTTCATCTTAGGTGCATGTCCACTGTGAGAGACAATCTAAAAAACAATAAAAAAAATCCGGAAATCACAATGTATGATTTTTTAATAATTTGTATGTTACTTCTGCAAATAAGTATTTGACCCTCTACCAACCATCTAGAATTCTGTCTCTCATAGACCTGTTAATTTTTCTTTAAAAAGTCCTCTTATTCTGCACTCTTTACCTGTATTAATTGCACCTGTTTGAACTTGTTACCTGTAAAAAAGACACCTGTTCACACACTCAGTCAATCACACTCCAACCTGTCCATCATAGCTAAGACCAAAGAGCTGTCTAAGGACACCAGAGACAAATCTGTAGACCTGCACAAGGCTGGGATGGACTACAGGACAACAGGCAAGCAGCTTGGTAGAAGACAACAACTGTTATGATTATTTATTAGAAAGTTGAAGACACAAGATGACTGTCAATCTCCCTCGGTCTGGGATTCCATGCAAGCTCTCACTTTGTGGGGTAAGGATGATTCTGAGAAAGCTCAGAACTACACAGGAGGACCTGGTCAATGACCTGAAGAGAGCTGGGACCACAGTCACAAAGATTACATTAGTAACACATGATGCTGTCATGGTTTAAAATCCTGCAGGGCAGCAAGGTCCCCCTGCTCAAGCCAGCACATGCCCAGGCCCGTTTGATGTTCACCAGTGACCATCTGGATGATCCAGAGGAGGCATGGGAGAAGGTCATGTGGTCAGATGAGACCAGAATAGAGCTTTTTGGAATCAACTCCACTTACTATGTTTAGAGGATGAGAACAACCCCAAGAAAACCATCCCAACCATGAAGCATGGGGTGGAAACATCATACTCTGGGGGTGCTCTTCTGCAAAGGGGACAGGACGACTGCACCGTATTGAAGGGACGATGGATGGGGTCATGTATTGTGAGATTTTGGCAAACAACCTCCTTCTCTCAGTAAGAGCATTGAAGATGGATCATGGCTGGGTCTTCCAGTATGACAATGACCCCAAACACACAGCCAGGGCAACTAAGGAGGGGCTCCGTAAGAAGCATTTCAAGGTCCTGGAGTGGCCTGGCCAGTCTCCAGACCTGAACTCAATAGAAAATCTTTGGAAGGAGCTGAAACGCCAAACCTGAAAGATCTGGAGAAGATCTGTATGGAGGAGTGGACCAAAATCCCTGCTGCAGTGTGTGAAAACCTGGTGAAAAACTACAGGAAACGTTTCACCTCTGTAATTGCAAACAAAGGCTACTGTACCAAATATTAACACTGATTTTCACAGGTGTTCAAATACTTATTTGCAGCAGTAACATACAAATAAATTATATATAAAAAAAAAAAATCATACACTGTGATTTCCGGATTTTTTTTTTTTTTAGATTACATCTCTCACAGTGGACATGCACCATGATTAAAAAAATCTCCTTTAACAGTGGAATATCCGGATAAAATGCTGAAACCGACTTCTTATGAAACTTCTCTGTTCTCTCACGACGTCCTGGATCAACAGAGCCTGAAATGTGGACGTTTTCAGCTTGAAACAGGCTGATGACGGCGCCTGGGAGCGCTGCACGACGTCTCGCACCGTGGGAAGTCCTTAAAGCGACAGTATCACCTCAAAATCTCTCATCAGCCGTTAAAATTTTCACCGAAAACCAGCTTCATTTTTCGAACCGTGTCCACTTCGATGTGTCTCACAGGTTTAGAAAAAATTTTGATCAAACAAAGCGCTTGTCTCTCAGCAACTTCTCAGACAAATGAATTCCGATGAGGGGCTGGACGACTCCTCCCACAAGGAGTGCTCACAGGCGAATGACGTCACCGACAGGCGTGGAAAAACTCACACATGCGCACGAGGGTTCAAGCATGTCTGACGTAAAAACATATGAATGAAATCCATATAGTTTTTGAAAAAAATAAAAAGGACCTATACTTTATTGACAGCCCTCGTATGTCACATGTCAAAGAATCCAATGGACATTGACCTTGTTTGACCTTTAATTTGGAGACCAAACATTCAACATAATCAAAACTATTCCATTTATTAATCCTATTAGCTCAACCAATAATTTTACTTTAACTTTTGACCCCTGTACAAACTGAAACTGACCTTTGTCACCATTTTTTGCTGTTTTTACCCCAAAACTCCTGATCATTCAGTCATAGATAGTCCAAACTATACCTTTTTGGAATCTTTACGATCAGACAAATAATGTGGTGTAGCTTTCAAATTGAATTGAACATTTTTAATTTCGGCCCCTGTGTAATTCTTCAATTGACCCCTACCTGGCCACCATATTGGATTTTCAAGTGGCCAGTCGGTTTGTTCAAAAGAGTAATATCTAAAGAGTATTTGTACCAACTTCAGTGCTTGTATCACCATTTTCACGACTGTTTCAGTTATCTGCTGCACTAGACAAGCAATCAGACTTTATGACGTCAACACCAGACACGTGCGCTCGTCCCACCGCGGCTCCCAAACCCCATTCAGTCGTTTTACACTCTGTAATCATCCAGCTGTGTGTGGTGGAAAAACAGTGAGACACAACTGAAACCAGATCAACACTGTGAATACTTTGTTCCAGTTTAGCATGTCTTTGAAGGTTGTTGTGGCTCAGCATGTGTATCTTCCGGTCTCAATGTCAGAAGGAAGTCAGAAAGAAAAGAAACTTCTAGAAACACAAAGAGAAAACAGAACGAGCGATGGAGAATATGGACATCCACCACGTTAGGACGTCTAAAATGTCGTAGCTGATGTTCCCTCATGGGAGAGCTGATACCCGTGAAGACACAGCTCGACTGACATAAAGTCATTCCAGTGCTACTTGAGGATCATCCAAAGAGACCTCGCACCACAGACATCCACCAACTGCCATAGATACGTAGCATCTAACGCTAACTAGCTTGAGTGGAAAGAAACATTAACTCGGTTCTGCTAAATATACATAGAATATATGACAAAGTGTTTGTTCGGGTATGTGCACATACATTGGTAGAACGGGTTTCCCACTGAAGTAAATAGGATTGGGTTCGAGTCTCAATTCCAGTTGGCAAGCTAGAGTAGCTTGTTAGCATGTGGCTAGTGAAAAGAAAAATTAACCTTGTAGTTGTAACGACAGAACCTCAAACTGTACAGTGCTGGAGCACAATGTTCTCTTTGACACCGTGCCGTGGCGCCACACTGACAACACATTAGCTACGACGTGAAATGTCTCAATGTCACAACGCCTCCAATGAAATCACACAACCTGCTTCTTCGCTGTAAAATATTTCAAGTCTGTCATGACAAGATGACAAGGATCAGTGAAACATGACAAGGATTGTTTTTTTTTTTAAATCATACATTCCCTTCTGGCTGTGGTTTGGTTCCACAGATACAAATCACACAGTTGCTCACGCATGCACACTCATTAAAGGGAAGATGATACACAATTAACAGGACAGACAGAGCGCACAACTCCATTATCTAATCTCGTCAAGTTTATCTCCGTCCGTGCTTGTCTGAGGTTTGAACCCATTTACCTCAACTGACAACCACCAACAACCAGTGTTTACTGATGAGCTTGAAGACAAGTGAAATGTAACAGCGAACATCACATACAGGGCCTTGAACACACCAGGAGGAAGCTGTTGGCTTTTTGATCTAATTTATTTTGACTTCATTCTTCTTCCTACAGGTCTGGCTTGAATTAGTCAGCGTTATAGCTGCGACTAACAGCAGAGGGTGGAGGTTAGACCACTGCCACAGTCTATGGATTCTAGTCAAAAGTACCCGCTTGACTGCCAATCACATGACTGGTACACCACTGACCCAATTCCACCTGCCAACCTGAAGGTGGGGTTAGAGCCTTAGGAACTTCACAGCCGGTCTTCCATAGAGTTTTCCATTGATTAACATTAGCAATGTTGGGAGGAAATACCATTCAGCATGCTCTAGCAGTACACCATAACAATGTGTAACATCACCACTAAATAAAGAATTGAACAAATCTGTTCAAATCGATTTGTTCTGCTTAAAGATAAAGTGCACGACTTGATAAAAAGGGGCATGGCGGTGCACGGGTAGAAACCTTTCCTCCCAACATCAAGATGTCTGGTGCCCCAATCTCAGTGTACAGCTGGTTTTGTGTCAGGAAGGGTAACCGATGGACAGCTTACGCCAAAATCAACATGCCGACTCACAAAGAACCCGCTGTAGTGACCCAGAGCAGAAAACAGGAGGAGCCAAAAGAAGTACGACATCCTGTATAGGCCTCGAGGCCCACTGATGGCAGTTGCACAAAAATGTTGCAAGTTTATAACGCCACTTGGACGCGACACCAGTCCATCACAGGTTACTTCCCCAGCTAAAGTTGGTACCCATATACAGTGTGTGTGTGTGTGTGTGTGGGGGGGGGGGGGGGGGGGGGGCAGAGTCAATACAGTTACAGTTTAGACAATGACTACACTTGGGAATCGAAACCAGTTTTTCATGATGGTAGTCCAACTACTATGCAACTGAGCTACCTGCTTTGCAGTCAGCAGGATCAAAGAACATGACTTGATGACCCGGACAGCCTCGTGATGCTAACCTACCTGCACAACCACACAAACTTGCTAATGTTAGGATGTGACATATAAACAGGAAGGCGCTAGTATGTAAACACTACGGAGTCTGAGTAACTAAGAAATAAAGTTGAAATAAACAAAAATGCAGCTCTCAGCTGCACAAGTTGCTGTGATTTTGTTCAGACAGTAATTGGTGTCAACAAAGGAACTAGCAATGTTTAAATGATGCTGATTGCCTTACGTTCGATCCTTCAACACTTATCGTTTTAATTTAATCATCAGTATTTGCTGTTATTAAAAACCCTCAAGGCAACAAGTCTAACACGCCATTTGTTCATTTTCTGCTGTTTTTGCAGGTCTGGGTTGCTGTGGCAGCAGATTGAGCAGCTCATCTCACACTTCCCTACCCTCAGACAAATCCTCCAACTCTTCCTAGAGTATCCTGAGGCATTCCCAAACTAGTTTGGAGATGTAATCCCTCCAGCGGTTCCTGGGTCTTCCTTGTGGCCTCCTCCCAGTTGGAGGTGCCCGGCAGACCTCCCTAGGGAGATGACTGGGGGGATCCTCACCAAATGCTCAAAGCACCTCAGCTGGGGCAGCAGTTCTACTCAGAGTCTTTCCTGAATATTTGAGCTTCTCACCTTGTCAATGAGTGAAAACCCAGATACCCCACAGATGAACCTCCTTTCCACCGCTTGTATCTACGACCCTGCTCTTACGTGTTACTGCCCAATGTTCATGGAGGGTTTGTGGGCTCCAGTGATCCAGCGACTGACCTTGCCCAGATTTGGGTAACAGTGTGCTCCTCCTCCTGGAGCTAGGGCTGAGATTGGGGGAGTCGAGAACTCAGAAGGCTAGGCCTATGGCCATGGGTCTCATTTGGGCTTGACCTGCAAAAACGACATGGCGTTGCCCCCATGTGGACTCACCATGCATAAGGAGACAATGAAGGGTCTGGTGTGCCATTTGAAGGATATAAGCCCACATGGATGAACACCAAGTCATACATGACAAATATTATTCTGAACCGTGTAAGAGACGTTCCAGCTCACCTTCTTGTCTGCAGCCAAAAAGAAATGTGATCATTAAACAGAACGCATGTCCCAGCGAAGTCTTGTGATAATCCTGAAACACTCGCCACTGTGCTGCATGCACCTTTTGACCTTAAGTGCCAAACTAACGTAAGACAAACAAGGTCAGACATACCACCAACCCAGCGTTCTGTCAATCTGCAAGCTTAAACACGGCCCACTGACAAAATACAGATACACCAACATGTAAACACACTCAGGCTACTGATAACCACCTGATGTTAACACCTCCCAGGAGTCAACAATTACTAATGACTAATTTGATTCTAAATGCCTCAGAAACAACACTTAGCCAGTTAGTGCAGAACCCAAAAGTCAGCCACACAAGGACTTTAAAAATCGCAAATACTCATACTGTAATCATTCAACCACAAGAGAGTTAAAAAAAAAATCTAAAAGATAAGATCACACAAATTCCAGTTGGGACTGTGCGGGTTACCACATATATTCATCATTCCACACCCACGCAAACGCTGCATGGTTTAAAAGTCTACTGACATCAACCCAACGTGCAAAAACCTTTACAAATTGTTGTATGGAGAGTCAAGGTCAACCATGCCAGTGAGACACTAGACTAGAGCCCTCTAGTGGCTGTTAGACACTCCAGTCAAATGATAAAAACTATGTCCAATATTTTCAATCTCTAAGTTCCAGACTGAGCATCAGGGCACCTTGAAGGAGGAAGCGAAAGGCTACAAGTTGCAAACAAATTAATTTGCTTGCACAGTGGGAAAAAATATGCTGATGACAACTTTATTTTTAACGTGCAGATACTTGGAACCATATGCATTTTGTGCAGTTGATTTGCAGGTTGTTAGATATGCACAGATCTAACAAGCTTGAGTCCTGGTAACCACCTAGGCAGGCAATTGGTCCATTTCCATCTCTCTGCTGTAGTCAGGTGAAACATGGGTGTCCCCTTGGCATTTTCCAGTTGCTGGTGCCCTCAAACCCAAGGCACCTGCTCACTGGATCACGCACTGGGAAGCACGCCACATGGCTACCATCGCGGCCCTCATTCCCTCAGAGTGAAAGTTTTATGCCTCATTATTAGTCTCCCAAAGTAACCATGTGTTTGACAAAAAGTCATCCCAGCCATACCCAATTATCTTACAAAGGGACCAATCACCAAAGACATCCAATTGTGGCCTTAGATCATTGGCTATCATTTAAGTTTCCTAATCATCAAACACCTTTGTCCAGAAAGCTCATCACTCCAGACATTTGACCGTTGGTGCCCAGAAGTTCAACACTTTCAGTTTAGATCCAGAACAATCACAATCCCAGACATTCCAACTCTTCTTTCGGCTTCTAAAGCACTACAATCAGGACATCCTGGTTCCACAAAGCTGTGGAACCAGGATGCCCTGCCCTGGAAGATCAATAAATGTTTTCTCACTGGCAAAGGCACCTGAACCACAACAGCCACCTCACACAGGCACCGAACAGAGCAGGACCCAGTACACATCCCTGATGAATGCCACAATTCTTTTTGAAGAAGTCAAATATTCCAGCCCAGCAGTGGACAACTGTTATAAAAATAAATAAATACATAAATAAATAAGTTTACTGTTTATTTATTTTTAATTAATAATAAGTTGTTTTTTTTTAAATAATAAGGCCTTTTTGAGATCCACATGTGAACTAGTTTGAGTTACTGACAACTTACCAAAAAGACTACCTCACTCCCCTGTTCCCAAACATCATAATTAATACAAGGTGTACTTTTAAACAGTTGCGTTGCTTCAGCTAGACAAACAAACTGAAGTACGGGTGGAAGAGATGACGTGCGGACAAACACAGTAAATAAACAGATACACACAGGCAGAGTCTGGTACTAAAAGCATACCTGGCATTCTAAAACCTCTGTGAGAGAAGTAACACTGTCGTTCTGAACCACAGTGAATTACAAGACAGCCGGCAACACAACTCCGACGGAACACGGAGCAGTGGTGACCGCGACGTTATCCGACTGAAGTGGTGAAGATGATCGCAGAAGCTAACAGCTGCATTGCAATGCTTCTTTAAACAGATTTCATTTAAAAAAGTGTAGGATTGACTGAGAAAACACTTTTTCCCCAATGAGAGGGAAACATTGGTGTGTTTGTCAGGAACCAAGTTTGAAGCCATTCTCTCGCGTATCTCTCGTTAGCATTGCAAAGCGTTAACCAAATCTATTCAAGCTGCCACCGTTACTTTAAAGTTGAGAACACAAAAGCACTCACTGTGTCCACTCTGTGGAAATTTACAATATTACAACTTATAGAACTTCCGGGAGTGAACAAGAAAGTGAGAACAGCGTAGCAAGCTAATGACAACACTGTAGCGATATACACATATTTAGCTGTACTCTGTACTAGTTCATCTGTGTGGATTCTGCTAACTTACAAAAATAATTCACATTCACAGTCTGACTTCAGCAAATTTGGCTCCTGAATGTGTAGTGAAAATCCAATCTCTCTCTCTCTCTCTCACACACACACACACACACACACACAAACTAGAGCGCAAACCTCTAACAACACTAGTTTCTAATTCCACAAATTTTTACCTTGAAAAAAAAATTTTGAGGTCAAGGTCCTGTTAGAAGGGACTTTTCATCAGCTAAATGTGATCAACTGTCAGCAGTATGTATTTGGTTCATGCACTTGAATCAAATTTTTGTGGTGTTGTCAGGTTTTTTTTAAACTTTTTTTTGGTTTCTGAATTCTTTTTCAGATCATTTTCACAGAACAGCAGAACATCTGCTGTGCACAATGTATCATTGCTTTTTGTCACTTGGTTTCCGACTGATAAATGGAAGACAAACAGGCATAAAATTGGAACCTCCATCCAATTCTGGTGGTGTAGGTAAATCCAAAACAGAAAAAAAATTTACATGATTGAGGCACTTTTGATTGAGATATAATGCAAAATGTACACCAAATGGGCTTTTCTATATTAAGTTCAAATGTCCACAAAATCCACAACCCAGATGAGAGCTGGATCAAACTCAGGTGATAGTGAGTGTCAGTCTGCACCTCACTTTCAAATATGAGAGTGATTGGGCACATTTGATTAAGATATAATGTAAAATACACATTAAATGGGGTTTTCAATGTTAAATTCAAATGGCCACAAAACCTGTAATCCAGATCAGATCTGGATCAAACTTTGTCAGTCGATAAAGGATACCATCCTACATATGGCTCTCAAATATGAAAGAAATATGAGCTTTTTTGACAGAGTTATGAATTTGTGAAAATTTGTTCAATGTTAAAGGATAGGGATTTCTCAAATTTTCTGAGATTTTTCCTGACTTTGCCCTTGAAAATTGAATAAGTTCTTGTCTATCAGGATATGAATGGTCTGTAAAACTTTCATAACAATATATGAAAAATTGTGGCTCACAGGCTGTTCCCAAACAGACAAACAACCAAACAACCAAGGGAGAAAACATAACCTCTGCCCAACTTCATTGGCGGAGGTAAAAAAAAAAAAAAAAACACGACTGAACTGACCTTTGAGATAACAGAAAGATGATACAAGCACTGTCTAGCCTAACATGACACTTGTAATAATATGAACTACCCATTTCTCAGATAATTAATTTTAGAAGCTATACCATAGTAAAAACAGTTCCAAAGAGATGTTTTGCAATCTGGCAAAAGATATAAGAGGATATACACACAAACGTACTTACTAAAATCCAACAGTGTGTTGACATTTTTTAATCAAGGGAAAATGCTTACAACTTTCACCTGGGCATAGACAAGGATCTCTGCTAGTTAGATTAAACAGTCTTAGCTGTATATTAATTAATCAATTTTTTTTTTTTTTTAGCATAAGCGAATATTACAAGCCTAACCTTAACACTTCAATGATTCAATACTCAGACTAGTTTGGTAGTTTGGCTAGCTAGCATGTAGCTATCGTTAAAAAACAGCTTGTTTTTTTTTTATTAAGTAAATACTCATACCATTATGCAATCATAGTTACGGCTTAATAAATCAAATGATTGAGAATTGTACCATGTTGTTGTGCAAAAGAGAACATTCCTAGCCTTGCCGCAATTCAATGACTCATCATTCAGGCTCGATGGGCTGGAATGCCTTGATTTAGTGCAGCATATAACAGAATATTTGCAGAGGAATCCTTCAAATCTGGTTACAAGCACCAAAGTTTGACTGTGTATACTGTTTGGTACGTATTTTAGAAAAATAATGTTAGCCATTTGAATTTTCAATAGGGGGCCAAGTAGGGGTCAATTAAAGACCTGCACAGGGGTAAAAAAAAAAATGTTACAATCATATTGAAAGCTATGCCACATTATGTGTCTGATCACAAAGATTTCAAAAACAGGGGTCAAAAATTAAAATTGCTCCAATTATGGTAAAACATGATGCAAATTATTGGTTGAGTTAGTAGGATTTTTAAAAGTAATAGTTTGCACCATCTGTCATGCTTAGTTATCATGTTATGGGGTAACATATGTCACATGTCATAGAATCCAATGGACGTCGACATTGTTTGACCTTCACTTTGGAGACCAAATATTCAACACAGTCAGAACTATTCCATTTGTCAATCCTATTAGTTCAACCAATAATTTGCGCCATGTTTTACCAAAACTAGAGCAACTTTAACTTTTGACCCCTGTACAAACTGAAACTGACCTTTGTCACCATTCTTGCTGTTTTTACCCCATAACTCCAGACCATTCAGTTATAGATAGTTCAAACTATACCTTTTTGGAATCATTGTCATCAGATACATAATGTGGCATCACTTTCAATATGATTGGAACATTTTTTTAATTTTGACCCTGTGTAATTCCTCAATTGACCCCTACTTGGCCTCCTATTGAAAATTTAAATGGCTAAAGTTATTTTTCTACAATATGTACCAAAAGGTATACACAGTCAATTTTGGTGCTTGTAACCGGATTTGAACGATTCTTACAGTCATCTTCTGTACTATTTAGAGAGAGTGGCAACATGACGAGTCGAAAAAAATCGGTCACGTTACTCGTGGTGCCATCTTGGGTTCAAAATAGCGTTCACTGTTAATCTGTCTGCATGTAAATCCAGCTATTTTATTTATTTATTTGCTGAGCGACTGGATGCACAAATAGGCACAACAAGGGCCTCAAGATGTACAGATTCCATTCAGATCCGAACAGAAGAAATATTTGGGAAAATAAAGTCAGCCGTGTGGGATGGAAGCGATTTCATCATCAAAGCTTTGAGAGGTAAATTTATTGTTCATTCCCATGTAGTCAACTAAACCACTCAACTAACACTCAACTAAACCATTGTCATATAAACCACATATTCACAGTCAAAGGACAAAAAAAAAAAAGGCCCCAGGTTTTTGTATTGTTTTCTATGTAATAAACACCGTATATAACTGATTTTGTACAATGGATTTTTCGCTCACATCCGATAAAATGTCCAGTCCGATCGCAATTATTTCCATTAAACCCTTCGCATGTGGGACTGGAGACATTTATGTGATTAAAAGTCCAACTGTTTATTTTTTTCACGTCGTGCTCAGACTCGGAGCCGCAGCCTGACGTGCACCTGTTAAATCCTCAGAAACAGCAAAAGGCTGTGATTTCACACTTTTTTGCTCTCAATCCTTCATCTCTCATCATATTTTAATAGTTTTACAGTGCACACACAGACTACATTTTGATAATGCATCAAACACATTTGGCAGAAAAATGAAAAATTCTGAGGAAATTTTGATCCGGTCATTAATGAGGTGCACGTCCCGATGCAGGATTCCCGTAGATGTTCGGCGCCTCCCGACTGTAACTAATCCATTACATACATCTCATTCACATCAGATAAAATATCCCGTCCGATCCCAATGTATTTCCATTAAAAACTCAGAGCAGTCTGGATGTGGAGAGGTACAAATTAAAGTTCTGATACTCGCCAATCTGTGGAAAGTGGGACTGGAGTCATTTCTGTAATTAAAAGTCCAACTGTTTAGTTTTTCAAACCGTATTCAGACTCGGACCCGCAGCCTGATGTGCACCTGTTAAATCAGACACAAAAGGCTGTGATTTGACACATTTCTGCTTTCAATCCTTTGTCTCCCATCATATTCTAATAGTTTTTATAGCGCGCACGCAGATAACTATTTTTATATTTATTTTGATAGTACCTGTACGTGTTGCTGTATGTGGTTAAATGATTTTTATAAAATGTTGAAAACATTAAAAGGTCAATTCAGTAGTTCAGCACAATTAGACCCAAAGTGGCGCCATGTTCTGAGTTGACGCCACTGTGCAATCAAGGTCCTCTATGATGGGCTAGCTTGCACGTAACCATCTTAAAATACCAGCATGTTGAGCTTTTTGATAAAGCAAATACAGTGATGCTTTCTTTGTTCTATATCAATAAATCAAATAAAGAATTAGCACTCTGTCATGTTTTTGAGCACAATATAACATTCTAGCCTCATATTCTAGCCTCACAGGCTAGATTGATAGCTAGCACATAAGAATCTTAAAATACCAGTTTGTTGAGCAACTTTTTACAGCAAGTGCTATTAAACATTCTCATTTATATCTCAATAAATCAACTAATTAAATCTTAGGCTTCGATCATGTTTCTGAACACAAAAGAACATTCTAGCCTCATGTTGCCACTTCAGTGACTTACATCACTCACGCTGGATTGACTAGCTTGCAAGTGACTATCTTAAAATACCATCTTATTACCTCCACCAAGGAGGTTATGTTTTCGGTTGCGTCCATTTGTTTGTTGGTTGGTTGGTTTGTTAGCAGGATTACTCAAAAAATCCTCAACAAATTTCAATGAAATTTTTACCAGGGGTGTATCTTGGCCTAACTTAGAAGTCAATAAATTTTGGTAATGATCCGGAACACGATCCGGCTCCAGTAATTTTTTTAAGGATTCTTTATCATTGCAGGATAGGGCCAATTTCAACATTTTTGCATCTAACTTCATGAAGACGGGTCACAAAGGCTGAACAAAAATTACGTTACGACACAACAATAATTTAGCATTTGTTGAATAAACGTATTAGAAAATAAAACAACTTGTGTAGTTCATGCAGTTTCTCTTTATAAATACATTTGCTGAAGATCTAAGGGTTTAACTCTCTGGGGCCGGCGCCGTTGTATACGACAGCTGAGACTAAGCTTTACAAAATTATATATAACTTTTTAATGATATGAGATAGAAACTCTTTTTTTTTTTTTTTTTGCTGAAAACTTAACTCCGCAGACTTTCAAGCCACTGTCCACCACCTTTGTACTCCTCACAGAAGCTGTGTGATGATGTGAGCAATCTGAGTGTCCAATTGGAATTGGTTCACCGTCACATGGCTTTCCAAAATCCAATCGTAGTGCAGATTCGCTTCACGTGACACACCAAAGATTGTTTTTAGGAGAGATGTGTTACTAGTTTATTATAGTTTACTGTGTGTTTTGAATAAATGTGTGTGGAAAATTATTTTTCCACTTTTTCCTTTCTTATTTCTAATTGTAAACCTTTATACAATTATTCTGTCACTTTTGTGCTCTTTTTCATACTTTTCCCTCGTTTCAAAAGTCACCGAACGCACTTTACTGTAATATATGCAACATATAGCATACTGTTGGAAAGCACGGGTTCTTGGCTTGCTGTCAGTGTTGAAATTTTTCAGAGTGAGGGCTTACATGAGAACTTACGGTAATGAGAATCAGCGGCGCACTAGTGTGAAACTTCCGTGTTTTTCCTCTGCGTTATGACATCACAGGCTTACCTTTACCGTAATACACCATATATATCATTGGAAATCCCTTTTTTTTTTTTTTTTTTTTTTTTTTTTGGCAAATTAGGTTGCCAGATACCTACAACTGCATTATTGATGAAGAGAATAGATTATACATCTTGTTTGCAAAAACTTTTTTTTTTTTTTTTTTGTTAGCTCCACAAGTATTTTTTTTTTTGTTGTCTTGTTCTCTCAGGTGTAGGCCTATAGAATAGATTCATGATTTTGGGTGCAATTTTGTTATTTAAGCTATTTGTTTGTTTGCCTACACACTTAATATTGTAAATAAAGTGTTAAATTATTCAGCATTATGTCGTCATATGTTATGTATTATGCTGTACTTGTGCGTCTAATGGTATGAGTGGGTTAGGGAGTGATGGTGGTGAGCAGGGGGGCCGGGGGTGGGGTGGGGGGGTGTGGTATTGTCCCTACCAAAGCTGAGACCAAACCTACGCCCTTGATTTTATTACATCCTTGGCAGCCGTAATAAAAAAAAAATAAAAACTGAACATGACACTTGTTGTCTTATAAATGCTAAATAGTCAATAATTTGATTTATTAAGATATAAGTAAGAATGTATAACTACATTTGCTATACAAAAAGCTCAGCTAGAACCTCCGCCAGGGCCATAGGGTCACTGACGTCACATGGAATACCCTTTGGCAAAGAGACTTATTCCATATCATTTCACGCATCGACCGTCATGTTTCAGATTCAGTGGTTAACCCTCTGGGGTCCGAGGGCATTTTTTGGACAGTTCACTCGTCTGGCTTAAATGTTTTATTATTGCTGTTAACAGCTCTCCCTGCATCCCACAATCAAGTTTTGTGTCTCTTTTTTCAGGACAACCTGTACTTTCAAAATATATATGCTGTAGTTGTGTTTTGTTCGTTTGTTACTGCATTTGTTGAAATACAGTTTTGAAAAAAAAAAATGTTGGTTGGGGAACCTTCCTGTCCTGTCCTGCAGAGATTGGATGGGAGCTCATTACTTTGTATGGGGAGGGGGCGGGCTTTCAAATGACTGTCCCGGCAGCCCAAAGCCAGCAGCAGCCCTGTGTGTGGTGTGTCTTTGATGCCGCCTGAGTGCAACGCCTGCAAAATGATTCTTGGGTGTCAGAGAGAGATGCGTGTTTGGGCAACCAACTGAAATTATCGTACATATTGGGTTTTTCCCATTATAGATCGTACATCGTACAGAGGGCAAAACTATCATACAAATACGATAATTATTGTACATCTGGCAACACTGCACCGGAGCCACCCATCCTCTGCGCTCCGGGACCTCCCACTTTACAAATTAAGCACTGCCTGCCACGAGATGCGCTTTGTTTACGTCCATGTGAGAAGAACGTGAGCCAATGAAATTGCAACATGGGTAACCCTGTCATTCTGGCACGTCGAAAACACAAAACGTGATGACTAAAATTATAGCATCGAGTTCGCAAAAAAATAGTGAATGATTTTGTTATATAAACAAAAATGCTAAATATTGGTAGGGACTATTTTGCCATCCCAAAATATTGGTTGTGACTTGTCCCTATGGTCCATATGCAAACCTACGCCCCTGAATAAAATCATTGGCATTTATTTATTTGTCTTTTAGCAGAATTACATCAAAACTACTGCACAGATTTTCAGGCCGTTTTCACCACAGATAGATATTAGGCCATGGAAGGCTCCATTAAATTTTGGAGGTAATCCGGGTCTGGATTCCGGATCAAGATTTCACTTTATATAGGCTTTTAAGGACGTCTCATACCACCCAGCTCTAGAGGGGTACCAGCATTAGTTGGGGAAGTAACCTGCGTCTAACTGGCGTCCCGTCCAGTGGGAGTCATGGACTCCCATCTGTTTGACCTCACGGAATCCAGAGATAAGCGCTGGTACTAGCGGGCCTCAGGGCTTGTATAGGACTTCTTTCCCTTTGCAAATATATTACTCAATGGAAGTGAAGTACATCAGACTTCATCAGTTTCAATTAGATATTGATGTAATTTGATGCATTGGGGATGTGATTTACGCAGGTGTGACAATGGGCTGCTTTGTTCCAAAAGGTGCAGGCTCGGACTGATAATCTGTGATTTTGGGCATTTGCCCGGCGGGCCGCTGCACGTTTAGACGTGTGTGGGCCGCCCTTCATATTTATAGAGATTATGGAAATATACAGTGTTCTCGAACCGCGCGCTGCTGTCAACACGAGGAAAATCCGTGATCGGTGAAGCTACAGCATTTAATCGGCGCAGCTGCGGAACCACTTCCTGAATTTGTGACAAAATAAAAGTTCTGTAGTGTTTCATACACGGCGCAGTCTTATTCTAGGTTTCAGTTTTGTTTCCGTTTGATCACACAATGGAGACTTACATCGAGCACAATGATTGACATGACCAACAGCCAATGACAATTGGAGAAGCATACAGGGTGGCCAATCAGATTGCAAGAAGAGCAGGCGGCCGCTCCCGCCCCTGTAAATGGACTGGCTCCTCAGCGCCTGGACTTCTCTCCGCTCTCCTACTGATTACAAGGTTGGAATCATTTCTTTTATCTTTAAAAGATGATATCTATATATTTCTATCTTTGTTAGTTGGCTATGTACCACAGGCTTTTAAGGTGGCAGTAATTAAACCATTACTTAAAAAGCCATCACTTGACCCAGCTATCTTAGCTAATTATAGGCCAATCTCCAACCTTCCTTTTCTCTCAAAAATTCTTGAAAGGGTAGTTGTAAAACAGCTAACTGATCATCTGCAGAGGAATGGTCTATTTGAAGAGTTTCAGTCAGGTTTTAGAATTCATCATAGTACAGAAACAGCATTAGTGAAGGTTACAAATGATCTTCTTATGGCCTCAGACAGTGGACTCATCTCTGTGCTTGTTCTGTTAGACCTCAGTGCTGCTTTTGATACTGTTGGCCATAAAATTTTATTACAGAGATTAGAGCATGCCATAGGTATTAAAGGCACTGCGCTGCGGTGGTTTGAATCATATTTATCTAATAGATTACAATTTGTTCATGTAAATGGGGAATCTTCTTCACAAACTAAGGTTAATTATGGAGTTCCACAAGGTTCTGTGCTAGGACCAATTTTATTCACTTTATACATGCTTCCCTTAGGCAGTATTATTAGAAAGCATTGCTTAAATTTTCATTGTTACGCAGATGATACCCAGCTTTATCTATCCATGAAGCCAGAGGACACACACCAATTAGCTAAACTGCAGGATTGTCTTACAGACATAAAGACATGGATGACCTCTAATTTCCTGCTTTTAAACTCAGATAAAACTGAAGTTATTGTACTTGGCCCCACAAATCTTAGAAACATGGTGTCTAACCAGATCCTTACTCTGGATGGCATTACCCTGACCTCTAGTAATACTGTGAGAAATCTTGGAGTCATTTTTGATCAGGATATGTCATTCAAAGCGCATATTAAACAAATATGTAAGACTGCTTTTTTGCATTTACGCAATATCTCTAAAATTAGAAAGGTCTTGTCTCAGAGTGATGCTGAAAAACTAATTCATGCATTTATTTCCTCTAGGCTGGACTATTGTAATTCATTATTATCAGGTTGTCCTAAAAGTTCCCTGAAAAGCCTTCAGTTAATTCAAAATGCTGCAGCTAGAGTACTGACGGGGACTAGAAGGAGAGAGCATATCTCACCCATACTGGCCTCTCTTCATTGGCTTCCTGTTAATTCTAGAATAGAATTTAAAATTCTTCTTCTTACTTATAAGGTTTGAATAATCAGGTCCCTTCTTATCTTAGGGACCTCATAGTACCATATCACCCCAATAGAGTGCTTCGCTCTCAGACTGCAGGCTTACTTGTAGTTCCTAGGGTTTGTAAGAGTAGAATGGGAGGCAGAGCCTTCAGCTTTCAGGCTCCTCTCCTGTGGAACCAGCTCCCAAATCAGATCAGGGAGACAGACACCCTCTCTACTTTTAAGATTAGGCTTAAAACTTTCCTTTTTGCTAAAGCTTATAGTTAGGGCTGGATCAGGTGACCCTGAACCATCCCTTAGTTATGCTGCTATAGACGTAGACTGCTGGGGGGTTCCCATAATGCACTGAGTGTTTCTTTCTCTTTTTGCTCTGTATGCACCACTCTGCATTTAATCATTAGTGATTGATCTCTGCTCCCCTCCACAGCATGTCTTTTTCCTGGTTCTCTCCCTCAGCCCCAACCAGTCCCAGCAGAAGACTGCCTCTCCCTGAGCCTGGTTCTGCTGGAGGTTTCTTCCTGTTAAAAGGGAGTTTTTCCTTCCCACTGTCGCCAAGTGCTTGCTCACAGGGGGTCGTTTTGACCATTGGGGTTTTTACGTATTTATTGTATGGCCTTGCCTTACAATGTAAAGCACCTTGGGGCAACTGTTAGTTGTGATTTGGTGCTATATAAATAAAATTGATTGATTGATTGATTTTATCCTAATTAACTGTGCTTTACTTTTGTTAATCTTTAAATGCAACAGCTACGGACTTCAGCTCCTTAATTTGCTGCTGTGTAAATCCTAGCAGTGGTTACACATTACCTCTCTCTCTCTCACACACACACACACACACACACACACACACACACACACACACACACACACACACACACACACACACACTTTGGAGACACAAAAACTTTTTTTCCGCTTGTGTGCTGCTTTTGCTTCTGTTTTGTCAGACCCGGCGCCAGAAAAAAAAAATTAAGGGGGCGATGAGTTTATCATTGGTGCAGAAACCACTGATCTGTACAAAACATTAACGTGTGACAGGACTGCTCATTTATAGAGCAGTTTTCTGAAGAAAAATCATTGGAAATGTTTTTTTGTTGTTGTTACCTCAAAATTTCTGATTACTGTTAAAAAAAAGTTTAGAACACTTGTAATTAAAACAGGTAAATAAATCAATAAATGGTTCTTTAGAAACCTTTCATCTGTATTAAAACCACCTGTTATTTCAGATTAGATAATTTCTTGTTTAACATAAGGAACCTCAGACATTTATTTTTAGACAAATAAAATAACATGGAAACTTGTATATTTTTTGAAGTCTGGTAGATTATTTATATCTTATTTCAACCAGAAAAACAAACACTAAATAAATACAAATGTTTATTATAAATGCAAAAGAAAATAATTTAACAATGACTGCAGTGTGATTGTAAAGTAGGATTTCTGTGACATAAACCTCATGATGTTTTTATATATATATACATAGTCATTTAAACTTGTAATTTTGTCAAAATGTGTAATTGCCTTTAATGTTATCAGGATGCCCCCTCGTGGCGCCGGGAACGCGTTTTGTGCTATGATCAAGGTGAAATGACAGTGAAAGTGTGTGTTTAGGTATGTGTTCATGGTGTTTAGGTGTATAGTATTTGTTCATTGGGGGTTCGGTATGGACGGGTGGGTGCGTGTGTTTGGGGTGGATTCGTCGGGCCAATAGTGGGCTGGTCCAGAGGAAAAATGCCAGGGCCGAAATTTGTTCCCAGTCCGACCCTGAAAAGGTGTGTTTATTACACTTAAAAAACAAAACTACAGCATATATATTTTGAAAGTACAGGTTGTCCTGAAAAAAGAGACACAAAACTTGATTGTGGGATGCAGGGAGAACTGTTAACAGCAATAATAAAACATTTAAACCAGACGAGTGAACTGTCAAAAAAATGCACTCGGTTGCCCTTGTGTTGATCTGTTTTCCAGCCAAAACATGAGAATCATATAATAATAGCAAGCTATTTATACCCCATCCAACTTAATTAAAAGATTTAGATAGCATTTTAAGATGATAATTGCAACTATTATTAGCTTTGTGAACAATCAGCATTATCCGTGTAGTTCTAGCTGGGTTGCATTTGTTTGTAAGACAGTTAGTACAGTTAAGTGCCAGCAGATGTCAACTGACTGTTTATGATAACATACTATCATATGCATATTATTCACCTGCAGACTGAACACAAGTGCAGCAAAGTTCCATACAAACACTGATCAATAACATCCAATGAAATACCTTATTGGCCATAAAAGTCTACAACATCCAGAGAATTAATATGATAAAATTAAATAAAATATAACCTCAAAGGACAGAATGGAATTGTTCCTGTCTTGTATATGGTGTCTGATCTATTTTGACTGTTCATACTGTTGTAGCCTGAAGGTTTCTGGCTTCATCTGTTTCAATGAACTAAAACTGCAGCATCGTCCAAGTATAATCTCGGTGCTTCCCAACCTGAGGGCTGCATCCCCACCGGAGGATGCAGGACCACTGCCGGGGACCAAAAATCTATCTGTGGGAAAACTATGAAATGTAAAAAAAATAAATAATAATAATGATGATGTTGGAATAATCTGAAAGGGTTTCAATTTATAAAGCAGATTAGCAAAGGTAATTCACAATGGGGGTGTGACAATGTTATGACAGCAAGCAGATGGGCTGCTTATAGGAAACAGACCTGGCAACTAGAGCAGGTGTCAGACTGTGTGCGGCACTCTGCTCCAGATTTAATAATCTGTGTTGGAAGGTGATCTGGAACTGGATTAAATTACTGACCTATCAATTCAAGACAAGGTTTCAGGAGATTGTAACTCAATTAGGATCAGATTTATTAACACAAACATTACTTTGGGGAAGTTAAAGTGGAGGATCCTGTGCCCAAATCCATTCTGATGACTTTATTTTTGTAACACGTTACAAAGTTACAGCTCATTTTAATGAAGAGAACATATTTAACTGGGGGGAATTCCATGGTGAAAGTTGTCTTTTCCCTCAAACAGCATCATGCAGATGGACTGCAGGAGGAAGCGCATGCGTGGTTTTGAGATGACCTATGACCTGACCCACCTGCTTGATGTGCGTTCCCGGGGTGTGCACGGCAACATCCGGAAGACATCTTGTAAATCACTTCGGAGGTGCTATCTGCTTTCAAAAACAGCGCTTTTTGATTTGTAAGTTTTTATTTCTCAACAACCTTTACAAAATATACGAGAAACATATGAGAAACAAACAAACAAATAGAAATAAACCGTTTGAAAGCATTTTGCTCCCTCTTGGTTTATTTTGTTGGAGCGAGCAGGGAGCGGACGTCACGCTGCCTTTCTTTAATCTGATTGGCATTCATAGTGTCCTTCCCAGCATCCCTCGTGCAGCTTTGGGGAAGTACCCATGTCATCTATGATGCCACTACCAAATGTACGGTGCGTCCGGAAAGTATTCACAGCACTTTACTTTTGCCACTTTTTGTTATGATACAGCCTTATTCCACAATGGAGTACATTTTTATTCCCCTCAAAATTATACTCACAACACCCCATAATGACAACATGAAAAGTTTTTTTTTTTTGCAAATATATTAAAAATAAAAACTAAGAAACAGAAGAGTCCTGGTGGATCTGAGCTTCTTCCATTTATGGATGATGGAGGCCACTGTGCTTGTTGAGACCTTCAAAGCAGCAGAAATGTTTCTGTACCCTTCCCCAGATTTGTGAGTCCAGACAATCCTGTCTCGGAGAACTACATGCTTGGTTTGTGCTCTGACATGCACTGTCAACTGTGGGACCTGCCTTAATTCAGAGAGTGGCGTCAACTCAGAACTTGGCGCCATTTTGATTCCAACTACGCTGAACTACTGAATGATCCTTTTATGTTTTCAACATTTTTTAAAATCATTTTACCACATACAGCAACACATCCAGGTACAGGTGCTATCAAAATAAATATAAAAATAGTTACGCTAACAAATTTACAATTTATGATGATTTATTTAATTAATTTAAAGCCTGATTTATGTTTCTGCAGCTCTGTAACACCGTGTCATGCAATGACATGTGTGACAGTTTTAAAGTTCTCCATCTCTGGATTATGCTTTATTTTGGACTAATGTGACCCTCAACAAGCTTTTCTTTCTACAATCATCACCTCCAAATCACAGGTAAGCTGAACAATAAATTTACCTCTCAAAACTTTGACGATGAAGTCGCTTCCATCCCACACGGCTGACTTTATTTTCCCAAATTTTTCTTCTGTTCAGATCTGAAGGTAATCTGTACATCATGAAGCCCTCGTTGTGTCTATTTGTGCCTCCAAACGCACAACAACCCATCATTCTCTGAATAAATAAATAAAATAGATGAATTTCCATGCAGACAGATTAACAGCGAACGCTATTTTGAACCCAAGATGGCACCACGAGTCACTTGACCGATTTTATTCCGACTCGTCACGTCGCCACTCTCTCAATTGTGTCTTTCCAAATCATGTCCAATCAACTGAATTTACCCCAGGTGGACTTCAGTTAAGCTGGAGAAACATCTCAAGGATTATGGGTGGAAACAGGAGGCACCTGAGCTCAATTTTGAGCTTCATGACAAAGGCTGTGAAGACTTATGCACAGGTTTCTTAGTTTTCTTTTTTATTCTTAATAAATCTCAACAAACAAAACTTTTTCACATTGTCATTATGGGGTATTGTGTGTAGAAGTTTGAGGGAAAAATGTTTTTATCTATTTTGGAACAAGGCTGTAATATAAAATGTGGAAAGGGTGAGAAGCGCTGTGAATACTTTCTGGATGCACCGTCGGTCACAGAGTGAGATCGCTTGAACATCTCCCCATCAGGGGTCGGAACTGTTTCCAGTGCAACCACCCAAAACCAACTGGGTGTTCTCAGACTGGGGGAGGTGATGGTCTAGTAGTTAAGGTGTTGGGCTTGAGACCAGAAGATCCTCGGTTCAAATCCCGGCCTGACTGGAAAATCACTAAGGGCCCTCTTTAATCCTCTATTGCTCCCGGTGTGTAGTGGGCGCCTTGTATGGCCGCAGCCTCACATCGGGGTGAATGTGAAGCATTATTTGCAAAGCTATCTGGAAAAGCGCTATACAAAGGTAGTCCATTTACCATTTCAGATTGGTCCATGTCTAGGGTCTAAGGTGGTCTGTGCACAGTTATCTTCTACGTAGCAATGCTAGCTAGTCAATGTGCAGCTGCTTTGAACAGAAACTTTTTTGGCGGTTGGTAATTTTAGTGAATCATGCAAGCTTGCACTTCCGTACACTTGGTGATTTGCTCCACAATGGTTGCAAGAAGGTCCTATGTCAACATGCTTCCAGCCAGGCCCACTGCACAAGGCCACATAGATCATTTACAGATTCTTAGTGGGAGCAGGGTCTTGGAGTGCCATTGGCCTGTTGGCACAGATGGTTTATGCACTGTAATAAGCAATGCTGGCGTGCCTCGAGGATATGACCTTTGATGATAAAGAGCGATTAGGGTCGGAAGAGGTCAAACATTCTGTCCACACCCAAGCCACATACATAAACAGACAACTGTGCAGATATATGCACACCTTTCCGTGCTTACAGCAAGTCTTCCTGTAGCTGTGGTGCCTGGCAGTACACAGATGGACAGCAACAATACATTTGTGGATAATCTGTGATCCTGAGGAACATAGAGTCCTGGAAACACAGCCAAACACACAAACACAGCCGAACAATCGGCTTTCCCAGACAGGGGCCCCGACTTCAGCTCAATCAGGGGAAGAACGATGGAGGAGATTGCTGATGATTCTGATCTGAGCCCGTGAAGAGAGATGCACACACATCCTGGCACAAACAAACCCGCCCACGCCGTGCTGATGGTCGAGATAGACCGGCTGACTGAAAGAGGCACAGGGGGGACGAGAGACACACACACACACACACAGAAAGAGAGACTTCACAGGTAGTAAGACTAAGGTCAGTTGACCCCTTCTGGTCGCTCCATCAGAATACAAAGTAAATTGCACACTTGTGATTTTTAACAGCCAATGAGACAAAGTCAAGAAATGTACTGGAACCCGATTACGTTCATATTACAGGCCACAGCCGCCACAAAAAGATCTTCACTCCACCACGGAGACTTACTGTTCCAGCTCATGCAAACAAGCCAGATCAGAGGTTTTTGTTTGTTTGTTTGAAATGGCAGATGTGTGGTATCCTAGATACCTGCAATATCTGATCTCCACCACGGTGACCCGGGACACGTGGCTATGTGGGGGTTTTCTGGTTTTATGAGGCGCACATTTTACAGTTAACTTAAATGGCAAACCCAAGTTGGTTCAAGTCCACTCTGGGAAAATACACTAGTGCCACCTGTAGCCGCATCCGCCACACTATAGAACCATCGGGGATCCCAGCTGGCAGCCACCCAGGCAGACAAGGAGTCCATCCCCACCTCCCCAAAATCCCCATGTAACTGCCACAGCCAGGTTAAACCTGGGTGCCATCTTGGCCTTTTAGAGTTGCTCAACACTGAGGCACCTGCATGTTGGATCATGCACAGGGAAGTGCTCCACGTGGACACAGGGGCATAGCTGATGTTATCACTCTGCAAGAAGTATGCCTTCTCTGAGCCACCCCAAATTATTCTTAGTTTGAAAGAAATTCATTCCAGTGGTCCACGAGGATTCTTAGAGGCCTGGTACCAAAAAGATCCAGTTGTCATCTCAGGTATCGCAACCATGTGGCAATACTGGAAGTTCCAACACACAGAGGACTTGGAACTTCATTCTCTTGCAAAAGTATAGACATTGCCGAAAACCTCTGTCTGTCCACTTTATGACTCCAAAAGTTCTTTTGAGGTTTCTCTCAATCTTAAAGACCAAGGTCCCAGAGACACGAGTGTCCTGACACTGACTATAAACAGATACACGTCTAATGGCCAACTACAGGAAGTCACTAATTCGACAAAGATCACAGTATTGTCCACAATGTCAAGGTCAGTCCTTTCTCACTGACAAAGGCACCCAAGTCAGTAGACTCCACAATCTCACCCAACACAAAGTCCATGCAAGTAGAACACCAGAACACATCCCTGTTGTATGCCAGAATTCACTGTGATGAAGTCAGAGATTCTGCCCTCATTTCTCTCTCAAGTCAACCAACCCTTGTACCTGTATAGGTCTGATATGATGTCCAGGTTATTACTGGGATTCCTACTAGTTCTCTAGCTCTCCCACAGATCAGCCTGATCAACTAAATAACACATTTTGCTAAAAAATAAATAAATAAATAAAAAATCAACGCAAGCTACAATGATATAAATATTCATGCTTGTATTCAATGACTACTTGCTAGTGAGCTAGCATGCAGTTTATCATTGACATCTTAGCTGTGAAGCCAGGCTATTGTTCTTGCTGAGCATCAGGTAACTGGAATGGAACCTTATGGAGAATAACCCTTGCCCAGTAGACACAACCAGCTTCCTCGCTAACAGACAATAAGGGACCCAAAGGTTCCCAGACAACATTAAACACTGCGTCTACAGTGTAGTGCACTGGAACCAATGGGCCTAAGGGTCTACATAAGACAACTACTACTTCCTCTACAGTGTTGTATACCAGCCTAGCACTTATATTTCCACTAATCAGCCACTCCACTCTGAAGACATTTTGGGAATAAGGCCAGGCTAGAACCACTTTATGAAAGCATTTCTTCAACTACTTGTATTCGTACAACTTGTCTTGCAATGTCACATTTTGCAAGTTCTGACTTCACCCCTTTTTGCATGCACATTCCAAGAACAAATGCATTTCATTCCACTATGGATAAAAGTTCTTCATCAGGACCCAAACCAGATCAGTACCTTTTGTACAATTCTGATAAACAATCACAAAGAGAAGGAAAAAAAACATCTTCCTTCTGGGTGGCAATCAGATTTACACCAGGTTAAAATTTTAACAACAATAATATGTCTGAGCTTTGGAACATACTGGAAAATCTCCCTTCTGCAGGCATTAATGCAAAAACTAAAGCACCTTTTCTAAGAACAATCTGTGTGGACAGATGAAAATCTGAGCAAAAAGAAGCTTTTCATGAGTTCTCATGTCATGAAGTGAAACGGAAAAAGATCAAATTATGTGTAATCTGTAGAAAATGGAATAAAGCTTTAAAGAGAACGGAATGCAAATCTCTTAACTCTTTCAATGTCGCAATTCCTACTGAAGCTTCTCAAGGAACTTTTTTCACTGCAGTAACAATGGAGGAAATTATTAAATATTACTTCATATAGAAATATAGGAATTATAGGAAGCAACTTGAGTTCTATTTTAGTCTTTTTAAGACCTTTCGGCACTCAGCCAACAGTCTTTAATACTGTTGTTTGACGTTTACACACACACGAGGTTGATTCTGATGGATTATCCTTTTTTTTAAAGTTTTGATGCAGTAACACGTTTTATAGATGCCTAAAATCAAATGGCATCAAACCTGAATGCAGGAGAAGGAGACGTGATACTGGAGTGAGCAGAAAAATGTCACAGCATCCAAAAAGACAAGCAGAAACTCTCTGACCTCAGAGCTAATCTCCTCCAAATCTCTTTAAACAAACTCAGATTTCACTGCAGCAACAGTGAGGAATAGCGTGCACATTTCAGCCGGGATGGATAATGCTGACTTTGTGGACATACAGTCGTGTGACACACGTGGTCTTCAAATTTTAATCAAGATGTGTGGACAAGGTAGAGATCTTCAATATGAGTTTTATTCATGAGGTGCTGCCGCTGCATTGTCTACGTGTTCACAAAAAAAAGTTATATTAAGAATTAGCGGGCTCAACTTATCCAGTGAACACATGCGCAGAATTAGTTTGCTAATGAGCGCAATAAACTCATTTTTACCCAACGCCAAAATATGGCCATTGGGTATTTTGAAGACTTTTTGTTTGTCTGTGATCAGCATAACTCCAGTCCCATTACTGCCAGGTAGGGCTGCATGGTATGACCTAAAATTCATATCGCGGTATTGAATCCCTTCACGGAAATGGTATATATAAGTACAAATTCTAATGTGTTCCTGAATGGGTCCCTTAGCAAAGGTAAATTGATCAAAATAAATAAATAAAAATGACAATAAAAAATAAAAAGAGATATAATGTCATTTTGTAATGTAATCTGACAGGCCTCTGCAACATCGCGTGGCGATCGGGGACAGTGCCTCTGGATTGGCAGATCGGGGTGGTGGTCCCTCTGTTTAAGAAGGTGGACCGGAGGGTGTGTTCCAACTATAGGGGGATCACACTCCTCAGTCTCCCCGGTAAGGTCTATTCCAGAGTACTGGAGAGGAGAATTCGACCGATGGTCGAACCTCGGATTCAGGAGGAGCAGTGTGGTTTTCGTCCTGGTCGCAGCACACTGGACCAGCTCTACACGCTCCATCGGGTGTTCGAGGGTTCATGGGAGTTCGCCCAACCAGTCCACATGTGTTTTGTGGATCTGGAGAAGGTGTTCGACCGTGTCCCTCGGGGCACCCTGTGGGGAGTGCTCCGGGAGTATGGGGGCTGGGGTCCTTTGCTAAGGGCTATCCGGTTCCTGTACGACCACAGCAGGAGCTTGGTTCGCATTGCCAGTAGTAAGTCAAACCTGTTTCCAGTGCATGTTGGCCTCTGCCAGGGCTGCCCTTTGTCACCGGTTCTGTTCATTATTTTTATGGACAGAATTTCTAGGCGCAGCCAGGGTGTAGAGGGGGTCTGGTTTGGGAAACACAGAATCTCGTCTCTGCTGTTTTGCGGACGATGTGGTTCTGTTGGCTTCGTCAAATCAGGACCTTCAGCGTGCACTGGTGCGCAGCCGAGTGTGAGGCGTCCGGGATGAAAATCAGCACCTCCAAATCCGAGGCCATGGTTCTCGACCGGAAAAAGGTGCTTTGCCCTCTTCAGGTCGGTGGAGTGTCCTTGCCTCAAGTGGAGGAGTTTAAGTATCTCGGGGTCTTGTTCACGAGTGAGGGACGGATGGAGCGTGAGATCGATAGACGGATCAGTGCAGCGTCTGCAGTGATGCGGTCGCTGTATCGAACCGTCATGGTGAAGAGAGAGCTGAGTAGGGGGGGCAAAGCTCTCGATTTACGTTCCGATCCTCACCTATGGTCATGAGATTTGGCTCATGACCGAAAGAACGAGATTGCGGGTAGAAGCGGCCGAGATGAGTTTCCACCGCAGGGTGGCTGGGCGCTCCCTTAGAGATAGGGTGAGGAGCTCGGTCACTCAGGAGGAGCTTGGAGTCGAGCCGCTGCTCCTCCACGTTGAAAGGAGTCAGTTGAGGTGGCTCGGGCATCTTTTCCGGATGCCCCCTGGACGCCTTGCTGGAGAGGTGTTCTGGGCACGTCCCATTGGGAGGAGGCCCCGGGGAAGACCCAGAACACGCTGGAAGGATTACTTCTCTCGGCTGGCTTGGGAACGCCTTGGGGTTCCCCCGGAGGAGCTGGGGGAGGTGTGTGTGGATCGGGAGGTCTGGGTGGCTTTGCTTGAGCTGCTGCCCCCGCAACCCGACTCCGGATAAAGTGGAAGAAAATGGATGGATGGATGGATGGATAATGTAATTTTGAAAACATTAATTGTTCAGATCTCAAAACTACTGGTACAATTTGCCGGAAGGCACATCTAAGATTCAAGCTTAGATTTGATGTTTTGGTGAAAGAATTAAATAAATTCATGGTCAGTGGCTGAAGTTTCATCTCTTGAACACTAGATGGCACACCCACTCTGAATACCTGAAGCACTTTCAGGATGGTACTACCTCATTTAAAAAAACTCAACAGGAAACCACCAAAACATTTTATAAAAAATACTTAATTTACTCATATTTGAAGTCAATCTGGGTAAACTGACGTTACCTGGCTGATTTTGTCTTTGTAATCCGGTTAAAAAAAACTTGTGTTATTAAATTTCTCAAATGTTTGATTCAGGTTGCGACGGAGCCTCCGCATTCCCCCAGTGTGTCCTCTGAAATAAATAAACAAAAGCTTTGCAAGTATCAGCGATAGAACAGGCATCTCACAGCAGTGAGAGTCAGTCACCTCAGCTCAGAACAGCCCTCTCCGCCACAGCAAACTGGTTCACACACACACACACACACACACACACACACACACACACACACACACACACACACACACACACACACACACACACACACACACACACACACACACACACACACACACACACAGCCACTTCACAGAGGAGTTTTCCTGGATTGAAAAACGCAGCAGCCATTATCGCGATTAGTCGGTGGAGTCCAAATCTCTATCGTTGGCGAAAATTATACCGTGTACCGGGTAAACCGGCTAAACCGCGCAGGCCTACTGCTGTGCCAGGGTCTTCAAATTCACATGTAACGTTCTTGGGATACAGACCTTAGACAAGTTCAAAGATGACTAACCTGGACCTATTTTAAGGGGTCAAAAGGTCACATTCTGTTTCCTATTTTTATGCTCACACGGCCGAGGGTGCTTCTGCATTGCAATCCATGTTTAAACTGCTAAATAATGACTCTCAAAGCCAAACTAGCTGGCTGTTCATAGTAAATTTTACTGAAATAAGTTGAAAATCCTTCTGAATATTTGCTACCAAAATTCCTGACTGTTCCCTTACTGCAGGAATGAATAAAGAAGCAAACAAGCCAAAGCACATATCTACTGAAGTTAGAAAATAATGAAATAAGTAGGACTGAAGAGCTGAGTATGTTGTTTGACACGGGTTCATAAAGATAACACGTTACAGAAGAACATGCTTGTATATAAAATAAAAGCAATGAAAGCAGTTTTTTTAAAGTTCAGATGCCAAATTGTTGTTGCGTTTACATTCAATTCATTTATGTGATGCTTTTATCCCAAGTGAGGGTGAGGAAGTTCAATCAGGTCTAACAACAAAATCATCATTTGCAGATGATGTGATTCTGTTGGCTTCATGGGGCAGTGACTTCCGATGTGCACTGAGCAGGTTTGTGGCCGTGTGCAAAGCAACTGGAATGAGGATCAGCACCTCCAAACCTGAGACCACGAGCCTCTGTCAGAAAAAGGGTGGATTCACCCCTCTGGATGAGGGAATAGTTTCTGCTCCAAGTGGAGGAGTTTAAGTATCTCAGGGCCTTGTTCGTGAGTCGGGGAAAGTTGCAGTGTATGGACAGATGGATTGGGGCTGCATTTGAGGTCTTGTAGACTCTGTACTGGACCATTGTGGTGAAGGAAGAACTGAGCCAGAAGGTGAATTATGTTCCTATCCACACCTGTGGTCATGAACTTTGGGCAATGAATAAAGTTCCATATATGAGAGGCGGAAATTACATATGGTATCTGGGCTTCCACTTGGGGACAGGGTGACAAGGCCAAATATCTAGAAGGATTCTGAGTAGAACCGCTGCTTCTTTACATCAGGAGGATGCCCCTGGTCATATGGGAAGAGGCCCTGGGGAAAACCCAGGACACACTGGAAGGATTATATCTCCTTGCTGGCTTGGGAATGTCTTGGGATTCCCCAGGAAGCATAAGAAGACTTGGTTGAGGACAATGAAGTGTGGGACGAGCTGCTTGGTCTACTGCCACTGCAACCCAAATATGAGACAGAAAATGAATGAATGCGTTATTATTATTATTATTACCACTACTACATAATAAGCTGTTGCTACTTTGTAATTTTCCATTTCATCCTTATTTTGAAATCATATTTTAAGCAGTTCTTAAATATATCATCTTAAAACTGTCTGAATTACAGTATTTCCCTCACTTGGTTTTATTAAAACAACATTTATCCAACCTGCAAATGTGATGGAAATTCAAAACAAAATGTCAACTTTAAGTTGCCCCCGTTTGTTCAGGGTCGCCACAGTAGATCCAGTACAGACCTGCATCAGGATTTGGCACAGGTTTTACACCGGATGCTCTTCCTGACGTAACTACAGTTTTACCTGGAGAAACAGGAATAGCCCCTGGTCTTCCTAAGAGGTCTCCCATCCAAGTACTAACCAGGAACCACTCTGCTTAGCTAACAGAGCAGACCGGCCATTTCATTTCATACCACCTTCAAGGTTCAAAATGTCTGGAGCTTAGAGAGGCGGGTTCATAACCTGAGGATCCTCTGTTCAATTCCCCGCCAGACAGGAAACCCACTAAGGTGCCCTTGAGCAAGTTCCTTAATCCCCAAGTTGCCCCCAGTGTGCAGTTGAGCGTCTCTCATGGCATCATGCAGACATCGATGTGTGTGTATATGAATAGGTGACTGTGAGGCATCACTGTAAAGCATTGAATGTCTGCACCAGGTGAAATGTGACATACAGTCCATGTTTACTTCCCTCAGCTCCAAAATGTTATGTAGTCAAGGCCAAACCCAAAGTGAGCACCAAAACAACTGGTTCCAGTGCCACATCATAACTGAGAAAACAAACAAAAAAATAATAATCTTGGTACTACCACATTAAAGATGTAGTCCCTTTAAATTTTTTTAACCATTGTAGTAACAGAATTTTCTTCATCACCGATATAAATTTATTCCTTCATATTCTAATAAAAAGACAGAAACTCTTACACCACCAATACAAACAAAGTTCACCTCGTCTGGTAACAATGTAAGATTTTTAACCCGCGTGGGTTAAAATACGATGACAAGAGTAGAGAAGCTTGAATCTTCGACTGGACTGGGTTGCTTGACGCGAGGACGTTTCGCTTCAAATTGCAGAAGCTTCTGTCAAGTGATATAGAGGAAGAAGCGCGTGTATGCATGTGCACGGCTCATTTTATGCTGCATTCCATGGGAACTCAGAATTTCCTTCTTACTTTTTGCTGAAAACAAACTGTTGTGTGGGCTGCTGAAGAGGAGGTACTGCTGGCCCACCACCACCAGATGGCGCCCTGCTTGAAGTGCGGGCTTCAAGCACGAGAGCGTCATAGCAACCGGGAGTGACAGCTGTCACTCGTCATCAGCACCAGCTGTCACTCATCCACATCACATCACCACCACCATAAAGGCCGGACTGCAACTCCACCTCCCTGCCGAGAAATCAGCTACCAGAAGAGGTAATTTCTCTGCTAAACTTAACTCTGACTTATAGTCTGATACCTTTTTGCAGCCGTTTTCCTGTAGTGGTGCCTTATCTGTGGGATTGGCGTTTGGTGTGATCAGCGACGGCTTCGCTTCACACCCCAACCAGATAAGTGGTTAGACAGGAGCTGCACGAGTGTGTGATTGGAGGTGGAGGTGCTCCCTCCCAAAAGAACACAGACTGTGGGATTACTGAGTGTGCGAACTCACACTCATCTATACTGTTTCTGTTCTCTGCCAGCAGTACCAGGTCTGACAGCTGGAGACGGTGGCCACCTGGAGATCCAGGACTTGGCGGCTCCGGTGTTCTTCAGATCCGTTGGCGGTAAGGGCCGTGTGGGATCAGGCTCGGTTCTGGACGGATGTCTCCTATCCTCAAGCCTGCCCACACGTCACTCAACATATAATTGTTTGTAGTACCAAAACTGTATTTGTCTGTATTCCATTGTGCACTTCACAACATTAAATTGTTACTGTTTGGCTTATCCATTGCCCGTTCATTTAACACCCCCTGTTGTGGGTCCGTGTTCCTACATCTTCACAACACAAACCCTGAATATTTTCAGCCAAATCAAGCTAAATATCGTTATTACTGATAACTAACACAGCAGCTGTCCAGCAGACATCCAGCAAAACTTTCTCCTTTAATGATGAAGTTTGTTTTTGTGGGTTTTTTCAGCACTTTCAGTGACACATGAATATCTGCTGCTTAACATCACAGGTGCGTAACATGCAGGTGAACATGTTAATGTGACATCGTTGTTCACCTGCATCCCCACCACTGAGGCCGTCTCTGCTGTGTAATTATTAATTAGATAATTGGCAAAGCTTCTGGGGAAAACCTGGTCTTGTTAGGAGAGACGGCATCCATCCCACTTTGGATGGAGCAGCTCTCATGTCTAGAAATCTGGCCAATTTTCTTAAATCCTCCAAACCGTGACTATCCAGGGTTGGGACCAGGAAGCAGAGTTGTAGTCTTACACAACTCTCTGCAGCTTCTCTCCCCCTGCCATCCCCTCATTACCCCATCCCCGTAGAGACGGTGTCTGCTCCCAGACCACCAATAACCAGCAAAAATCTATTTAAGCATAAAAATTCAAAAAGAAAAAATAATATGGCACCTTCAACTGCACCACAGACTAAAACAGTTAAATGTGGTCTATTAAACATTAGGTCTCTCTCTTCTAAGTCCCTGTTGGTAAATGATATAATAATTGATCAACATATTGATTTATTCTGCCTTACAGAAACCTGGTTACAGCAGGATGAATATGTTAGTTTAAATGAGTCAACACCCCCGAGTCACACTAACTGTCAGAATGCTCGTAGCACGGGCCGAGGCGGAGGATTAGCAGCAATCTTCCATTCCAGCTTATTAATTAATCAAAAACCCAGATAGAGCTTTAATTCATTTGAAAGCTTGACTCTTAGTCTTGTCCATCCAAATTGGAAGTCCCAAAAACCAGTTTTATTTGTTATTATCTATCGTCCACCTGGTCGTTACTGTGAGTTTCTCTGTGAATTTTCAGACCTTTTGTCTGACTTAGTGCTTAGCTCAGATAATTATAGTGGGCAATTTTAACATCCACACAGATGCTGAGAATGACAGCCTCAACACTGCATTTAATCTATTATTAGACTCTATTGGCTTTGCTCAAAATGTAAATGAGTCCACCGACCACTTTAATCATATCTTAGATCTTGTTCTGACTTATGGTATGGAAATAGAAGACTTAACAGTATTCCCTGAAAACTCCCTTCTGTCTGATCATTTCTTAATAACATTTACATTTACTCTGATGGACTACCCAGCAGTGGGGAATAAGTTTCATTACACTAGAAGTCTTTCAGAAAGCGCTGTAACTAGTCAGAGCTCTATTGAGCTGAGTATTCCATTAACTTTAACTAGTAATGACTTCATGACTTTCTTTGCTAACAAAATTTTAACTATTAGAGAAAAAATTACTCATAACCATCCCAAAGACGTATCGTTATCTTTGGCTGCTTTCAGTGATGCCGGTATTTGGTTAGATTCTTTCTCTCCGATTGTTCTGTCTGAGTTATTTTCATTAGTACTTCATCCAAACCATCACATGTCTATTAGACCCCATTCCTACCAGGCTGCTCAAGGAAGCCCTACCATTATTTAATGCTTCGATCTTAAATATGATCAATCTATCTTTGTTAGTTGGCTATGTACCACAGGCTTTTAAGGTGGCAGTAATTAAACCATTACTTAAAAAGCCATCACTTGACCCAGCTATCTTAGCTAATTATAGGCCAATCTCCAACCTTCCTTTTCTCTCAAAAATTCTTGAAAGGGTAGTTGTAAAACAGCTAACTGATCATCTGCAGAGGATGGTCTATTTGAAGAGTTTCAGTCAGGTTTTAGAATTCATCATAGTACAGAAACAGCATTAGTGAAGGTTACAAATGATCTTCTTATGGCCTCGGACAGTGGACTCATCTCTGTGCTTGTTCTGTTAGACCTCAGTGCTGCTTTTGATACTGTTGACCATAAAATTTTATTACAGAGATTAGAGCATGCCATAGGTATATAAAGGCACTGCGCTGCGGTGGGTTTGAATCATATTTGTCTAATAGATTACAATTTGTTCATGTAAATGGGGAATCTTCTTCACAGACTAAGTTAATTATGGAGTTCCACAAGGTTCTTGCTAGGACCAATTTTATTCACTTTATACATGCTTCCCTTAGGCAGTATTATTAGACGGTATTGCTTAAATTTTCATTGTTACGCAGATGATACCCAGCTTATCTATCCATGAAGCCAGAGGACACACACCAATTAGCTAAACTGCAGGATTGTCTTACAGACATAAAGACATGGATGACCTCTAATTTCCTGCTTTTAAACTCAGATAAAACTGAAGTTATTGTACTTGGCCCCACAAAATCTTAGAAACATGGTGTCTAACCAGATCCTTACTCTGGATGGCATTACCCTGACCTCTAGTAATACTGTGAGAAATCTTGGAGTCATTTTTGATCAGGATATGTCATTCAAAGCGCATATAAACAAATATGTAGGACTGCTTTTTTGCATTTACGCAATATCTCTAAAATTAGAAAGGTCTTGTCTCAGAGTGATGCTGAAAAACTAATTCATGCATTTATTTCCTCTAGGCTGGACTATTGTAATTCATTATTATCAGGTTGTCCTAAAAGTTCCCTAAAAAGCCTTCAGTTAATTCAAAATGCTGCAGCTAGAGTACTAACAGGGACTAGAAGGAGAGAGCATATCTCACCCATATTGGCCTCTCTTCATTGGCTTCCTGTTAATTCTAGAATAGAATTTAAAATTCTCCTTCTTACTTATAAGGTTTTGAATAATCAGGTCCCATCTTATCTTAGGGACCTCGTAGTACCATATCACCCCAATAGAGCGCTTCGCTCTCAGACTGCAGGCTTACTTGTAGTTCCTAGGGTTTGTAAGAGTAGAATGGGAGGCAGAGCCTTCAGCTTTCAGGCTCCTCTCCTGTGGAACCAGCTCCCAATTCAGATCAGGGAAACAGACACCCTCTCTACTTTTAAGATTAGGCTTAAAACTTTCCTTTTTGCTAAAGCTTATAGTTAGGGCTGGATCAGGTGACCCTGAACCATCCCTTAGTTATGCTGCTATAGATGTAGACTGCTGGGGGGTTCCCATGATGCACTGTTTCTTTCTCTTTTGCTGTGTATGCACCACTCTGCATTTAATCATTAGTGATCGATCTCTGCTCCCCTCCACAGCATGTCTTTTTCCTGGTTCTCTCCCTCAGCCCCAACCAGTCCCAGCAGAAGACTGCCCCTCCCTGAGCCTGGTTCTGCTGGAGGTTTCTTCCTGTTAAAAGGGAGTTTTTCCTTCCCACTGTAGCCAAGTGCTTGCTCACAGGGGGTCGTTTTGACCATTGGGGTTTTACATAATTATTGTATGGCCTTGCCTTACAATATAAAGTGCCTTGGGGCAACTGTTTGTTGTGATTTGGCGCTATAAAAAAAAAAAAAAAAAATCGGTTAACACCTTGAGACAGAAATTAGTTGACCCTAAGCACAGGATCCCTAGTTACAAACAGAGCAACGTAGTGTATTCTATCAGATGTCAGGAAAACTGTAATGAACACTACATAGGTGAGACTAAGCAACCTTTACACAAAAGACTATACCAGCACCGCAGAGAGGGCGCAAATGGACCTGAGTCTGCAGTTCATCTCCACCTTAAAGACACTAACCACACATTTGAGGACAAGGAGGTTAAAATCTTAGCCAGAGAGAAGAAATGGTTTGAGAGAGGGGTCAAGGAGGCATTCTATGTGAAACAGTTGAAACCCAGCCTTAACCGGGGGGGCGGGTCTCAGACACGCTTTGTCCCTTGTTTACAATGGGGTACTCAGGTCAAAGCAGTTTCAGTCTTTTGTTCATGGTAATGAGTCATTCACGTCATCAGGAGAGTCTTCAAGGGAGCCGGCAGGAGAGGCGCCCATCCCATCATTAGGAGGGACAGATGCCCTGTCATTAGCAGGGTGCTAACTAGAGCACAATAGGTGCTAATTAGAGCTATTGTTTAGTCACTAGCCTATAGGAGTCTGCCTCTTGGTAGGAGGGGTCTGGTTAGGTTTAAAACTCCAGCTTTTGTGGCTTCTGTTTATTCTTCTCTACTAGAGTCAAGACAGAAGTCAGACTACCAGAGCAAGAATTTAGCTGAGGAAGCTTCTGCGATTGAAGCGAAATGTCCTCGCGTCAAGCAACCCAGTCCAGTCGAAGATTCAAGGCTTCTCTACTATGGAAACCACATGGATAACTGAGAGCCTACACAGAAATACGATGACAAGACAACATGACATGGGGACATTTCTGACAGTAAACCGTAAATGAGATATTCATGTGTGACTGCAAGTGCTTGAGAAAACCCACAAAAAACAAACCTCAACATTAAAGGAGAAAGTTTTGCTGGATGTCTGCTGGGCAGCTGCTGTGTTAGTTATCAGTAATAACGATATTTAGCTTGATTTGGATGAAATATTCAGGGTTTGTTTTCAGCAAAAAGTAAGAAGGAAATTCTGAGTTTCCATGGAATGCAGCATAAAATGAGCCATGCACATGCACGTCTTCCTCCATATTACTTAACGGAGCAAATGCGCTTGATTTATCGTGGAATCCTCCCAATATACTTTACCAGCAGCAATATTCGCACTAACTGTGCAACAACAGAAATCAAAGAAACTTTCTGATTTCAACACAAAGTCAGTTTGGTCACTTTTTTTGTAAATCTGATAGGGGGAGAGCTGTCCACCTTAAAAAGGAATAATTTCATGACCAGACCGAAACTGTCCAGTGTGTTTTAGAAAAAGTGGCTACGGAATAATCACAATCACAATCTCCTGTGGATAATCAATAAAATAGTTTTCTGCAGCAGAAGAATCAGATTTGGTTGCTAACCTGTGTGGGGGGGAGCTGGGGAGGGACCTGACACTCAGCCAGGTGACTCACTCTGGCTCAAGGATTCTCAACATTTTGATCGCAGGGGAAGAGGAAGAAGTTGAGCTGGTGGACGGGAAATAGGAAACAGGGCGGAGACAGAGTACTAAAGGAGGGGGGAGCGGCGGGGGAACACGGGCCTGGTCAGATGACCCCAAACTTGGAGAACAAGAACAATAAAGTGAGTAGGGAGAGGCAACAAGAACAGCGGGAAGCCACAGGATGACAGCAGAGAACGTGATGTGAGAGGGCAGAAACCCCCCCAAAAAAACAAAAGATGGAAAACACAAAGAAAGATTAGGGCGGGTGAGAATAAGTGAGATAAAAATAACAATGAAAGAAGCAGAGTAGAGGTTCTCAGGACCACCTCCCCTCCTGGCCCAGATGTTTACCCTCAGAGTGCCGAACCCCAAGGACCAAAGACCTGCTGCAGACGGTGGTGGGGTGGGGGGCATCACAGGGCCTGAGAAGAGGTGGGGGCCGATTGCTGGTGGTTGTAACCCCTTTACTGTAGACTTCCCCTGTCGTCTCCTCAGTTATTCAACATACTGGCTCAAATTTCAGGTTAAAACGTTGGTTTTCATCTGGGACATAAAAGATTCTAAGTCTGCGGGATGTGTATATGGGTAAATTAAATTCTTAAATTCTTCTTCCATTTTCAACTTCTCATCCTGCAACAAGTCCATCTCTAAACTCCGACTGCAAACCAGCACAAGCTTCTTTTAGGATTTTACCATCTGCACCATCACAATATGGTTATGGCGGGATGGTGGGACGCTTCCCCCCCAACCATCCAAAATACATAAAAGACACAAAGAAAAAATATGCAAAGGAAAAATTTTAAAATAAAATGAGAAAGTTTGATAATCTAATGTTTGCCCCTATTTCTTAGTCATTAGCCTCTCGTCTCATATATATATATATATATATATTATATATATATATATATAAAATTTCTTCATCCAATATTTCTCTATGTTGGTTGGACGACTTGCCATCCATCAATTGTTATGTTTTTCTGTATTATTGTATGGCTTTTGCCTTACAATATAAAGCACCTTGGGCAACTGTTTGTTGTGATTGGCGCTATATAATAAATTGATTTGATGTTCTCCACCCCCCTCCCAATTAAGCAAACAAAGAGTCAAGTAAATTAGATCAATTTCTTTGTTGTGAACAGCATATGATTGATTCTGATGCGATGAATGCTTCTAAAGCGTCAGTAGTGTGCTTGTCTACCTTCTTAGTGTTTTTGGCATTCTTGGAGTTCAATATTTCCACCAGTTCCTCCTCTGTGAACTCAGCAAACCTCGCTGAGCAGAACGATTTTTTGCTGTTGTTGACATGTTTGTTACCATTTTTTCAACCAGCGTCTTTCAGCTAGTTCCTGACCTTTCATATGCCACGCTCGATTGGCTAGCTGTTGGCAGTAAGCTCTAACACTATTGGTCAGTGGGAACTGATCCAATATAAATTTTGGTCCTAGCCTTTTTGGATCCTTGTTGATCCAACATACTTTCTGGTGCCAAGCATGCCAAAATACAGGTAAATGATGGACAGAAAGGCTAATCTGTGACTGGCTATTGTAATCTGAGAGGAGAACATTTGACAATATTATACTGTCATTTCCCTGATGAGTGGATTGCACAATTGCAATGAATCGCAACACCCCATCACCAAAAATTTCTGGATCCACACCTGGGTTATGGTCATTGGGTGTGATATGAATTGCCCTTTTATGGATCAATAAAGTTGATAGAATCTTGAATAAGTTTACATACGCTCACAGTGAACATGAATGCCACGTCAGGAGTGGTGTAACGATACACAAAAATCACGGTTCGGTACGTACCTCGGTTCTGAGATCACAGTTCGGTTCATTTCAGTACAGTATGGGAAACAAAATGCGAAACCTAAATTTGCTTGTTGTTTAAACCAACAATTTATTGTAACAGTATACAAAACAGGAAAATAAAATAATTGCAAAGTGCTGCCTGGCAATAAGTTAAATAAAAGTTCTCATATAAACAACAAATGTATGAAATATGAAAAATAATAAATTGCCAGTAAACAGTTTTTAACAAAACCTTTCCACAAGTAAAGTGCAGCATAACGGTTCCAGCATGAAACCCTGTTCAATTTTATTTAACCTTCATATTTTTTGCCAGAAAAATTACTGTCACACTCTCTGTTTATTAACTGTCACACTCTCAATTTAATTAGTTATATAAGGTGCCAAAATCACCAGCAAAAGCCATCTCAAGGTGCCTTACATGAAACAATTCAACATAAAATTTAAATTAAAAAATGAATAAAAAATTCTAATACAGAACTAAAAACAGAAATAAAAGAATAAAACAGATAAAAATAAAAACCATTCATAAAAAAGGAATAAAAATAGGTTTTCAGTCTTGGACTTAAAATGTCCATGGACTCCGACTGCCTCACGGTCGCAGGAACTCTATAAGAGATTTTTTTTTTTTTAAAGAAAATTAATGTGTTAAGAATCCCTTTAATTTTGTACAATTTATTTTATTTTCTCTCTCTTTCTATTAACTATTCGTTAATTTTGTTAATATGTCTTTTAAATAAAGTTTTGAAGAGGAAGTGGGAGAGGAAAAAAGTGAGTAAAACCACCTTAAAATGATTTAGAACCACAAATAAACTTGATTCTTGGTTTGTTTATTTATTTTGCCATTAAAATTGGTCATCACTTCTGAAAATAAAATAACCTCAAGGTCAGGGCTTCTCAAAGTCTGGGGACTATTTAATCACAGCGCAGCAAATGAGGTCAGTAGGCTGAGTGAGTCAGAGTGAGGAGGATTGTAGATATCCCTCCACTTAGCGCTTTATAGGCTGCTGCGGTCAGCGGAGAGGGGGAGACACGCTGCCGCTCGGTGAAAACACAGACTTTCACTTTCAGTCGGAAAACATCAGAAAAGTCTCTGGTAAAGCCAGGAAAAGTTGCTAGATTTGTCACTAGTCGCTTTTGAGTAAACAAGTCATCAATAGGGTTTGGAAAGTCACCAGATTTACCACGAAAGTCGCCAAGTTGGCAACACTGAATGTAAACACACGCAACGCGAACTCACCCGTGCACAGTCCTGTACTGAATCAAAGGTCCCGTACTGAAACGGTTCAATACAAATACATGTACCATTACATCTTTACACGTCAGTGTCAGCCTTTGAATAATTTCTTCGAGTTGTCCTTTGTTTCTGGAACAAACATGATCTCCCTCTGGTTGCTTCAAACGTTGGCTGGAACAGAGAGGTATTGAGAACACAGATTTTTCAAGTAGCCAGATAAGGATTTAAAGTTATCGTTTATTCATATTCACCCATTCAAACTCTCTCCGTCATGTCAGGGTGCTGGCATGCAAAGGCACTCAGCTGCTCGTCGGCATGAAGTCGGGGATTAAGGACTTTGCTTAAGGCTACTTTAGCCATGATAATGAGAGTGAGACAAGTGCTGTTGTTTCACCTTCCCCACCCACATTTTCCTGTCTGCTTAGGGGATTGAACCTTTGACCTGCTGGTCACAAGCACGCTTCTTGAACCTTCAGGCCTCCACTCAGCAATACTTCTGTCCTTCAGTTTGGCAGAATAATATGAGGCGGTTGAGATCAACAAACTCAATCCACACTGTGCCGTTTGTGCAGATCCCACAGGACACACTGAAATTAAGTGAACATTTTCTCCAAAATCATTTTAACTTCTGGACATCTAACTGTACCACATAAAGCTGAGATATGACATCGAACACAAATCCTCCTCTTATGTATCTCCTGGAAAACCAGCAGTCTTCTAGTTCTATTTTCATCCCCCCCCCAACTGTTTCAAGTTTTTTTTTCCCCTCATTGCAGAAAAGTATTTAATTGATATTAGAAAAATAAAAAAAACAATAAAAATAAAAAATAAAAACTTCATGCACTTGTTTGGAGTTTTATTTTTATTTCTTTGCGCTGTGCTGTTATGTTGAGCTTTGTCTCCATCTGTTATCTTTATTTTCTATTACTGGAAGCACTTTCTGAGCAGTTATATTATTCATCCATCCATTTTCTTCCGCTTTATCAGGAGTCGGGTCGCGGGGGCAGCAGCTCAAGCAAAGCCGCCCAGACCTCCCGATCCACACACACCTCCCCCAGCTCCTCCAGGGGAACCCCAAGGCATTCCCAAGCCAGCCGAGAGATGTAGTACTGGGAGGAGGCCCCGGGGAAGACCCAGGACATGCAGTTATATTAAAGTCATAAAAATGTAGTTTGCTGTAAATCTGCAGCCCTCAGTGCAGCTGCAAACACCCGCACACAAAATCCACAATAACTGAGATTTTATATGGAAATCTTAAGAAATACACAAATGTATTCATTTAAATGTGTAAACTGAACCATGGGGTCCATCGGGTGTGAAAACTGTGCCGAATCCCTACGCACAGGCAACCAGGGGCAGCCAACAACAAAGCCACTTAAAAATGTAAAATGGAAAAAAAATGGATTATAAATAACTTTTAAAAAACAACAACAAAAAAGATAGACAGGGAGGTCCTGCAACTTGTATTTTAAGGAGACTTAAATGTCACAAAATAGAGTGTAATGTACATAAAATATATTACAGTTCTGTACTTTTTCAGTGCAGTGGAAACAAGAAACACGGCATTAAATATATTTAGTCACCGTTTTTTGGCTCATGTGTGATTGATTGTAAGAAAATGCTTTTTTTTTGTTCTCTGTCTTGGATTCTTGTGAAATATGTTTTAAAAATAAATGCAACATACTCCTTTCAGACTTAAGCATATTTCTGTCTCCCCCCACCCACCCTCCCTTCATCATACATTTTTTTGACAGATGTGAATTTCACTCCGGTTGCAGTGTGTAATTACACTTGTAGTCCAGAAAATACAGCCTCATCTCATCATTCAGATACCACACCCACATTTCAAAGTAAAATGCTACATGTGTTTTTAAACAAACGTGCGTCAAAAATATCAATTCCACAAAATTAGCCCCTCTCCTATATATTAACACGAGGACAGAAATTTGACCTTGACCTCTGACTTTGATCACTGACCAATTTTTTACCAAGGTCAAATCAATTCTTGCGATCTGCACAAAACACCCACCAAAGTGAATCAATATTGAGTTAATGATTTTAAGATACCTGGCTAACATACTCACAAACATAGTGACATGAAGGTGACCCGGCGCCAACACTCACAATAAAATTGACCTGAAAGTGTGAAAAGAAACTCTTCTGAGGGACAATCCAAACAGGATGAGTTGGGTCAACTAGAAGGCAGTTGGCCCGACTCAACCTGCTTGGATCCGATGACCTGGACGACCGAGAATCTCCACAGATTCCTGAATGAAAAATCACTCATCTCTATCTCTTCATAATAGTCCTTGAATAATCAGCTGTTCTTTGTTCTTCAGTTGAAAATCTGATGTGTTGGAGGTCTGAGTTTTCTAACTGAGGCCTAAAACCTTTCAAGGTCCAAGTCTAAAGTCCACCACTGACGATGCACAGGTATCCAGAGGCTTAGGTTGGTCTTGTACCCTGCAAACAGCCCCAACTGCACTATGTGGGCGCTCGGACAAAAACTCCTAATGAGCCACAGATGGTAAGCAGCTGGGAAACAAAGTTTATTTGGATCTCAATCACTTTAATAACCCAACATCTTTCTTTCAATCTCAAAACTTTAATCTGTTTTTTTGTTCTGGTTGTGGAATTTGCAGGTCAAATGGCGTGTAGATGTCGAGATTGAAACTGGGCCAAATCTGCTGAAAAATGTTTTTTGTTTTTTTTAAAAGATGCTTGAGGTACATAATACTGCCATTTAAGCAGCATTTAAATTCTATTCTCAATGTCCAGCAGATGTTAATATATATGGAAATAAAACAATTTCAAGTTATGTTGATTTTGAGCTAATATATGGTGGGAAAAATAAACCTTTGAATGACTGAATCACTGCTTAATAGGAGTTTTGTCTCCCCATCTTTCTTTTGCACACTTGTCCGCACTTGATAAAAAGAGCTTTTTAAACCCTGCAGACAAATGGGAGCTTGTCGCAGCACAAAGACAAATCACGACACAAACACTCTGGAGTGGCCTTTTAAGGACAGAACGCAACTGACGGGTCGATTTGATGTGAGAAAATCAGCCGTGCAAATCAAAAACAAGAACACCACATCAAGTACAGGTTAAATCAGTAAAGTACAAAAAAGTACAGCCGATATAAAATGAATAAACTCACTTGATATAGACTGAACGGGCAGAAAAATAATGAATCCACTGTGAGAAATTTATGCTTTAAAAAGGACAATGCCGGTCATTTTGATGTTTTTTGGACAAAAGTAAATGTAAAAGTAAAATAATAAAACAGCACTTTTTTCCACCCAAATGCCACTTTTCTGGTGTGCTCCCCCCCCCCCAAAAAAAATGACCAATCTTCCCTTTCAAAGAAACAACCAACAACAAATAATACAACTATATTGATAAATTAAAAATAATGCAAGTAGTTTCAATAGTAGCATTTTTAGTAGCGGACAGTAGTATTTTTCAGATATGTGACAGGTTCTGCTCAGTTTCTGTTTCATCATATGGGTCTGCTCATGTGCGCCCCCCAAGGGGACGGATGACTTTTAGTGACCGCCAACTCTTTTTGTATGATAAATTATGACGTGTCTGGCAGCTACTTACTAAAGGTTGAGCAGGTGAACTCAGGTACGCTGTAATTAGATTATACAGGTTATAATAAGTCAAGCATTATGGTCCTAATCTGTATATGTCACCTGGAGTTATCAGCAGGTGCAGGACAGATAGGATCTAGATTAATGCAGACCACAGAGTCACGAACTTCTCAGTTAGGAATGATGATGAAGGTGGAAGAATAAGAGGATGTAGAAGTAGTAATTATTTATTAATATAGCACTTTAAATGAAGGAATCTACTCAACATAACATCAGAACAATAAAATAAAAATCCTACATACGTAACAAAAATTACAATTAAAACCTCAAATACAAATAAATTGTACAATCCAGCAAGTATCATTGAAATAAGTTAAAACCATAAAACTAACGATAGGGCATTAACAAAAATAAACATGTTTGAAGATTTGCCTTAAACTAATCAATGAAAGTGTCTGAGTTCAACAGGCAAATTGTTCTGCAAAGTAGGAGCACGGAAGGCGAAGGCCTGCAGACTTCTTTTTAACCCTGGGGGCAAAGAGCAAGTCTGCATCTTGCAGCCACGGGGCATGAGGAGACACAAAAGCAAGTTCGGCAAGATAATTAGGTGCATGATCATTTAGAGTCTATACGTCAGCAGCAAAATGTTAAAAATCTGCTCTTACAGGCTGCTCTTACAGGCTAGTGCTATCTCAATATAAAAGTATCAAAGACGACATTTCTGGTTGCGTAAAAAGGCTTGATGAAGTGGAACGAAACTTTATTGACAATGGAGGAGCGAGTGGCAAAGTTGGAGACGGTGTGTGAAGGGCTGCGTAAAGTCAATGTGGAACTTAAAGATAAAGCAGAGCGGCTGGAAATACACAGTCAAAAACAGAATGTGCGCGTATTTGGTTTAACAATGGACATTGAAAAGGGTAATCCGACCAACTACATGTCCAAGTTGTTTAAAGAATTGTTTGAAGAGAAGATACAGTTGGAGCCAGAGGTGGAAATGGCGCACCGGGTCGGCCCAGTGGGGAAAGTCAAGGAGCGAGCAATGATTGTGCACCTTCAGAAAAGATCGACGAGAGAGGAGATTCTGAAAATCGCGAAAAAAGAGGGGGTGCTACACATTCGAGGAATGAAACTGAGGATTTTCCTGGACCTGACTACAGAGATGGCAAAGAAGCGAGCCAGTTTTTGGGAGATCAGGACAAAACTGCGGGATGCTTCATCCAGCCACGCTGATAATAACATTCAGAGGTGAGACAAAAAAGTTTACCAAGCACAGCGCGGCGGACACGTATGTAAAAACTGTCATTGAGTCAGGGATAAATAACACTGGATAAACTCAAATAAGTTCCAGAGACAAGTGGGGACGAGGACACATGTCGGGACATACGGGACTAATGGGCCTAAGTCTATTGGGACTGAGCGCAGAAGGCACTTAATCTTTGATCCTTGATATGGAAATATAAGTTAAGGACTAATGGAAGTAATCAACCTTAGTTATAAAAGCCTATATGTTTTTTTCTTATTATTTATATATTCAGAGCAGGCGTAGCTCAGGTGATATTTGTTTTCATTACATGGTGAATTTATGTGTGAGTGTGTGTGTGGTTGAATGGATGTGTGATTATCAGTGTTTATTTGTTATGAAAGCACTATGTAATATTAAAAGTAAAATTCTAGCAAGAATATTGGATGAATTTTATGTCAGATAAAAATGGATTTAAAATAGCTCATTTGAATGTGTGCAGTTTAAGGAATAAAGTGAATGAAGTTTTTAATTTAATACAGGAGTATAATTTACATGTATTTGCGTTGTCAGAAACCCATCTGGACTCAACTATTAACAGCTCCTCTTTAAGTATATATGGATATAATTTTTATAGATTAGATAGAAATTCAAATGGTGGAGGAGTAGCTTGTTATGGTCAAAGCCACATTCCAGTTAAAATCCGAAATGATTTTAATATTCAAGGAATTTAAATTATGTGGATTCAGTTACAATTACCTCATTTAAAACCTGTGCTGCTTGGGTGCTGTTACAGACCACCAAATGCTTCAGTAATGTATCTTGACCAACTATGTGAAATGTTAGATGGTGTATGTGATAAAGGAAAAGAAATTTATTTTTTAGGAGATCTAAATATTGATTTCAAAGCTGAAAGTTGTGCTTTAAAGGATAAATTATCTTCAACTGCTAAAACTTGTAATTTGTCACAACTTGTCAGTAAATACATTAGAATAAATGTAAAAGCTGATGGAACCTGTTCAGCAACTCTAATTGATTTAATGTTTACAAATGTTCCAGAATTATGCACTGAGGCAATTTCTGTTTCTGTTGGTTGCAGTGACCACAATTTAACTGCAATTATAAGAAAAACAAAAGTACCTAAATTCTTAAGCATTTTAACAAGGATGATTTTGTTACAGATGTACAAAGCATAAACTGGTCAGAAGTAATACAAGAACAGGACCCAAGTAAAGCTGTGGAAATTTTCAATACCTTAATCAATCAATCAATTTTATTTATATAGCGCCAAATCACAACAAACAGTTGCCCCAAGGCGCTTTATATTGTAAGGCAAGGCCATAAAATAAATACGGAAAAACCCCAACGGTCAAAACGACCCCCTGTGAGCAAGCACTTGGCAACAGTGGGAAGGAAAAACTCCCTTTTAACAGGAAGAAACCTCCAGCAGAACCAGGCTCAGGGAGGGGCAGTCTTCTGCTGGGACTGGTTGGGGCTGAGGGAGAGAACCAGGAAAAAGACATGCTGTGGAGGGGAGCAGAGATCAATCACTAATGATTAAATGCAGAGTGGTGCATACAGAGCAAAAAGAGAAAGAAACACTCAGTGCATCATGGGAACTCCCCAGAAGTCTAAGTTTATAGCAGCATAACTAAGGGATGGTTCAGGGTCACCTGATCCAGCCCTAACTATAAGCTTTAGCAAAAAGGAAAGTTTTAAGCCTAACCTTAAAAGTAGAGAGGGTGTCTGTCTCCCTGATCTGAACTGGGAGCTGGTTCCACAGGAGAGAAGCCAATGAAGAGAGGCCAATATGGGTGAGATATGCTCTCTCCTTCCAGTCCCTGTTAGCACTCTAGCTGCAGCATTTTTAATTAACTGAAGGCTTTTCAGGGAACTTTTAGGACAACCTGATAATAATGAATTACAATAGTCCAGCCTAGAGGAAATAAATGCATGAATTAGTTTTTCAGCATCACTCTGAGACAAGACCTTTCTAATTTTAGAGATATTGCGCAAATGCAAAAAAGCAGTCCTACATATTTGTTTAATATGCGCATTGAATGACATATCCTGATCAAAAATGACTCCAAGATTTCTCACAGTATTACTAGAGGTCAGGGTAATGCCATCCAGAGTAAGGATCTGGTTAGACACCATGTTTCTAAGATTTGTGGGGCCAAGTACAATAACTTCAGTTTTATCTGAGTTTAAAAGCAGGAAATTAGAGGTCATCCATGTCTTTATGTCTGTAAGACATTCCTGCAGTTTAACTAATTGGTGTGTGTCCTCTGGCTTCATGGATAGATAAAGCTGGGTATCATCTGCGTAACAATGAAAATTTAAGCAATGCTGTCTAATAATACTGCCTAAGGGAAACATGTATAAAGTGAATAAAATTGGTCCTAGCACAGAACCTTGTGGAACTCCATAATTAACCTTAGTCTGTGAAGAAGATTCCCCATTTACATGAACAAATTGTAATCTATTAGATAAATATGATTCAAACCACCGCAGTGCTGCTTTAATACCTATGGCATGCTCTAATCTCTGTAATAAAATTTTATGGTCAACAGTATCAAAAGCAGCACTGAGGTCTAACAGAACAAGCACAGAGATGAGTCCACTGTCTGAGGCCATAAGAAGATCATTTGTAACCTTCACTAATGCTGTTTCTGTACTATGATGAATTCTAAAACCTGACTGAAACTCTTCAAATAGACCATTCCTCTGCAGATGATCAGTTAGCTGTTTTACAACTACCCTTTCAAGAATTTTTGAGAGAAAAGGAAGGTTGGAGATTGGCCTATAATTAGCTAAGATAGCTGGGTCAAGTGATGACAAGTTCTGGACAAACATGCTCCTATAAGAAAGCGAGCTGTAAGAGACATCTCTGCTCCATGGTTAGATCAAGAACTTAAGGAATATATGGCCGAAAGAGATAAAACCAAAAAGGAAGCACTGGAAAGTAATAATCTAGTACAGTGGAATAAATATCGTAAACTAAGAAATTATGTGACTAAATTGAATAAAAGGAAAAAACATTTATATTACCAGAGTAAGATTGGAGACGCAAAATGTGATCCTGCAAAAGTGTGGGGAATATTAAATGAGATATTAGGGAGGAAAAAAATAACAGCTACATATTTAGGATCAAATGGTGTTTATTTAACTACGGCAAAAGATACTGCAAATTATTTGAGTCAGTTTTTTAAAGATAAAATTGAGAAATTAAGAAATGACATGGGACCAGTACACGACGAAAATATTTCTTCTAAATTAATAAGGAAGTATATTATGAGGGAGAAAGAAAGCAAATTTAAGTTTAATAAAGTCACACAAAATCAAATTAAAGAATTGCTCCTAAAAAGTAAGGATAAACCATCTGGTATCGATAACCTTGAAACTAAATTAATAAAAATGGTGGCTCATATAATTGACTTACCAGTTTCTCACATAATAAATTTAAGTTTAACTAAAGGTATTTTCCCACACAGTGGAAAACTGCAAAAATAATTCATCTTATTAAAAACTACAAGGAACCATTATCAGGTAAAAATAGTAGACCAATAAGTTTATTACCTATGTTAAGTAAAATTATGGAAAAGGTGGCATATGACCAAATCCAATTATATTTTTCAGTTAATGGGCTAAATACTATTTATCAGCATGCATATAGAAAAGGTTATTCCACTTCAACTGCACTCACTCAAATAACAGATTATTGGCTACATGAAATTGATAATAAAAATCTCATAGGCACTGTATTTTTAGATTTAAGTGCAGCTTTTGATGTGTTGGATCACAATATTTTATTGAATAAATTGAGCTGCTATGGATTTGAGTCATCAGCTTTAAAATGGACTAAAAGTTATTTAAGTGATCGAGACTATAAAGTTTTTTTCCCCCCAATGGTAGCTATTCTGAGATTGAGGTAATGAGTTGTGGAGTGCCCCAGGGCAGTTGTCTGGGACCCCTATTATTTTCTATATTCACCAATGATTTTTCATTTGTACTAAAACATGCAACTATGGCGATATATGCAGATGATACAACATTGTATGCATCTGCACCGACTGTAGAACAACTCAGTAACATCTTAAATGACGAGTTGGCAGTAGTGGCACAGTGGATTCAAAATAATAAGCTAGTAATTAATGCAGAGAAAACTAAATGTATGTTACTTGGATCACAATATATGTTAATAATAAATAAACAAAAATTACATTTAAAGTTAAAGGAAACTAAAGTTGAACAGATAGAACAAACAAATTTATTAGGTGTAATAGTAGACTTTAAATTATCATGGACCAGTCACATAAATTATATGTTGCAGAAAATGGGTCGCAGTATGGGTATGATCAGACACTGCAGAAAATGTATTCCACAGCATTTAACCAAACAGTTAGTTCAATCATTAGTGCTCTCCCAGATGGATTATGCTTCTGTGGTTTGGTCAAATACAACTGAAAATAATTTGCACAGGTTACAAGTTGCCCAGAACAAAGCGGCACGAATTGTGTTGAGTTGTCCATGTAGAACCAGTGTAACATCAATGCACAGTGAACTGGCCTAGCTAATGGTAAAATGCAGACTGAAATATTTTTTGTTAACATTTATTAGAAATGTTATAACCAAAAGTCCAGAAATTATTTTTAGCAAATTGTTATTTTTATCTGATGTTCATAATTATGTAACTCGTCAAAGCAGCAACATAAGAGGTTTGCTCCCTGTGTGTAGAACAGGTCAAATGCAATGCACTTGTTTATCGTGCCATGGTCGCCTGGAATGCACTGCCTACTTTTTTGGTGTCAGAAACAAACAAAAAGTTGTTTCAGAAGAAGTTAAAACTTATCCTATTCACACAATGATCTAATGTGTATATATATGTTTTTTTTTTTTTTTTTACTGTTATTATGAACTTCTAATTATGGTTATAATGTCTATGTGTATGTATGTGCATATATGTGTATATGTGTGTGTATATACTCAACAAAAATATAAATGCAACACTTTTGGTTTTGCTCCCATTTTGTATGAGATGAACTCAAAGATCTAAAACTTTTTCCACATACACAATATCACCATTTCCCTCAAATATTGTTCACAAACCAGTCTAAATCTGTGATAGTGAGCACTTCTCCTTTGCTGAGATAATCCATCCCACCTCACAGGTGTGCCATATCAAGATGCTGATTAGACACCATGATTAGTGCACAGGTGTGCCTTAGACTGCCCACAATAAAATGCCACTCTGAAAGGTGCAGTTTTGTTTTATTGGGGGGGGGGGATACCAGTCAGTATCTGGTGTGACCACCATTTGCCTCATGCAGTGCAACACATCTCCTTCGCATAGAGTTGATCAGGTTGTCAATTGTCGCCTGTGGAATGTTGGTCCACTCCTCTTCAATGGCTGTGCGAAGTTGCTGGATATTGGCAGGAACTGGTACACGCTGTCATATACGCCAGTCCAGAGCATCCCAAACATGCTCAATGGGTGACATGTCCGGTGAGTATGCCGGCCATGCAAGAACTGGGACATTTTCAGCTTCCAAGAATTGTGTACAGATCCTTGCAACATGGCGCCGTGCATTATCCTGCTGCAACATGAGGTGATGTTCTTGGATGTATGGCACAACAATATATATATATATATATATATATATATATATATATATATACACACACACACACACACACATTGTATATGGCAAAGAAATTTAACAAAATTCTGATTGTCCAGTCAGTATGCACAAATGCAAATATTATTTTATCAAACATTTTCCAAAATTGCACATATTTCATTAGAGAAAATGCATTTACTCAGTTCTGTGCATTTGTTGAAAAATCAAAGACTTTATAATATGAGCTAAATTCTAGAACCATTAGGATGTGCGTGTCAGGGGTTTTGGTAGAAACAAGCCCCTAAAAGACAAATGCATCCTCACTCCCAACACGGTGCATGTATGTCTGGCAGCAGCCCCGGACTCTGACCTTTGGACATTGTTTCCAAGGGAATCACATGATCAAAGCAGGCACTGGGATTCCTCACAAGTGCTCAACTTATATCAGGCAGCACGAGGCAAAGCAAAGTTATGTTAATTACCGCTACTGTGTACTTTTTTAATTATTAGTCCATTAATAAACAATGCAGCAAAGGAACCATTAATTACAGGGCGTAGCTACATAGTGATTGGCATCTGTGCTTAATAAAGACGTCATTAACCAGGTGTTGAAATAAAAGGCTACACTGCAGTTTGATCAACAATCAAAAGTGAAATATATATTTTCATTGCATAAAGCAAGAGTTCCTGATTTTGTTTTCCATATCGACATTGATTACGGTTTTTGAGAAGTATCACAGACGGACAAACAAATAAAGCTTAAGTTTAGCTAGTTAAAGAGTTCCCCATCTGTAAATGCATCTAATTTGTAATCAGTTCATTAACGGCATCATAAAAAAAACTAAATTTGCTGGAGTCTGTAGCTCAGTTATTGATTAGTGAAAAATTTGGGAAGGTTTCTTTAAATTTGACTCGTAACCCTACAGTCAGTTAAGCGAGAAATGACATTGACAAGCAGTTGCTTTTGTTGCTTGATGCGTGTGCACGGCAACGTCTCCCTAAGATGTTGTATAAATCACTTAAGAGGTGTTATCTGGTTACAAGAGTTAAAAGAGTTACAAGAGTTTAACATTTAATTTGTAAAGAAATAAGCAGTTTCTGAGCGTAATCCATCATGTTGAATTATTTTGATGATTCGAACAACCAGCTGAAGTCATGTTCGGGTCAGCAGACAAACTGTTGACCTTGAGCCTCTTTTTATGAGGCAGGCTGCTCAATGTGATCAGTCATGATTCCATGTTGAGACGACACGCGAGTTTTATCACTGGAATCACAGATTACAGTCACTTATACTCCACCTGGAGTTCTGTGTGATCTCAAAAACAGATCACATATTTGTGAAATTAATCTGAAACATTCATGCAGAAATGATATATCTAAAGTCTCCACATGAAATCATCTGTCTCAATCTCACCTTGTCTTCTGCATCATCTTCTCTCATACCCACCAACCACATGTGCTCCCTCACCTCCTCACTGGACTTCCTATTCTCTTCATGCCTAGCAGTTCCATCTTCAACCTCCTTCTCTCTATATACCCCATGTCTATGTTCTGAACGTGATCAAACTAGCAGAACCTCATCTTTCTGCTTGTCCCCAAACTGTCCCACCAGCACTGTCCCTCTGAGAAGCTCATTCCGAAACCCATCAATTGTCTTCTGAAGGAAAATCACAGCATTTTTGGCTGTGGCACCTCTACCTCGTTTCTTTTTGTCAGCCCAACCTCCACCAATCCATATAACATAGATGGTCTCACTACAGTCTTCATTTCAGTTAACCTTCTATCAAAAATCTCTCGTCACTCCACTCTTGTTGCACTCTCTTCGTCGCTCTCCACTACTTTGAACAGTTGACCTAAAATATTTAAGCTCATCCCCACACCATTCAATTCAATGTATTTATTTGGTGCCAAATCACAAAATACATCACACAAGGTTTAAACCTTACCCCGTCCAATGATGAGAAGATCTTGAGAGTTCTCTACTTTTACCCATGATGAGATATTTCTTGTGTGACACCTTGGTAAGGATACCTCTTTTTATAGGCCACCAGTTGGGACTGAACCAGCTGATATTAATTTGCATTGATAAGGGGCAGGACTGCTTTATAATTTCTGACAGATTTCAGCCAGTGCCTTGCTTTTCATGGCTTTTTGGACCTTCCTTTCTTCAGGTGTTCAATACTTTTTCCTGTGTCATTTCACATTATTACACATAATTTATGGACATCTATGGTTTGATTTCTTTGTATGTGTGGATTACTTGGGTTGTTAAGACATCTGTACACACTCTTCTCCTGCTAACTTTCATTCCCCTTCTCTCCAAAGCGTAGCTTCACTTCTCCAGGCTTGCCTACACACATCTATGGTTTGATTTCTTTGTATGTGTGGATTACTTGGGTTGTGAAGACATCTGTACACACATTGCTCCTGCTATCTTTCATTCCCCTTCTCTCCAGAGCATAGCCTCTCCAGGCTTGCCTACACCTGCTTCCTATCATCACTACAGATCACAATGTAATCTGAAAACACCATAGTCCACAGAGGCTCCAGTCTGACCTTGTCTATCACAACTACCTTGATTCCTATCAAACAAATTTCACTACTGGGCAATTCTACGGTAATGGAATTACAATCTGAGCTAATCTGTCGTGGTTAGATGCCATATGTCCAGATTTTGCTGCTGCTGTTGTACTTCCGTTACCATAGAATTGCCCTACTGCCACAACATCCTCATAGATATCCTGCACCACCCTCACATACTTCTGACACTCCCAACATCTACCTATAGACAATTTCGCAACTCCTCTCTCGGTACCCCATCACAGGTTTTCTCTAAATATACAAACAAACAGAATGCAATTCTTCTGGTCTTCTATAAACATTGCCATCCAGGTCCCAAGGTGGTTCCTCCACGTGGTTGGATGTGGCAACGTGTCGCACCAGCACATGCTGCCAGACCTAACCCAATATTTGATTTGGCAAAGGATTTGTTATGCCAAAGGATGATAGTCCATTGTCTTTTTGATAACCGCTCACCACTTATAATTACGTTATAAGTCAAATCTTGTAAAATAAAGCATTTTCTTGTTCCAGTTTGTGTAATCCCAAACTCCCTAAAGATAAAGAACTGCATCATCATAAATTAAATGTGGTCTATGATTTGCCTTTTTTTATTATGTTGAGATGTTTACTATGAGGCATAAAAACATCAATGAACCACAGTCAGAGGTTTTATCTGGAAAATGGACAGATAAGATCAACTTTCACACAATCAATATGAAGCAGCAAAATCATTTTCCTCCATGCACACTCATCCCTTTTCTGCAATTCTAATCTGACAAACGCTGTGAGTTCAGTCTGAAACATGACCACAGCTGGTCCTGAGAAAGTGGACCGTTAACATGATTAAACATGACTGAATCACACGGGACAAAATGAGAAGAAATTACCATTTACCAGCAGGACATTATTCAAATGATCCCTTTTCGTTCAATAATCTTACAAAATAGGCAAATAAATAAATTACAGTTGCAATTACATTTTTATTATTGATACATCTGATTATCTGTTTTAAAGTTAATGCAAAAAAATGTTTCAAAAAAATAAACAAATAAGTACAGGTTTTACCATCTCTGTCCCAGTACTTCAGGCTAAACACAAATTATGTTATTATTTAACTCAAGGTCTTTCAGTCCAAGGATGTCACAAACAGTTTCTCAAATTGTTCAAAGTAAATCCAGCTCAACCCAGTTTGATTTGTTGAGAGCATTTTAAAGCCAGTTAAAAAAACAGGATTTGTTTAAGTCACACATAAATCGTCTTTCAAAAAAAAAAAGAAAAAAAAAAGACTTTAAACCATTTTATGCTCACTGGAGGCATGTTTGAAATTCTAACATTCAACTGGTGCTCAGACAGTGCATGAGGTGCACACACTTACTTAGGAAATATGACTCATAATAATATCAGCTTTTCATGGACTGTTTAGTGAGCTGTGACTGATCAGTAGGCAGTAAATCAGGCTGAGGTTAGTAGGTTTATCAAGTGCTGTATCCAGAAATTAAATAACAGCTGAAGTCAGAGAGGTTTATCAAGAATCTGATTTGCTGACCTGTCACCTTGAAAAGTTGGTCAAGGTCAGTGATATGCAAACTCAGGTGAGGTCAACACACGAGACATCTGTGTGTACTAAATTTGGTGAACCTGCTGTTATTTGTTCTCAAGTTATGTTCACCAGGAATGTCCAAATTTGACCCCTGTGACCTTGAAAAGTACAGGCCAACCCATACACAAATTCATCCGAGGTCTTCATAAGAGACACCTACGAGCCAAGTTTAGTGAGCTTGCTCTTATTTGCTCTGAAGTTATCACATTCCTAAGCTGCGTGATGGGCGGAAAATCAAACCGCTGTGTGCCCTCCCACCATATCAAATCTAATCTAAATCATTTGGAGTTATTCAAAACCAGCCCAAAACCAGTCCAAAATGACTCCATTCATGAATTAGCCCAAGGAGAAAATAATTAACCAATCAGTTGTTTAAAGTTATTCAGTCATTTATCAAACAATTTGTCAAATTTTTACTGATCTAATCAAGTTGTTCTATATGCTTTTAAACTGTTCAGTACAAATGATTTTAAACCATATAAAACTCTAATCCTATAAATTTTTTTCCGCAAATCTGACTGACTAATTGTGTGAGATTTCAGACTTTATAATACCGGGGTAACGGTGGCAAAATATTCCAACCATTTTACATTTGGATGTATTACTCCGCGCCCTGACGAGATGTCATTCCTGTCAACTGGCCAGTCCTCCGCGCAACTGTGCATGCATGTGCAATATTGGCGAGACAAGGAACTGTCGATTTATGCGACAAAACACACAATTCGACAGAACACCAGCTGCGTGCGCTTTTAGCTGTTAGCGCTGTTAGCTGAGAGCAAGAGAAAGTCACGTACCACCGCTGAAATGGGTGAATTTAAGCTACCATACAAAAGTTTGATGTGGATTCTGATACAGAATTACCGTTTCACATTTGATGGATTTTCGCATTTGATGGGTTACTCTGCATCCTGACCACTGTTGGAGCGACGCTGCCTCACGGTAAACCTCGACAACCGAATTACCTACAGAAAAATAAACCGTGCAAATGATGCAATTGGATTTGAATGGGAATAACCCCATCGCATCTGATGATTTGCAGATGTTCATGGTGTTATACGGTCGCAAATATCCATTTTACTGGCTCTGCTAACCCGTCGCAGGTAAAACTCCTTCTTAAAGGTAAAGGTCAATTTGCAACCATATAACCAGCATGAACATCCACAAATCAGACACAACAGGGTTATTCCCCAAGTGTGATATGCTTTTAAAAATCCAGACAGACTAGAGAGAGTCTGGCCTTCACCGACTTTAAACCGTTTGACAAAAGTACAGGCAGAATTCAACAACTTTAGCACTTAAACATCTTGCAAATAACGGTAAAACAACTTAACCTGGATTTCATTTAAGCAAATTACAGGAAATTGGGAAATCAACTTGGTAAACAATTACACCGCAAGAAAAGATTTTAGTTTGAAAACTGTTAAATGGGGTTTAAATGAGCGTCAATCACATATGAACAATTTTAAGTATTTACATAGTTTAAAAAAAAAACATTCCAAAGCCATGAAAATCTGGATTTTGTTTTTTAAATCCAAGTTTCAGAAACAGACTTTGACTAACTGATAAAAAATTATTTCATATCTTGTTTATGGACAAAGTTAAAATATTTGTTCTGACATTTTTAGACTGAACAATTAACTATCAAAAAAAAGGTTAGCTGCGTTCTAGTGTGTTTGTTTTTTCCTCTTTAAACTGACGTCTGTTTGAGGCATTTTAACAGAATATAAAAACACGCCTGTTGTTCGCATGCCAGAGGTTAAAGTCTGTTAAAATCAAATTACAAAGCAGAAACGGAGCAAATCCTCTCATTTGATAAGCTGTAAAAAAAAAACCTAGCTTTTAGATAAAAGGCTTTAAATGATTGATCAGTTGTTTAAATAGTTGATTAATCTCCTGTCAATGGACTAATCATTTCAGCACAATGATCAATCGATAAATTGAAATCCTGCAGTGGGCAGATGTTTGTGCACGGACACCTGGCTGGAGGTAACGGACGACGTGGACTCTGTCTTCTTTAGCAACTGTTTGTGAAACACATCTGACTCATTATCTGTGGAGCCGCGCTGATTTTGTCGCAGAACATAAGCTCCGATTTATTGTCTTTCCCTTAATCAATGTCAATAAGAGGCCATGTGAGGTGATCTCCACCACACAGATAGAGAGGATTATCTCACAAACCATTTAAAAAATAAACTCATCACTTTGAGTCAGCAGGTTTGCTTTTGCTTGACGCCTTCTGGTCTAACCGGCGACTGTTTTCTCCCAGCGAACAAACACCATCAGATCAGGACGAAACACGAACAGAGCAGGTATTAAGAAACACGCCGAAGACACCGAGCTCTCTGTTAGCAGGGCTGAACAAGAGAGAGAGCGATTATAAGATGAAGAAGAGTTCAGGCTCATTGCACTAAACAGGAAAACAACTTGACATAAACCACTGATGTTCGGTACGACGACGGCCTCCATTTCTACCGTCGATATCGAGCTTCCTGCTCCTTTAAGTTGTCATCGTGCTATTTGACTAATAGTCTTTTACAGACCGCATAAAATCTGTAACCCTGGATGTGTCTCTTTGTGCGTGTCTTCGCCGTGTATTATTGTGTCCGTGCGTTTAGACTACAGATGAAAAATATATTTCGGCCCCATTCAGACTGGGGATGGCAATCCAGCGCAATCTGGATTCAATCCAGATGGACTGGGCAGTTTTGTCGGCGAGAAGGCGCCACACTGCCGACGCAGCCACACTGGATGTCGCCAAAGTGGAGAGGACACTATGGAAGCGCCAACGAGCCGGACTGCCAACCGCAGCGAGAATGTGGTCTTAGCGCTTTGCGCCTCTATTCTGTTTTCTGTTACAACAGACTTGCACAGATTTAGAAATAATAAAAACACTGCTTATTTCAAGAAGGCACTTTGTAGACTCCAGTCTAGATTAGATCCGTTTTCTTGTGTGAAAATCTGTTCGAATCCACCACAAAGTTGTCTAAATGTTACTGCACCAGACAAAAGTTACGTAATGCATAGTTTCTCCAGTCACAGCCACAGAAGCTGTAACTCCTTCAGAGTTGCCATGGGTGTCTTGGTGGCTTCCCTCATTTGTCTCTTTATTGTATGGTCGCTGAGTTTTGAGAGATGCCTCCTGCAGACAGATTAATCATACAGGACCATTCATTCATTCATTTTCCATAACCGCTTACTCCAATTAACAGTGACAGGGGAGGTGGAGTTATTAAATGAGAGGCGGGGTTTACCCTGGACAGGCCACCAGTCTATCTCAGGGCCACAATGTTTTTCAAGTCCAAGACAAGGTCAATGACTTGGAAATGTTTATTTATCTATCCACTGAGTTGTCTGAGGAATACTGGTGGTAAAAAGGATTTTTTTATGTCAACAGTAATCTTTATCTGTTTTTAGTTTGTCCAGTTGCTAATGGGCTCTGAAGAGGGAAGGACAACATACATAAAATTGGCTGTAATTCATCAATGCCTAATACAATAATTTTGTTCAACCTCTTGAATTAAAACTGAAAGTCAAGCACATCTTGACTTTCAGTTTTAACTCCTTTGCGATGGAGTAAAGAAACACAGTAAAAAAAAAAGAAAAAAAAAGAAAAAAAGTTGCTGTCCAAATACTTCTGGACCTCTGTGTTATCATGTACCAGATAGCACATCTCCAAGGAAATTACATTTTTGTCTTTGAAAGTGAGTTTTGTATGTTGATGAGTGAGTAGGTTATTCAATTGTTTTTTTTTTTTTAAACTACGTTTATTTATTTATTTATTTATTAACATATAAAACGGCCTGCATAGGATTTATTCATTTCTTGGTTAAAATAGAAATGTAGACATTTCAAATTTGATGTTTTTCTTAAACCACTTATGACTGACAAATAACTAATGGAGGACACTTTTTTCCCCAAAACTCTATCGTACCTAAAAACATTTGCATGGCGAGTGTCATTCACTTTGCTGGAAATATATGGCATCAACATTTCAAATAAGCTGAACTTTGCCTCGATTTGTGCCAAGCATCGCAAACAGATTATCAACAAATACAGACTAAAGTCCACAAATTCCCAAAACAGAAAAGATATTTTAATTGCAAAGTGAAACAGAATCTCTCAAACACAGAAAACAATCCAAACCAAGAGTAGCTAAGGCAGTCGAGCTCATGCTAAAGTGCTAGCTAGGTTAAGAACCACATCCATTCTAAATGTTTGCTGTCATCATTTTAAAAGTTTAAACGGTATCAAAACAGTTGGTTCTTATCCGGTTGTTAAGCGCTGACGTAACGCATCACGTGATAAATCTGTTTCCGGGTCCAAAGACCTCCAAGTTTACAATTAAAGTTACATCAGTTTGATCCTTTTAAGGATTTACAGTTTAAGTTTAGTTTATATTTACATTGTGCGCAAACCTCCGTCCCTCCCTTCTCCGCCTCCACCTCCATTAACCGCATTCGTCTGGTTCTATGGTCAGAACACTTAATAAAAAATGTTTTCTTTTACTTTACATATTTTATTATGCACAGGTAAAATATACTTGTCTGTTTGTTAATAAAAAATTATTTCTTACAATACCAAACGACATGAGCAGGAAGCGATCGCAGCTTGCAGCAACTCCCATTGAAAATAATAGAAAAACAACCTGCGCGTCTGACATTTTTACATAAAACAAACGCAGTAACAATGTCTAAAAACCCAGTTAATATATCCAGGAGAGTTTTAGGCACAATATACAAAGAGTTTTATGTTGCAATGTTAATGCTGTTGTCCGTGTGCAACGGTGTAAGTGCAGCCTGATCAGAGCGTCTCAGTGCAATTGTCAATGTTAATGACAGCGCGCCTTTTTTGTTTGGAGCCAGAAGTTGAAAATCACATGATGCGTTACGTCACACTTAACCGGATAGGCTCTCAGGTAAACTCACAACAAAATTTCACCAATGTTGGACTTCTAAAAGTTTGCTGTCAAGTTTGATGCACTCCTCAACCTCATAGAAACGCTCATCCCGTGTCCCGACTGAGAACCATCAATCCTCAAATTCCCCACTGTGTGGTGGTATTTACAAGATACAAACTCAAGCAGCACACTGGTTGAGACGAGACGGTATGACCAGATGAGCTGACGGGTTACAGTTACTCTTCCTCACCTCCATTTGATGAGTGTAATTGTTAATATTATTTAAAAAATTTTTGAATGGCTAATTTTATTTCTTCTTTCATATTTTCACACTTACTTACATAATAAGAAGCTAACTTGTTTCAAATAACATCCAATAATGAGATCTTGAATTATGGTGAATCACAGTATTTTATAAAAAAAATTTTGTTTTGGCCACTGTTTTTGTAATAACTTTTTAAAGTATAGAGATAAAATACAGTTTTTTACTGTAATTCTGGGCCTCATTATTGGATATTATTTGAAATAAGCTAACATCTCATTACATAAGTGAATGCTAAAATATGAAGGAGAAAATAAAGTTAGCCATTTTAAACAAAAATTACTCATCCAATGGCTTTGCATTTGGTAATATCGCAATATCTAGAGTGTGCGATTTTGTCTGAGATCAACGAGGAACAGTTTCCAGTTGCTGCAGTGCTTTCCTTTTTACAGATGACTTATTTTGGGTGAATCACTCAAAAAAAATGGACATCTCTGTAATAGCTACTTGAAACGTGCATGTTGATTTTGTGCCAAAAATGAAGGTGCATTGTGAGAAAATTGCCGTGCATTTCTGGAAACGCAAGCCAATGGATGAAAAAGGAAACACCCCCCCCCAATCAAATTTGTGCAGCCACTGGTGGCACAGGTTTGCACTCCGAGTGCTGTCGTAATTGTGTTTATTCAAAACTGCAGATTGAAAAAGAAATGCACTCAAGCTTGCATGCATATATATATATATATATATATATATATATATATATATATATATATATATATATATATATATATATATATATATATACATACATACATATACACACACACACACACACACAAACACACATGCTTCAATGTGAAAAAACAAAGACAAAACATGAGAATGTGAGAAAAACTATCAGGATTTTTCTTTGAATATTACAATTATTCATCATAAATCGATAAAATAAGAGTTTGTGAATCAAAGCAGGTTATGTTTTAAGAATATTTCATATTTAATATTCATTACTTTTTTTTTTTTTACAGGAAGATGAATAAACTCCAATAAAATTAAGTTTAATTCTGTAAATTGGAGGATGCATTCAGTTACATTATCACCTGCACTTATAAGAACAATAATTAAATCCTCTTTAAGCGTTTGTAATCTCTGTAGATTTTACAGATTACAGATGAGTTTCTTTTCAGTTACTTTCTCACCGTGTCAGCGGTAATTACACTAATTGTCCTCATTAAAAGTCACAGAGTAGGTTAAGAGGAGGAACTCGCTCCGAGTGCCATAAAACTACCAACAAGTAAACAAACTTAAAAAAAAAATAATAATAATAACAGCCGCAGAAACCGCTCTCACCTTTTTTTGTCCTTTTCGGCCACCATGGTTTCTTTGAATCACCGTCAAATTAAGTCCAACTTTGGGTTCGATTCGGGACAGACGCGGATGAGACTGTGGTTCGGAGGGCTTCGGGGCCGTACAGTCTCAGAACACTGCCGAGGATCGTACAGCCTCGATCCCGCTGAAAAGCTCCCATGGGCCGCCTGGAAATAAAAAAAAAGAGTTTGGTCCGCGGAGGGTTGGAAAAGTCCAGAATGCTTCTGGTGGCGACTGAAGCTCAGCACCGACACTGACAGCCTGCTCAGGACGCGCCCTCTGATTGGCTGCCGACCCGCCGCCGGCCTACGCCCCACCCCCCTCACGAAAAACACGCCCTCCTCATTGCTGATTGGTCGTTAATCCTCCTACCTGTCTGTCTGACAGGTGCAGTATATGTATGTTCTTTCCCTGACAGGGGTGGCGCCAGAGCTTTATTTTTTTGTTGGGGGGGGGGGTCAGCGGAACTAAAACGATGTAGAATTACAAGTTTAAAAGGCAAAAAACAAAAAAAAAAAAAGATCTGATAGCGAGGTGATCGAGTTCCAACTAACTTGCTTCTATGAGTTATTTCCTTGTGAGGAGTCATAAAATGGGGCCTTAAAATGATGGTACATTTTGTTACATGCACTCAATAGGGCAGTGCAGTCTCATCTGAACCCGACGTGATATCACACAGCCTGCCGTCGCGCAACACAAACACAGCATGACGTCACATGGGAAAACGGTGTACGTTTTTATTTTCAGCTGCAATCCGCAAAGCACTTGCAAAAAGTGCAGGGGTTTTTTTTCAGTTTCCAGTGGAGAAGGGAAGATGAGGCAAATGGGAGACGTCATATCCGTAAGTGTTAGCCTACACAGCTAACGGCGTCATTACAGTCGAGTCCTCCAGAACATTCTGTTAAAACGCAGAAGCTGACAAAACATGCTGACCTCACTGCATAGCTCCTCCTCATTTGAGCTGTTACACAAGACATCCATCACAAGTTATTTAATCACAACCAGTCTGCCAGATTATTGATAATACACACACACACACACACACACACATATATATATATAATAAGATTTGGAGCATGTGACCATACTGGATGTTTTAGTTTTCATACATAACTGGTGTCGCAGACCGAACGGTCCACCCCTAAAAATCGGTCCGCCTTTTGCATCTACGCATGCGTCATTTCAGAACATAGCAGCTCATCTGAGACAGAGTCTCTTCACCCAAAGCAATCAAATGGATTAATGTGATTATTAACCATCAGATGATAAAGGTAAAAACTTCTTAAATCATTCTCAAGTCAGTTTTAAGCAGAAACGAGGCAATAATCAGTGATGATTTGAAATGGCAGACGGTCAGTGAACGCAACAGCTAGCAGCTCGTGTAGCTGCGGCGCTCTGATCACTTCCTGTGTTTTTTATGATGAAAAAATGCAGAATTTATGTGGAAATGATTGTTGTACAAAAGCTTCAGATATCTGTCACTGAGATAGATGATGACTGGAGGCAGTTTGAAGCGCTGTGAACCACAGCTGATGCATGCGCAGTGAAGGCAGGACGGACCAATTTTTAGGGGGGACCGTTCAGTCTGAGACACCAGGTCACAAACAAACCGCAACACATGTCCACTTTCCACCGCATCATCACGTTTTCTTTGTATTTTCACTTTGTTTGCGTGTAATTTTCCCAAAAACTCAGAGAAAATGCCATGTTTCTGATGGGGACAGAGGAGGACTGTCCCCTGATGGAGGATTATTGCATCATATTCATCATACTTTAACCCTGTAGTGCCCGTCCTTAAACGAGACTGGACTGCCTAATTATGACAAAACAAATTTTATATCATCGATTAGTTTACTAGTAGATTTACTAGTTCTTAACACAGATTACAACAATTTACAATGAGTTTACTCACTGGCACATAAGATTGTGTGCCAGTGCGGGGATGAAATTCATGCAAGTGTCAAGGTGGATTAAGTTACGTGTCAACTCACGGCCATGATTTTGCCTCAAGTTGTGGCAAAAAATATATATATAGGTGGTTTTGATGGAAGGGGTTTGAGTGGAAAAACTTTTGTGTGTCTACCACGTAAGTTTTCCAGCTGCTGCAGATGCAAAGGTTTGATGTCGGTTTGAACTTCTATAACATTTTTCACAGTGTCAGATCCCGCGTGTAATCATGTTCTCGCTGGGGAAGCCGAGATTTCATAGTCAGTGTAAACAAGCGTTTGTGGGTGGTGTTTGGACAAGCAATAAGCAACTTGTTTGCAACATTGCGTCGTTATGGAGGTGAGTTCAACCAAAATACGTATTTAGGTGTTTAACTAAGATAATCATAAGGGTTGCGTGTCATGAACCGGTTCTTTTCAGGTAGCCTTAAGAAATGATTCGATCAACATCAATAGCCTTTTTGCTTAACAATTCTGTTATCGGTCCTTCAGAGTGGCCGTTGTTTTTGGGGGTGTTTGTCAGGAAAATAATAATTTCTCTACATTGATTACAGACCCTGCAACGGGTCTGTATAATCAACCATTTCTGCAGCGCGGCTTTGCTTTGAACCTTGAACCAATGACGCAGTGCTTCGATCTGCTGCTTTGTTGGTTCTTTGTTTTATTTCGCTTTATCTTAATTTTTCCCCACTTAAACCCTAAAGAGCATATGCCTGTGAGTAATATTTACCTTTTTTATGTTAAACCAACCTGTTATGGTCTTCTGAAACAGCCGATAGACATATTTTATAACTTAAAAACGGGACCGATGCTAATGTGTTAGCATGTCTATGGCATTTTCAATGTTAAAGTTAGCATTAAGCTTAGCCATTATCAAGCCACCCTCCCCAGCGTGCAAAGGATTCTGCGATACTCTAAAACCGTGAATTCCCAGTCCATCTAATATTGTGAATCCACTTGTTTCTAAGTGTTGGACTCTTAGGAAAAACAGAAGTTCACATGTTTATCTCTGAGATGGTTCTTGAAGCATCCAGGAACACAACAAGTAATCCCCGGCAGTCTGAGCCCTTTCTGCAGCAGGCACACATTTCCCACAATCCCCTGCAGCAACCAAAATCCAATATGGCAGGTATGCAATCCCCCTATTTACATGCATCAAATCTAATGACTGTGTGGCTTTGCAGCGACGGCGTTCTGGAGCAAGGTATTAAGACAGTTTGTGGGAGGCGAGCGTCCGCTCTGACCCCAGGAAGCGTGCGTGTAGCTGCGGTGGGAACATGTGATTGGGCCTCTTCAGCAATCTGTTCATCTGAAAGCTCGGAGGAGCTGACAGCCGAGCTGAGGTTAAACGCCAACAGCAGATATCTGCTTCTGAAAAATGTGGTGAGACCTGATCTTAAACACACAGCTGCTGGGAAAATAGACGCTTGTAGAGTTTGCTGCACAAATCACTGACATGTTGTCGATTTTTTTTTGGTGACATTATCTGCTTGTTTGTTGCGGACAGTCGATGTGTTGCATCAAACAAGAAAAATCAGCAAAATAAAGCTTCTGTTCAAATGGTGTGAGGGGGTTTTAAGTACCACGTAGCTTAAGATTTAAAAAAAAAAATAATCAAGTTTTTGAAAGCTTGTGCAATATATGCTAAGGAATTAGCATGGGTAATTATTAGGGTCTTTTCTTCTCGTTACCTTCTGCTTGTTCTTCGTTTTTTCGAAACTAAAAGTGTTTGTACAACAAAAACTGTAAGACCTCAGAATGTGAAACTTCACAGCTTGGACCCAAATTCCCCTCTTGACTCAAAGCCCTAAAGCAGAGGTACTGCACCCATAGGGGGCCCTCTTCACTTTATGCTTCTGCACAACAGGATTAATTGTGTCATCGCATGAGGTTATGTGCTCATCACCTCCACATCGGACAGTGTTTCAACACCTCAGAGGTTAAAGAGAGATCGAGATTGGATGTCAGCCAGAGTCAAAGTTCATCCTTTTTTTTTTTAATTCAATACAAAATATGTGATTATTCAAGCAAATATTTTGGCCTTTTTTTTGTAAGATTCTAAAGGAATCCAGGATTATTACTCGATGTCAGTTGAGTATGCATTTAAAAAATAAATATATTAACAGTAAAATGTCCATGCTAACATCATTTTTGAAGGCCATTCACCATATCTGGCTCTTTATTATTATTATTTTTTTTTTAGGCCATACCTAGTTTGGTTCTAACACTAAAATTTGTGTATCTGCTTATAACTTTATTTTTGGAACTTTGTAGCTCTCAATACGAAATTATAAAGTACACATCAGTCCTCATCAGGTCAGTGTAAATATGTAGAAAATACAGGATGAACTTTTTATTCACAGAATTGGTTTCAAATTATAAACAGTCAACAATTTGTTACATTAACTGATGGAACTTCCTCTTGATGGAAGTTCCTCTTGTTCATTCATAAAAGTGGTTTATTGACATTATCGTATTTAGAACAATCAGCCAAGACACCAAACACACAGATATTTGTTTGTCATATCATATTTAATTTGGTTCAAAAAATTAAAATACACCTTCACATTAAAAAAAAAAAAAAAATACAGTACATTTTGGCACATGGCACAAAAGAACAAACAGAACCAAAGACAAATGAAGGTCATTAAAATACATCAAAACAACAAATGATAAAACATAACTCGCCATAAACACACGGACAATTACAAACAAACAAACAAACAAGTTTACATAAAGCAACATTCTGTTTGACCCGAGGAAGGTGAATATTTGATACGGAATGTAAAATCATAAGACTGTTTTTCCCCAAGTTGAAAACCAGTGGCCAAGTTTCAAACTGAAGTAGAATTTCATTATTTTGCTGTGTTTGTCTTTTATTTTGTAAAGGGGAAATGATGAGTCTGAGTTGGCAGAGAGCAACATCAGGAAAGACAGAAGGAAAAGAAAAGTCTTACTATTGCACAGGGAGTTTGCATCATAATGTTGTTTTCTGTATCTTGTTTTTTGGATTACAACTGAGGAACAAATTTTTCAAGAATGTCAAAAAAACCTGGGCGTAGTCTGACACAGTAACAATTACATTTTATAGGCTAACCAAATCAAGCTGTGTACATACAAAGGAATTTACTTTTTTATGATTTTACATCATTAATGTTATTTTACTTTTCATGCTGACACTTCCTGCATGTCCTTCACAATAAAAGCAGTGCGAAATCTTCACGGTTCAAGACAACATTAAAAATTAGATCACCCCCCCCCCAAAAAAAAACAACAAAAAAAAAAACAGCTTGGTAAATTCCATGTTACATTTTCAGTACATCTTACCGAACAACACGCAAGTCAAAGCACTTTAAAGGAGACCTGCTCAAATACTGCTTATTGATTGCTTATCTTGAGCAAGAGGCGTGGCCAATCTAGGTTAGCTAAAGATGCACGGAGTTGCATATCATAGCAGATGTGTCACTAGTAAGATAAGAAAAAGACACACAGGTCAAGTGGTTCAATGAAGACACATAAAAGCTTTTTTACAGTTTGGATAAACAGGTTTCAGTGTGTAATGACAACAAAGGAAAGTTTGTCCTTTCGCGCCTGTCCTGAAGACTGGGCTTGGCTCTCAGGTGACAATCTGCACACACAGGCAGCAAACACCCAACACTACTCGTCCCACTGCACCTCACCTACATTACTGGGACGACGTACGGTTACAACTAGACCGACCTCAAAGCATCAAGTCGTCATCCAACAGTGATTATGCAAGAATTTATTAAAATCTTCTGAGCCCAGTGTTGCCCCCGAGGCATCAAATTTTGGAGCTTTGTCAGTGCACTTTGCTTTGAGCATTGTGGAGATTAATAGAAGAATGGTGCAGAGGACCACAAGCTGCAGGGAAACAAAAGCCTGGATCAGGCTGCAGGTGCGACAGTTTCACAATGTTCATTTCTTAATCTTACAGGCTGTAGTGTGTGTGGCGGCTGTATGAATGAATGCTTCTTCCACGTTGCCTGATGTTGACCTTATTTGCACCCATAATAGTGGGGCGGCAAAGAAAAACAATTGTGCATTCTTGGATAAAAGCATCAAAATTGGCACACATTTTCTAAATTAACTAATGTTTATTTTCAGATATGGGGCCATCCTGGTGCTGACCTCTAATGAACTACAGGGGTCAAAATTTTAAAATGCTCCAATCATGTTGAAAACTATACCACATTATTTGTCTGATCATAACAATTTAAACTATCTATGATGGAATGTTCTAGAGTTATGGGGTAAAAACAGCAAAAATGGTGACAAAGGTCAATTTCAGTTTGTACAGGGGTCAAAAGTTAAAATTGCTCCAATTTTGATAAAAAGTGATGCAAATTATTGACTGAAATAAAAGGATTAAAAAATTTAATAGTTTTGACTGTGTTGAATGTTTGGTCTTCAAAGTAATTGTCCTTTGGATTCTATGACATGTGACATATGTTACCCCATAACATGATAACTAAGCATGACAGATGGTGCAAACTATTCCTTTTTAAAATGCTATTAACTCAACCAATAATTTGCATCATGTTTTACCAAAATTGGAGCAACTTTAAGTTTTAACCCCTGTACAAACTGAAACTGACGTTTGTCACCATATTTGCTGTTTTTGCCTCATAACTCCAGAACATTCAGTCATAGATAGTCCAAACTATACCTTTTTGTTATGATCAGATAATGTGGTATAGTTTTCAACATGATTGGAGCATTTTAAAATTCTGACCCCTGTGTATTTCTTTATTGACCCCTGTAGCTCATTAGAGGTCAGCTCCAGGATGGCTTTATATCTGAAAATAAACATTAGTTCATTTAGAATATGTGTGCCAAATTTGATGCTTTTACCACAAAATGCATAATTGTTATGGAAAATGCTTCACTATAAAGGACCTTAAGGGTGCAGCGTGTGTGCCCCACATCCTTACGTGTGACGCTGTCATCATACCTAGTGCAGGCTGGTACATAACAATATGCAAATAATAAATGAGTGCAATGGTAAAAATATTTGCATGAGTTGAAAGAATATTCCATCTTTCAGTGAATGAAAATATTGTTACTGCTACACCATTGGAAAACATTCATTATTTGTTTTATATGACACCTAAATAGATCCATATCATGTGATATTAGCCTTAAAATCAGACAGGTGTTTCTTCTTGGAACAGGAAGCAGACAACAGCAAGGCAGAGATGGTTCTATGTCTCCACAAGTGTTGATGTCGCCACGCGGCAGAGGAACGAAGCAGCGCTCGATAAGTGTAGCGGTGTGTGTGTGTGGGTGTAAGCACACATCTGCTGTCCTCAACGTTGTGGAAAATTGTGATTCTTCATCTTGCAGCACTCCTACAGCTGCTAAAGATGTCCTAGCAAAAAGTGCAGCTTGTGGTGTACTGGATTTAGCTTCCTCGAATCGTGGAAGATTGTGAGTTGTTCAACTGAGGGAAATCGTAGGTGATGAAAACGCACGATAAACAGAACCAAAATGTACGCTACATGACATCAATTCTACAATTTCTACACACAATGGGACAAATAATGAATGTCACATGACAAACAACTTACCAATCAAATGACAAGGATCTGTTTAGATGTCATATAATAATTAATAGTCGAGTGTTTGAGGGCGTCACAGCACCAAAGCAGAGGAAAGTATCAGCGGTTACTTTAGGTTTGTTTGGTGAATGTCAGCTGAGTGTGTTGCCGCACCAACACGTACTACAGCCATGTTACGCATCGTTATGGTGAGCGATCTGATAAAGCGCGTGAATACCATGCCTCTGACTGGGAAGGTGATGGCGTCTAATGGGTTAAAAAATGTTCTGATTCATTTGAGTTGAACATCATAAAGCTTCAACATACACCAGCTTTGAAGTCTCTTTGATGACTGTTTATTTTTACTGCCACGTGCGGGCTGAAGAAAGAAAAGAGGACGGCTCGGGTACATGATGGACAGTGTTCACAACCTGCATCATATGAAATCTAAACATCTTCGACATACCAGCAAGAATACAGACAATCCAGCAAAAACAACACAACGATAAAAAAAAAAACAGAGTCTTTAAATAAAATGTCACAACACAATGAACAGGCCACCTATACATTCAGATTAACACACGCGTGCCGACGCATTCACACACTGATGCTGAAGGTCCACAACAGTGACCACACACAGACACACACGATCATGCGCGCACACACGCCAAAGATCAAGTGGTCAAGGACACAATGATTTTGCTCCGTAACAGCAGTTTTACCGAAAAGATTCGGAACCTGAATAATAATTTAAAAAAACTGAGGTTTGAGTTCAATTTACATGATTGTCACACACATCAGGATTAATAGAACCACATTTCTAAAACATACAACTGGAACGGTGAAGAGAAAAACTAGGAGCCGACTGATTATCAGAACCAATAAATGGCTAGGCCAATAATGGGCCAACCCCAAATATAGCTCTGAGAAATAGTTATATTACTTAAAAAATGTTTATGTTTAAGAAAATGCTGCTTTACAAGGTTAAACAAGTGATTCTTGATGTAAATTTACTTATCTGCTTTGCTCGTTCGGAGTTGGCTGGCAGTTTAGCGAAGCGCTGGTCAGTAGTCGGCAGATACCGCTGCTCCCCTCTTTTAGCTCCGGGTGATGACGTAGCATGTGGGCTTGCGGATTTGAAGTGTTTCCGAAGTACTTGACTTTCATTTTGTAGATTTTGCACACTGCATAAGTCAAGCTCCTTCTTACACAGCAAATAACAAAATCCAAAATGCGCCCAAACATTTGCCTTCAGCAAAGACGGTGCTGGCTGAATTAGCTCTTCGTCCGCCATGCTAAGCTGCAGCCACTGAACTTTGCAGCTCACGAGTGTTTGAAGCACGCCAGACCACCCCCCTCGCGGGGACGCCATAGTACAGAAGCCGTTGCCTGACAAACAGTACACGCAGCAAGTAAGCAAAAAATGTTTAAAAAAAATGCTTTTTAAAAATCAATTCTTGGACATTTTGGATCGATTCAGAATCGCAATAAATAAGAATCGCAATTCGGACGTGAATCGATATTTTTCCGACACCCCTAATATATATATATATATATATATATATATATATATATATATATATATATATATGGTAATTTATTTATGAGTGTCAATAATTGTTCGACCCCCAGAAAACATTTTACTCTCCCTTTTCTGTCTCCATTTCATTCTATGAACTGAACACAACCGGAAACTTCAAGAAAGAAGTTTTATCTTCACTGTTTCAGTGATTTACTTTACTTAAAAACTGATTTTTGGTAAAGTTAACGGTTCTGGTAACTGATCGTACTGAGCTAAAACATCAACATGGCTGGTGTCATCCTTAAAGAGATTTTTAAGAGATTTTAGCGTTTTAACGTATTTGGCTTCATCAGACGATTTATACATAATGTAACGCTGCATTTACACATAACGATGACAAGTCACGAATGCCACGAAATACACATTCTTGGTCGCTGATCATGAATGTGATGATTTGAGGCAGTGGCCTCAGGTGTCCTCAGGAATTGCTGCAACCTGTTACCACGTGTTACGATTAATGGCACGTGTTGCTGAATAATTATCAGGAACCATTATGCACAGTCAAGAATAATGTTACATTCTGTCACATTGTGAATGAGGCGAATTGTCTCCACACACATCCATATTCATCCTACCATCAACTGCTGAACAATTCAGATCGCTCCAGTTTGCTGCTCAAAAAATACAGCAGAAGAACTTTGTGATTGCATGCTTAGTTGAGCTCTGTGCCATGGAGTGGCGCAGAAAGGAGGAGGAGACTCAGAGAGCCAGATGTGTGGCTCCACGCGGCTCTCGTCTCGCTCATTTTCTCAAACATCAGGCGCAGCAGGTGGAACATCTGCAGGAGCACGCTGATGAGCACTGGAAGGAGACTTGGCGTCACTGTCCTTCTTCAGCATACTGCAGCAGGGTTTAATTGTGCACACGTCAGAGAAGAACGCTGTCACGCTCTATTAAGGATTACCACTAATCAAAATTGATCAACACGCTCAGTTGCGACCACCACGACATGAGGCAAATGAGGGTAGCGCGTGACAGTCTTGGAAGATTTTTTGAGAGCCAAAAACATGCTCCATGAAAATCACAAATATCACACACCAACACGCACTATTAAGAAACCTATTCAGATGTGTTAATTCACGTTAAGAATGTCAGGAATGTGCCAAGAACGACGCAAATATGACATTCGTAACACGTCCTGCCAATCTGTAAGCGCAGCATTACTGACACCTAAAAAAAGACGTGACATTTTTTGGAAATAAGTCATAATATTTCAATAATACAGCTGTAATATGAGAAAAATGTTGCAACATTCTCTTAATAAAAATTATATCTTTAACTCTGCCAAGGTTGTTTTGCATTTATTATTATCATTATTTGTCACCACAACACAAATACTAATGAATGGCTGAAAAAACAAAAAGGGTTTGAGGCTGCAACAAAAACCCGATTAAAAAAATTTAAAATGAAGATGATTTACATACAGTAACGACACAGAACCAGGGCACGGCAAACATATTTAAAAACTGATATTGAAATTTCTTATTATGTTTTCTCAGTGTAGCCTAAATACGACCACACTATGGGCTGGTATCACCGATGAGAAGGAGTAGAATTGGCGTGGCACGGGATGGGCGTGGCTGGAAGTCTGGTAATGAACGGACTTCTTCCAGGTTGTAATTCTTGTGTCTTTGAAGAGCAGCTTATGAATATATGTAAATACAAACTACACTTGATAAGATTGCGCCTCCTCTATTAAGACCACGCCTTCCCAAGACACAGTCGCCTTGGTTCAATGATTACTTGCGTGACCTCAGGCAGAAGGCCAGAGGTTTGGTGGAGCTCCAAATGATTGTGTTACACCTTCCATGGCATGATGCTATCTTAGATTATAAGCATGCACTACTGGTTACAAAGTGGGCCTATTATTCTGATTTGATTAATAAAAATAAGCATAATTCAAAGTTTTTGACACTTAGTCGTTCTCCCTTTTCAGCACAGGACTCCTTGGATTATTTCGAGAAGAAAATAGAAGACATTAGGTTCAACATATCTTAGCACACCTTGGCCCAGCCACTGCACCCTGCTATTGAGGTGGGTGCTACCAGAGGTGTTACCTAGATTTACAGAATTTGACAGTATCTCACTATAAGCGTGTTGTCGAAACCTGTGACATCTACAAAAAGCACAACCTGCTTATTTGATCCTATACCAACAAAACTGTTTAAGAACCTGTGGTCCACTCTTGGGCCAACTGTGCTGGAAATTGTTGATCTCTCGTTAACCTCTGGATCTGTTCCTAAATGGTTTAAATCTGCAGTGATTAAACCATTACTTAAGAAACCTAATCTTGACCCTAGTGTATTGAAAACTATCATCCGATATCAAATCTACCATTTTGTTCTAAAATTCTGGAAAAAGTGGTGTCACGGCAGCACGTGGACTATCTTACTGAGAATAATCTCTTTGAGCCACTGCAGTCTGCTTTTAGAACATATCATTCCACAGAGACGGCTCTCACTAAAGTGGTGAATGACCTTCTGCGAGCAATGGACTGACACCACTATGGTTTTGGTGCTGTTAGATCTTAGTGCTGCATTTGATACCGTGGATCATCATATTTTAATCGATAGGCTGGAGAATCATTTTGGGATTACTGGAAGGGTCCTTGCGTGGTTGATGTCATACCTGTCCAGTCATTCTCACTGTGTTTTGTATAATAACACTACATCTAACCTTAGTGACATGAAATTCGGGGTTCCACAGGGATCTGTTTTAGGCCCCCTGCTTTTCTCCCTTTATGTAGCACCCCTTGGGCATATACTGGGGCATTTTGGGATTGACTTTCATTGTTACGCTGATGATACTCAATTGTACATGTTGATAACTGCTGGTAATCTCACTTACACAAAATCCTTAGAAGATTGCCTTGCAGCAGTGAGAACCTGGATGTCTAGTAACTTCCTACTTTTAAACTCTGATAAGACTGAAATCATGGTTCTTGGTCCAGCGAGACATCAGCATCAATTTGACCAGCTAGCCCTTAGTTTAGGTTTGTGTGTTATACATCAAATGGACAAAATGAGAAACCTTGGGGTAATTTTTGATCCTACGTTGTCCTTTGATCTCCACATTAGAGATATTACGAGGACAGCTTTCTTCCATCTGTGAAATATAGCAAGGATTCATCCCATCCTGTCTATGGCTGATGCTGAGACCCTGATTCATGCACTCATCTCTTCTAGATTGGAGTACTGCAATTCTCTATTTTCTGGTTTACCACAGTCCAGCATTAGGGGTCTTCAATTGGTTCAAAATGCTACTGCAAGACTTTTGACATGAAGCAGAAGGTTTGACCACATTACACCTGTTCTGGCATCCCTTCATTGGCTTCCTGTCTCTCTGAGATCAGATTTTAAGGTGCTGTTACTGGCCTATAAAATTGTTCAGACTGGCACCTCCCTGCCTGGCTGACCTGGTTGAGCCCTACATGCTGGCACGGGCCTTGCGTTCACAGGGTGCAGGACTGCTGTGTGTTCCAAGGGTGAATAAAAAGTCTGCGGGTGCCCCGGCTCTGTGGAATGATCTCCCGGCGCAACAGTCTGACTCTGTGGAGTTTTTTAAGTCTAGATCAAAGACCCATCTATTTTCCCTGTTTTAGCATTAGTATTTTATGTTATTGCGTGTTTTTTATTCTTTTTACTTTTTATGCTTTTATTCTTTTATTGTGCTTTTTAATCTTTTAATTCAATTTGTTCTGCTTTTCAAGTTGTGTTGTGTGAAGCACCTTGAGGCGACCCCGTTGTGAATTGGTGCTATATAAATTAATAAATTTGAAATTTGACATACTTAATGTAAAACATTTAAAGCTAAGTGTTTTCTTTGGTTGCTGGATTGGTGGCTTTGGCGGGGGGGCACTGGATTGAGGCATAGCTTTAGCGCTATTACCTCCCAACAAATTAAAGTTAAATAATTTTGTAAAATCCTTAATTGGGTGACACAGTGTGTCGTATGTTCGCTAACAAGCTTGACTGGGTTATTGTTACTATTTGCTACAAATTGCTAAGTTAACGTAAGGAACCACTGTAGTGATTTAACTAAGCTAGTCAACATAGTCGCAACCCAGATTACATGAAAGGAATTTATCTGTATTTTCCTGTCTAATCTTACATTTGACTACAAACTATATCAATCAGTTTTTCAAAGAGTTTGTACTTTTTTTTTGTATTGGAGTACGTGATACTGCTAGCTAATTGACTGGACGTTTAACTTTTGTAACGTTGAACCCGATGCAAATTGTTCACGTGGATTACTCCGTGCCGGATTGAGTTTATTAGACTGTACCTTTTAGGTTCCGGTGAAAAACAAGACCATCTGGCTGCTGACGAGCTAAAATGGAGCATAAGGACAGAAAAACAAAAAACAAACAAACAGAAGTTTAAAAACACTAAAGTTTTACTTAAATGGTGGATTTTTGACTCGACTGTCTCAGTCGCTGGTTTTTACACTTTTAAATAATATCAGCATCATTAGCATAAATCTTTTGAGTTGTTGCATGTTTATACGTCTCACTTTCCATAAAGCTATGTAGATATTTGTTGTTAAAAAAAAATCACTGGTTCAATAAAAAGTTTCCATTTGCGTACGTCTGTGGGGCGGAAAAACAGTTTAACTACGGAGATGGACACAGAACACAGAGGACAGAAATGACTTGAAGCAGCTACGCATGCATGAACATTGATACACACATTATCTATCTCTCTCACACACACACACACACACACACACACACACACACACACACACACACACACACACACACACACACACACACACACACACACACACACACAGACCAGCGGCCTCATTTATAAAAGCCACTGTGGAATTCATACTGAAAATTTAAAATAGTCTGATTTAACTTCGTGTGAACTCAAATCATGAGGGGTGGACGCCTCTTGAATTCCCGTGACCCACCATTGATGAACGATCTACAAGTAGAATCCATCAAGTACGTCCAGTCGTCCACGCAAGTCCAGTTAATTCTACCAAATACGGTAGAATTGAGATCATTCCTGAAAAATGGGGCTGAACACTCCGCAGGAGTCCCCTGATTTGACCAAAAACAACCAGGGAAAGTTGGCGTCTGCCAGTCACGGTCGTCATGAATGTTACATCACTTCTCCCTCATTAATCAACCAATGTGAACTCGGGATCGTGAGCAGTTCGCTCTACCAGCTCAGCCTTGGTCACACCGTAACATCTATAATCTGATCTGATGGTTGCGAGAACTGACATTCACCCTTTGTAGAGGCTGCAGTGCCACCTTGTGGTGGTTGGAGTGAAGTACAAATGAGTGACATGAGCTTGCTCAGGCGCCAAACCAATAATAATGAGTTCAAGTCAATAAAATTTCCATTTATGTCATCTAAACCCCAGAATATTTGTGGGATTTACACTATAGACAACATTCGATGCCCCCTGATTATCTCAGCGGCAAACTGCCGCCTGATCTTTAACTGGGTCACGTTAATTAGCGCCTGACTCTTTTAAAATCTTAGTGGTAAATTTTTATATAAATAAATATGGTACACATTAACAACACTGGAGTAAAACTCTTGCAGTTGGCAGACAGAATCTGAACCAATTATTTGACATTAAAGAACCGCGATATCCCGCTAATGATCAGTACAAATGCACCAGAGGTCCTGTACAGGAGTGCACCTTTTCAAGTTTAAATACTTCACAAATCTTATGTTATCATCTTATCATATCACGTCATAAAATGACGGCTGATATTTTCAAGCCCCGTTTTGTGCGTATGCGACGATTATACGCAAGGCCCCCCGTGACATAGCATTGGGTCATCTCTTAAAGTACGTCAGTGCAGGTCAAATACTGTAAGAAATGACGTGACGCCGCACAAACAAACAAGCAGCACGAGCACGGAATTGAGTCACAGATGGTCTAGTATAATTCCTGGAGTGCTCAGACTGGAAAAGTTCAAGAGCTTTCATTGCAAAGGTTTTTTATCTCCTATTTCAATAAATACTGTGTGTCTGATTGTGTTTCATGTGTGTACATGTTTGTGTGTGTATGTGGTTAATTGTACACTTGTGGGCGTGTCTAGGCCACAGTCTCGTCTCCGAAGTAGGAGAATCCTTTGAACTCGTCTTGGTTGATCTGTTTGACAATGCTGTCGTCGACCGGCGTCAGCACGGGTTCCTCACGCGTGAAGTCCTGGTCAAAATTGTTCACGTCTCTTTTGGTTTTCTGCGATTAAAAAAAAAAAGAAGACGAGGGAAGAAAGTTAAAGCATGAACCCTTGGTGGATGATAGGTGTCAGGTGGATTTGGAGATTCTAGTGACTGTTATAAAAAAGTAGAATATGTTTTCAAATCAGTGAACAAAAACAAACACACAAACATGTCTTTGCTTTTCTGCTCTATGGTAGCAAATATTTTTGTCTGACATCGCAACTCAATGCTATTCTCTGATATCCAGAAGGTTCTAGTTCTTTTCTGCCCTCTAGTGGATCAGGCTTTGAACTCTTTGGTTACAGGCTAGCTACACAGGAACGTTTACGACTAAGATTGCATGTTTTTTCTGTCTGTGCACGGTTCAGCGGTCACAGTTGGGTAGAGCACTCAGAGTCTTGATTGCTAACAGTAAGCGGGTTTCTGTTCCCCTCCGAACTGTGCAGTTTGAAGTCATGAACTGGAAAATACGTTAAATGGAATTGTGAATAAACTCAAATATCGCAATGAAGATGACGCTTCATGGAACCAGTTTCTCAGGCGATTCAAAATACAAGGTTTTTTTTTTTTTTTTTTAAGAAAAACTGTAATGGAAACACTTTTTACATGACGACGGGCCACAAGACACACAACAAGAGTCACATGACATCCTAAAATAAATGACATTGGTGTAGATGTGGATTAAAAAAGAGACACAACAATGAAAGGGCAATGACAATTATAATTACAGTTCTTGCAAGAGCCTCACCAGAATGATCGTTTTACCGCAAGATGACAAAACTCAGCGGTGGCCTTCAATGACTCAATAAAAACAATATCATTTCACAACTAATTTTTAAAATCAACAATCTGAAAATATCTTTTACGCAAGTCGGTAGTGGAAACTCAGCTTGTGTTTTTAATACAACTGAACTCGAGCTCTTGCTGATATTCTGTTGTACCTGAATTAATGTTAAACATCCGCCAGGTGGAGATATTGCTCCATTTCAAGAACCCTGGGACACAAGCCGATCCCCCTGTTGCTCATATTAGTAGACAGGGTTGGTATCAAACATCTATACTTTTGTGGCCCCTCTCTAAATGCTCCAGTACTATGAGTACTGAAAAATACCTTCATATTTAATACCAAAGTTTAATACCCAAGTTGTGAATCTCAGCATTCGTGAGCAGTGACCAGCATGCAAGCATGCTTGCACCAACATGTAAGAATGCTGGTGATTGGCTGGCTAACGTTACATTACCACAAACAGACTGCAAATAAAAACAAAACCCATTACACTGAGGGAACTGGGTCACGTGTGTTGTGCTTTTCTCTCTGCAGTACTATGGTGGGTCAGTAGTTCCAGCAGCCATCTCAGTTCCCAGTTCCTCAATTTGATGCAGCCCCTCTCCCCATCTTATTTATATGAACAGATGTTGAAATTGTGGCAAATGCAGTCTGTATCATTATGTTTTTATCTTGAGTGGGAAAATGTAGGGTGCTTAAACATACAATTAGTTTAACTTCTGTGAATGTGCATAAGGCAGCTGCAGTGGTGGGCACAGATAACCAAAAAATTAACTTCGATAACAGATAATCAGATAACTGAAAAGTTATCTTTGATAAAGATAAAACGATAAATCACCCAAAAATGTATCGGATGTTACAGATAACCAATAAATTCCAGTATTATCTCTGTTACACTTACAACTACTAACAAGCTGATTTTGAGTTTTAACACCAGGATCGTTTCCGGTAGCATCAAAAACAACAACAGACCCAAACAATGAACCAGCACTTCTGTCTTTGAACCTCTTGCCCCCTGCTGGAAGCTCCTGTTTACTACATGGCTTCCAACACAGAAGCAAGCTGAGAGAAGCCACAAAGCCCAACTCTCTACCCAATCACAACGCTCCAGTCAGGCAGAGGTCTTGGAAAATAAAGCAATGCTGAGTTATGATTTGGTGTATAAATAAAATGAATACCGATAGAATAACTCCATTAATGTGAATTATGTCATTTGTACAAAGTTAAAATATAACATATATCTTTTAATGTTGAATAATGCACTAATTCTGAAGTTTTGTAACAAACAGACAGATCGCAAAGGATTCTGGGTAAAATGTGCCTCTGCTAAACACTGACTGGTTGCGTCATTCATTATGTAAACCAACACGGTAATGTGACGTGTGTCGTGTGTTGGTGTTTACAGAAAAATGTGCTTTTGTAAAATATTCCATTTTTTTATTTGTAAAAACAGGTATTTTAAAAAAAAAGCCAAGTCCTGCATCGTTTAGTATACATGGAGTAATGAGCTGCGTTTAACATCTCACAACCACCTCTTGCACTGTGCCTGTGCAAACACCGCAGACCTGTCTTGTAATTTTTTTTGTTTTGTTTAATTTTTTTTAAACTTTGATGTCTCCCATTGAGGGTTTTTGTAAATTAAGTTTGAAAAAAAAGCTTCTGTTTACGTTTTGCTTCTGGAAACACTAGTCCAACGTGTTGTTTCTGAACGTACAATGTGTGTGAGAACATAAATCGTGCGGTCTGAACTTTTACACCGTGCGGTTCTGTGGTACAGTTTGAGCTGGAACCGAGTACAGTGATTGAAAATATCAGCCCAGCTTCAGTTTGAATACTGCCATGAACACTACTAGCCAGTAGGTGGCAGTAGAAACTTGCCAAAACAAAATTCCAGATAATCTGTGTCTGCTGCTACTCTGCTACGTTTAAGATGTGTGGAATTTAATAAACGCAAACACAATAACGTCTATAAACCCAGAGAATATATTCACAAGAGTTTTAGGCACTAGAGTTTAATGCTGTTGTCCTGATCAGAGTGTCTCAAATGCATTTTTCATGTCGTGAACGTACTGAGATTATCCTATACCCATAATGCATCTGGACACACCATGTCTACAATAAAACTTTAAAAATCAGCGCATTGCTTTAAAACTAAAACATATATCTGATATTTTGACTTTATAAAACTTCAGACGTGACATTAATTTAAATAACTTGTCCGAAATTAATTTGGTCAAAATTTGAACAATAAGTTAAAAATGTATGCCGCTGGATGACTTGGGTGATATTGCCGTCGTATCAGTATGGGGTTAAAAGAAATGAGTTTTTTTTTTTTGGTGACCAGTTCTCCTTTGCCTGCAGAGGATAGAGTGTTTTTTTTCTAGAAGCAGCTCTCCTCTTTTTGCAGAGGGTAGAACTACACATCTGCTACAAAACATTTAACAGGTAGGTGTTCAACTGATTTTAAATTTTATAAGAGTTTATAGCTGTTCAGCTTTGTTTACCGCGTTAACAGTCTAAAAATTATCGGACAAAAATTTATCAGAAGATAATAAGTCCGATTCAATGTTATCTGAAAAGATAATCCCATAATGAAAACTTTATCTTTGATAATTATCGGTTATCAGATTATCGGAACTGTGCCCACCACTGTGCCCACCATCTGTAAAATAAAACAAAGGTTTGTACCGTCATGAAATTTTTATTAAACTAGTTGTTTATTTTAAAAAAACTGGTATCAAAAAAATTATCATTCAGGAACAGATATCAAAGTCAAGTTATCACAACTGGTATCGGTATTGGAAATTTTTTATTGCAAATTTTCGTAGTTGTCGATGTTAGTTGCTGTTTACGTATTTGTAGTACAAAGGTGCTTTATAAGTGTACCTAATAAAGTGGCTACAGGTGTAACATTCACATTTCAGCTTCCTGATCTGTGAACAGGATCCTGTGTTTCAGAGTGACAGGTGTCTCTACAGAGGATCTGGGGTTCGATTCCACCAATTCCCAATTGTTCATTCTCTTTGAGGATCCAGCATAAAACGTGTACCAAAGTCCATATGTGGATCACAAAGATCGGAGTTCTGGTTTGGGTGAGTTGAAGGTGGATTAGTCGCCATGGCAACCCTTAACGGAAGCAGCCGAAAGAAAAACTTAGGTAAAAGTGTGTGTGAACTCACAATGCGGGGTTTGAATGGTGGCCTGATCTTCCTCTGCTCCAGCAGCGTCCAGTCGATATCTCTGAAGAAAGGGTGGAGCTTAATGGCTTCCTCCAAACCCTGGGCTACCACACAGCCCAGGCGCTTGCTCGGACTTTTGGTCATGAACTGAGAGACAGAGAGGAAGAAGAGCTTATAGGTCACAAGACACACAACGAGTCACATGACATTCTAAAATAAATGGCACTGTAGATGTGGGTTAACATGCTCATGTCACAGAATACAATGCTAACAGGCGCCACATAATGCAGTGCTAACATGAGCATGAAAACCCAATAGCATCACATAATGTGATGGTAAAATATGTCACATCATAGGATGCTAATAGGCTGACATCAGCATGAAAACTCACTAGTATCACACAGTGGTAACAAGTATCACATAATATGATGCTAACAGGCTAATGTTAGCACAGCGCCACATAACATGATGCTAACAGGTGATATATTATCATCTACTCAGCTCAAAGCAGCGTACAGCGCAAGTGTCATTATTTGTTTCCGCCAGATGCGCTCATCATTTTCACACCCACCTCTCAGTCCACCTGCACACACCCGTGGGTGTTTTGGTCTTAAAACGAGCTGTGGTTCGGCACAGAGTGCTGTTCGTGCTGCGTGTTTTTAACACGCAGAACCCTTTGCTCGCCAGAAAACCTCTCACTTTTGAGTTAGCTATCTAAACAGTAGTGCACCAGTTCATGCTGCTGCACCTGAAGACAGCAGGAGGTGATTGGTTCATTTCACAATGCACCCAAAACTCACCCATCACGAATTAAGTGTCTCAGTACAACCCCTTTGAGCCCTGCTTCTGACTGTGTTCGCTGTGTAAATAGCAAAGTTTTAACTGGACTGTACGCTATAAATCAGACCCACCCAATTTGGGATTCACGGGTTCCCTGTCATTTGAGCCGTCATGTTACCCTACCTGATGTTTATTTCTTTGGGGCTCGCTGCAGTTCCACATCCAACCACAAACTTGTGTTGAAATTGCGGCGCACTGTGCACTTTCTGTGATAGTCAGTGCACTTCAGTTCCCTTAGAACTCTTTTTTTTTGAGTGAACATTACCATCTAGTGGGCTCAGAAAAAAAAAAAAAAACAAAAAAACACCAAATTCTTCATGAGGCCTTGTTTTGCCATCACTACGTCATGGAAGAATGTTATACAAGCGGGAGCATTTTGTAATGTGTGAGCTAATCAGTTTTTCAATATTAAGTGAAATTTTCATCACAAAGGTGGACAGTACAGCTTTTTCAACTTCATTTTCTTTTGTCAACTTCATTTTAGTACACACAGTACAAACAAAACAAACAACAAGAAGTCAACAGACGGGGACATCAGGAGTCAGGTGGGAAACTTGACATTCAGACTCCACATGTGGTACAATGCAGCAAAAGATCATTCAAATAGAAAAAAAACAAAAACAAAAGAAAAAAATCACGGGTTACCCATAATAGTATCACTACAGTAGTGTTCAGAATAATAGTAGTGCTATGTGACTAAAAAGATTAATCCAGGTTTTGAGTATATTTCTTATTGTTACATAGGAAACAAGGTACCAGTAGATTCAGTAGATTCTCACAAATCCAACAAGACCAAGCATTCATGATATGCACACTCTTAAGGCTATGAAATTGGGCTATTAGTAAAAAAAGTATAAAAGGGGGTGTTCACAATAATAGTAGCATTTGCTGTTGACACTACAAACTCAAAACTATTATGTTCAAACTGCTTTTTTAGCAATCCTGTGAATCACTAAACTAGTATTTAGTTGTATAACCAGTTTTTCATGATTTCTTCACATCTGCGAGGCATTAATTTTGTTGGTTTGGAACCAAGATTTTGCTCCTTTACTAGTGTGCTTGGGGTCATTGTCTTGTTGAAACACCCATTTCAAGGGCATGTCCTCTTCAGCATAAGGCAACATGACCTCTTCAAGTATTTTGACATATCCAAACTGATCCATAATACCTGGTATGTGATATATAGGCCCAACACCATAGTAGGAGAAACATGCCCATATCATGATGCTTGCACCACCATCCTTCACTGTCTTCACTGTGAACTGTGGCTTGAATTCAGAGTTTGGGGGTCATCTCACAAGCTGTCTGCGGCCCTTGGACCCAAAAAGAACAATTTTACTGTCATCAGTCCACAAAATATTCCTCCATTTCTCTTTAGTTGATGTGTTCTTTGGTAAATTGTAACCTCTTCTGCACATTGTTTCTGTGTAGGCTCTCAGTTGTCCAGGTGATTTCCATAGTAGTGAAGCTTGAATCTTCGACTGGACTGGGTTGCTTGACGGGAGGACGTTTCGCTTCAAATCACAGAAGCTTCCTCAGCTAAAATTCTTGCTCTGGTAGTCTGACTTCTGTCTTGACTCTTGGACTCTTCACAAGAGTCAGACAGAAGTCAGACTTCCAGAGCAAGAATTTTAGCTGAGGAAGCTTCTGCGATTTGAAGCGAAATGTCCTCGCGTTAAGCAACCCAGTCCAGTCTTAGATTCAAGCTTCTCTACTATGGAAATCACCTGGACAACTGAGAGCCTACACAGAAACAGTTTGCACCATTAATCCACCGTACTGTCCCACATCATATACACTCTGTGATTTTTTTTTTTTTTTTTTGGCTGTGTTTCAGCAATATGGACAGGGACTGGCATGTTTGACAGAGCAGACCACAGCCTGCTGCTGGGACAGCCTGTCCACGCCACATGTGCTCCACATCAATGAAGTCCCTGCTAGGTTTCATCATGTCATTAATACTCCAGTGCAGTCGTCACTACTTATTTAGTTCTACTGTGTCCTGACTCGGCCACGTCCTCAACACATATTTCTTGAACATGTCCAAAGTTTGCCCACATCCTCCATGTTCATGGAGACCAGGCCACACCCTTATCCATTTCTTACTGCATCCACCCACTTTGTTTGGGAGGTAGTGGAAACATGGCGGGAGTTCAACTAACCGCTTTGAGAATGGACACGGCCTCCTTGCTGAGCCAGACGGGGTAGAGGACATCGTCATGGAGGATGGACTCAAACAGGTCGTCTTCATTGTCGGCTTCAAACGGCGGCTGCCCTGCCATCATCTCGTACATCAGCACCCCCAGTGCCCACCAGTCCACCGACGGACCATAGTCCAGCTCCTGGAGGATCTACAAACACAAAGAGGGACACGCCTGCAGTTTGACTCGAGTGTGTCTTCTGTGGTTCATCTGTGTGGCACTTTAAAGTGCACACATGCACACACACACACACACACTCGCGCACACACTTTTAAGTCATTCAAAAGCACAAATTAATTTGTAGGTTTTGCTAAAGAAATAAATGAGCCACAGCAGAGTGCGTTCCTCACTTAGAGAAACATGCACAAATGTAGAATTTCAAGTAAGTTTAAAATATAAAAACAATATTAAAAAAGCTTTAAAACTAAAAGTCAAGCTGCTTGTACTGAAGTGGGACTTTGAGGACTGAATTTTAACATTACTATATTTACAGCATTTTGGGGGCTCAGAGTTGCAAGATCCCAGTTTCAACCACAGACTCTATATACCGGACAGCAGTGGCAGCTGGTGAAAAACAGTCTTGGTGGGGCTGCTGTGCCAATAGATTCCCTTGCCTTGTCCAGTACAGGCATTCAAGTGAACAGTCAGAAAATTACTACAATTCCACAATAATCATTTCATGTCCTTCTCAAAATCAGCAGTTTTACAGATCAAGTTAACCATTTACAGCTATATTAGGCCTCATTTCTACTTTGGAAAGGAACAGTATCAAATGCAACACTCAAGTTCTTGAGCAAAGAACATTTCACCATTTGACACCAATTACACACATAGTACACCAAACTGTACTGCACTGCCATTATCTTCAGACAAACCGATCCTGGGGTTCACAATGACACCGACCTTAACAAAATAGAAAATATCACCAAATTTACACTCTTTAAAAACATGGACAAATTCTTCAATTGACAAAAGAACATTATGTACATAGTACAATGTTCACACCACCTTCAGAGAGAGAGACAGAGTGTGTGAGAGAGAGTGTGTGTGTGTGAGAGAGAGAGAGAGCGAGAGAAAATGTTTGTGTGTCTGTGTGTGTGTGTGTGTGTGTGAGAGAGTGAGTGTGAGAGAGAGAGAGAAAATTAAGGTAATATTTTGCATGAACATTACTGAGTGGAATAGAGGCAAAAAAGAAGCTTGAAAAACTTAAATTAAATAACTTGACTAACTAATAACACCAAAACCTTTAAATTTAATTGGTTAAAATTAATTAACAGTGTAGAGGACAAAGCAAATTAAGTTTACAAAACCACTTAATTAAATGCGTTGCTAAACTTAGGTTTGTCTGATTATAAGTGTCTTGTGTGAACTCAGTGGCTGAGTTAGAATTTCTTTAAAAAACATGCAAATTGCTATTTTAGGGTTTTGTTTTGTTTTTAAACTGAGCAAATAATTTGTTTTAAACTGTGGAATACTCCAAAGAATATTTCACTTCTGTGAACTGATCCTCATAACGTGTTAAGTGAAATCAAAATACCAGCAAGGCTGCAGCTTTGAACACTGTTACAAACAGCCCCAGCCTCCCCTATTGCCATTCTAACTGGTCTGCTGTCCCAAAAAAGGTCACAGCTTTGACCCCCTAAAACAAATAAAAAAAAACATCACTCATTCGATTTATCTTAAATTTTCACCCTCGTTTCCACACCAGGAGCAACATTCGGGAATAAATCCGAGCAGCTCGTCAGCTCACCTGAAGAGGTGGATTCGCTCCTTTCCATCCGCGTAGATCAGCAGCCTCCGTGACGTGTGCGCGCTGACTGTGTGAATGAAGCCTGACACGGTTTATAACGAGTCAGACAAACGTCTCTCCTCCAACCGGGATGTGCAACTGTCATTAAACCACGAGAAAGATCTGATGTGCGCACCTCCATGCGCCTCCAAAAGGATCCCTGCCAAACTTTGGTGTCATTGATTAGATTAGTTTTGTCCCGTTTTAAACCTCCGAAGAGTTCTTCAACTTACTCCAGCAAAACACACGGAGACAAAATAAAAATAAATAAATATAACCCAAATGTCGTCGTCGCTCTTCCTGACTGACAGCTGCAGTGTCACATATATCACTGACTGTAATCTAACGTTCCCGCATTTTTGTAGCAAGGGCTAAAATTCCGGCGCCCCAACGCCATTGATTTTGGCAATGTTGATTTGCCAAATATTTATTAATTTTCTCTAGTAACTACATACAATTGGTTATTTCGCTGCACTTCAAGGGCGCTTTGAATGGCGCCCAAGACGAGGAACGTACGTTTTCTGCTCCTGTCGATGGAAATGCACTGTTGAATGAGAGTCAGTTGGAGGAAGTGTTGTTTTAATCATTCATATTACATGTAGGCACATACAAGTAAGTAAAACTGACATAATACTTTTTAAATATATATGACTTTTCCCCTCCACATCTAGGAGGGCAGCGCCCGAGCGCCCCCTATGGGCCGGCCGCCACTGCTGGACAGAGTCTGCGTGACATCACCCATCGCTTTTCTATAGATTCAGATTCTTTGTCATCATTGTAACACCTACAATATAGAGACCTGGAACAGCCGAAATGACCCCCTTTTCTGGGCGTCACTATGTTGAGAGCCCCATCGGCACTGATTCACAATGAACTCATTAATGCATAAAGTGGTGGAGCATGGGTGGCTCAGTGTGTCACTAAAAAGTCTGAACACGCCCCCCTCCCAAGTCCAAAGCACAAGCTAACTGCTAACCTCTGTTTGGGTGTTTATTAATTCATATTTTTAGGGACAGTCAGTGCTGAGCTCAAAAGTATTTCACTGGTATATATATATATATATCACGGTATCATCTGCAAACAGTCAAATATGAATTTCAACTTATGAAAAAAGTGTGTACATTACCTCAGGTGCTATGTAGTCTGGTGTCCCACAGAAGGTGGTCGTGGTGACTCCATTGAGGATTCCCTCTTTGCACATCCCAAAGTCTGCCAACTTGCAGTGACCGTCAGCATCCAACAGTATGTTGTCCAGCTTCAAGTCTCTGTACAAGGTCATGCTAAGATTAGCAAAACAAACCTGGCCATTTGCAGTAATATTCCATAAAATGTCATTATTTTCAATTTTTGAAGAAAAAAAATAAAACAAGTGATCACAGTTGTCAAGACTCATTTGAGTCAGTTTTAGTTTAAGTTTAAAATCTTTCCAAATTAAATCTCAAATCAGGCCAAAAATCATTTTTAGCTGCAGCCAAACACATCCGAACTCCAAAAGTGTGACAGTAAGGAATTCCAGAAGCAGGAAGAATAATCATGTAATTTTGCAACAATTATCCAACAGAGATTCAGATTGCCAAATGTATTTTAGGACATTTTTGTCTCATGTTCACTAATAGTAGCAATGAACAGGAGCAAGAGAAGAGCTGGAGCTTGGGGAGAGAAAGAATGAATTGGTGTATGGGAAAAGAGAGTGAGCAGCGTTGGCGATAACAGCATCAGTGTTGACAGATGACGGGTTGGTCATGAATGCAGACGCTTTGGACTTGATGGTTGATCGCTACAAAAATGTCAACAGCTCCTTGATGCACCTATTCAATGTTTTTGACAACACAGCCGTCCAGACAAGCCAGGAACCAGAATGTCTTTCTCAAGTCAAAGGCTTACGTAACTGTTCTATTTGAATGTTCCAAAAATAAAAAGGAGGCTTAACAATCCTGTCAGAGCTGGACCGACGAGCCAGCAAAGCCTTTATTAGCTCCCTCACTTTTGTCGAATTCGCTCCAACGGAGCCAGTGCCGCACAAAGTAAACAGTAAGCTGATTATCTGCCACTAACTTACCCGCTGATCCGAGGACAAAAAACAATATTCTATAATTTAACAACGTAATTGTTATTTAAAAAAAAAAAAAAAAAATTTCATCTGGATTTTAACCACTCTTAAGGTGTTGTTGTAATTCCTCATTTTTTATGAAAATATCATTTATGTTCGTGTTCCTACATAAAGTAGATCAAGAACAAATTCAAGCAAATACCTTATATTAAGGTGATTGTAATAATTGTTAGTTGACACATTTTTTGGAGTATGTCATAGTTTTGTGTGTTTTTTTTTTTTTGTTTTTTTTACTAATTTGGGAGGTTGTGCAACTTATATTCTGGCATGATAACTATTTATAAGAGCCATTCCAAAAAATCAATGCACTAAAAAGAACCTCCAATAATAAAAATACATAAAAATCAAATGTACTCATGTTTTTATTGTCATATTTCCAAAGCTGTGGGTCAGAAATCCATGTTCATCTGCATCAAATAACATAAAATATGTTGTCCTTTGCACTTTTGTTTGTCTATCATTCTTATTTTTAGAATTTAAAAGCCCCCATGTTAAATAACAGCACATGCTGTGGTGTGCACAAGTGCTACACTGAGTTCCTGTCTATTGTTAAAGTGGACCACAGGGAAATGCTGTGTTAAAAAAAGAGTTTTCCACGTACAGAAAAAGGTGCAACTGAAACTCTGAAAAATATGGTAATAAGTATATAATAAGGCCTTTATAAGTCCTTACAGTATGTTGTGCTCATAAACAACAAAATGCTAGTGCTAAACATCATCAATATATTTAAGGTGTTGGTCTTTAGATCCGGTAGCTGCAAAAGCCATAATTAAATCTTAATAAATGCACAATTTACTCACTCTTACCGCTTACTCCAATTAAGGGTAATGGGGAAGAGGCTGGTACATTTCCCAGCATTCACAGGGAATAAGGCGGGGCACATCCTGGACAGGACACCAGTCTGTCACAGGGCTACATATTGACAGACAAACGCATTCACACCCGCACACACACCTACGGACAATTTAAAGTTTCACGTTCACCTAACCTACGTGTCTGTAAATGTGGGAGGAAGCCGGAGCACCCAGAGGGAACCCACACAAACACGTGGAGAACAAGCAAACTCCACAGAGAATGGCCACAGGTGAGAATCGATCCTATGACCTTCTTGCTGTGAGGCAACAGTGCTAACCACTAAGACACTACGCTGCCCACATGCACAACTGCCTGCTAATGCATAATGAATTTTACATCATCTCAGTAAAGCAATAAAAAAAAGTTTATCAAAACTGCTTAATTAATGTCTCGTGACCTTCTTCAGTGTTAATTTTAACACTATTCTTGACTTTACATGATTATCCTTGGTTCCAACTTAAAGTTACACCTTTGATCATTAAAAGATTATCATTAATTGTGTTAATTTTTGACACTGTTAATTTATGATTTTTTCAACATGTATTTTAAACATTTGAGGCAGTACTTTGGTACTTCAAAGTGCAACTATTTGATTATTTTTTACAATAATGCCAGAGACAAACATTCAAGTTGGGTTTGAACTCAACAGAACCATCAATAATCATTCAATCAATCAATCAATAATAAACACGTCAACACTGAAAGGATTATAACATAGAGTGTCAACGTAATACTTGAATTAAAATCTAGTCATTTTACGGTGAAAGTAGGCCGTTGAAGGCGATGTGTTTGTGGATGTTTTAGTTTTTTTCTTTGGCTGATAGAACTCAATTAATACCAGAGTCATGGTCAATAAATGATAATGTAACTATTTGTCTGTTAAATTATTCACTTTACAGTCAGGGTTCAAAGCCACTAATGAGGTGGTTTTGGTTCTAAATCAATATAATTTTATTTTTTTTTTAAATTATCTTGATGTGGGGGTAGAGTTGAGCAGTTTTGGGGTGTAGTGTCAGTGGGAGGGGCATCAATCACAGACCAAACCCACACCCATCGCCAAACAATCAATAAAACAAATATTTACATTTCCTCCAATTGTGGTTTTCACGACGAGCATGTTGTTCCCACAACTTACAGAAATCTAAATCTTTTGTGATGAATGGGCTGAAAAAAAAAAAAAAAAAAACGAAATGTACACACGTTTAAAAAAGTTTGCTAACATAACAGGAAATTTAAAAAAACAAAACAAGTGCAAACAGGTTTGATAAGTAGAAATACAGCATCTTCTAGGAATATTGTGTCGAATGCTAATGGTGGCACTTCAGTGTGATTTATACTATAATTCCGTCGCGTGAACTGATGTGAAATAATGACGTGTGAAGGAACTAAAAGCACCTCTAACAGAAGTCTGACATGTCGCCGCTTGCCGTCAGTCTTTTTAATAAATGTTTTTCTTTTCTCATATTTGAAATGCAGAGTTTAATGTTGACACAAGACTTGAGCAAAATTTTGGAGTTTGTATGATAGCATTCCAATCTTCCAACAGAAAGTTAAAATTGAAATAACTGGACACGACAACCTGCAGTGGAGCCTAATCAGACTTTCATTTAATAGATCAAATTTGGGTGAAGCAACGGTCACTGAAAATACAGATGAAGGAAAACATCCAGTCATCACCAATTCACAACTTCTAGTTATTGTTCGTAAGAGTTGTAAGAATTGACGTTTACTGATCTAAAATGGGAAGACGACTTCAAATCCTGCTTTGATTCCACTAAAATGATTAACTGAAGAGAGAAAAAAAACAAGCGTGAATACTGGCCTACCTTGCACACCTACGTGTGGAGGTAGTGCATGTTGGGGGAATGTTTTTGGATCAATGTTTGTATAAAATAACTCTTGAGGTTTGATCCAATTCAGAACACACTGGGAGGAATGTTTCAGGGTCAACCAAGGACAAAATTATTTTATTGTTAAAAAAAATAGAGTTAAAAGCAAAAGCAAAACCAATGCCTAAACGTCCAAAAAAAGTAATCCCTCACCGCCTGAGGGTGACAACAGTCTGCGGCGGGAGGTCCGAGTTCTGGTGCACATTAAGTGCTCCCTGAAGGGAGATTTGAGAAGAAGCCCTGTCCTGGGTCGACTCGGGTCCTTCATCCTGCAGCGGGTGGTGTAGTCGTCTTGTGGCGACGGTAACAGTTGTCCTCTATGATTTGTTCCGTCAGGAGCTTGTGGTGAAACGCTGTAATGCTGCCAAACCAAAGCAGCGCGCTTCCAGTTAAGACGCTCTCTATTGCGGGTTGGTAAAAGTTGATGAGGGTTTGAGTGAACAAACCGTATTTCTTTATACAAACACGGCACTTTGACACTACGTCACGCTTCTCCTTGGTTATGTAACTACTTGAGGATATTTCGAATGACTTTTTTGTAGAACTCATAGATACACTTACGGTAACATGCAACATGGTACAAAAATAAACCTACACCATATGATGTTTAGATTTCAATAGCAACTACATTTGATCGATTTTGTGACATTTAAAAGACTGAGAAAAAAGAGACAAATAATGACAATTTCTGGTTTATTTTCTATAAACCAACACATTTCTTAAACAAGTCATTTTTTTGGATCTTTCAGAGTACAAGAACAAAGTTGAGTTTAGAAGAAAATGTGTTGTTTCGGTGTGTTTTTGTCTGACTAAAGATGGCTGGAAGACGTTTGTCCTGGAGTTGTGTTTGGTTGTTCATGGCAAAGACTGTGCCTTGCTCAAAGGCATTTGGGCAGTTGATGCAGTCCAGAGCAGAACCTTTTCTTGTGTGCAGCCACAGGCAGAAAGCCTGCTGGCAAACATCTCCACACATTAGCTTTGGATTATAATCAGGGAGAACAGAGGGGATGATGGGTAATGCGCGTGTGATTGCGTTTTCCTGGCCGCGGACATTAATGTGGGTGTGACACATCACCTCACAGCCGGAAAATCTAATAGTAAGCAGCTGCAGGTGTTGAGCAGCATTAATGGAACCTTTTTGATTTATGTGAACGTTTTAGTTGTGGTTGATGAGAAGAGCTTCTTCGCCAGGCGGGAGGCGGATCAAAACGGCGAATCCTTGTTGCATAATAGGAAACAGCCTCGACGCTGGCACCGCATTTACATTGTCGGTGCGCCTCTCAACTTGCTGTCTATCACTTTAAACACTTTCACAGATACTTTAGACTCAAGTCTGTCCTATAGGCTGCACAGCTGATGTGATTTTATAACCACGTTAAAGCCAGAATTAAACATTACCAGCAGACATGAATAAAGCATCGTAGCCATCTGTTCACGAGGGTCCATTCACACCAAGACGTGATGCCACTGATGCCGGAAATGCTGGAGAAGGCAGGGGTTCAAGTTTCCTGTCTTTGACGCAGGCCGGCGTAGCTCAGCAGGGGGTGACGTTATACTGGCAGAGCTCAAAGTGTGCCAATGCTCCGCTAACTTACTGTAGGATGGAGTTCAACTGTTGCCAGCGGAAGGCGGGCACATTGATCATGCCTTCCACTGAGCAGAAGCGTAACTGATCATCGACTCAACATTTGTGATGTCATGTAATGTAGCCTGTATAAACTCGACGTAACATGGCGATTGTGCCACTTGCTACTGATGCATCGCTGAAACAGTTTCTTCATATTTCTTCACATTCCTTTATGCCCAAGGGCTCCAGAGCAGGTGGTGATGTGTCTGGTCAAGTCTCCGATGATGGCCAGTGGAGCCTGGAGGAAGGGAACAGATGACGTTCTAGCGAAGGCGATACAGTGGTAGCGGAGCTGAACTCTTGGCAGCATTTCAGCATAAATCATGAAGATTTTAAGCATGTTGAAAATTTTCCCTCAGCGTTGCCAGATGGACATCGACTTAGCTCCTACAGAGTCTGGCAGACCTCGGTGGTCTTCCTTACCTTGGTCACGTCTCTGGGCACTGAACACCTTGTACTTCCGGAGCCTCCAGGTAGGTTGGAGTTCTGGATGGCACTGGAGAATAATGGGTTTCTGGTAGTGTCACATTTAATTCTTCTCAAGTCTTTTGAAGCTAATTTGCTTTTTTTTTTCTTCCTCACATGTTTCTTGCGACCCTGTTGACTATTTCCAATAGCACGTCTGACTGTTGGGTGATCACACGGCCTCAATAGCTCGGCTACTTCAAGAGAGTTTGCATTTCTGACTTTTGACTGCCTGTTAAAAGAAGCTAGCTAATAATAACACACACCTTGATATATGGTGATATACACTGAAATGTGCATAAAAATGATGATAAGGTCAGAAAACTACCCTGATTAGTAACTGTGCTCTCAGTGTGCATCACACAAACTACTTTGTTGTTAAATACACATTACAGTCCTTTAACACATGAAAACAAATAAAGCCACAAACAACAACAACAAAAAAAAAATGCAATTAACTTCTCTGAACAAATCTGAACTTTGTCATGACACACAGAGGCTGATTTTAGTTTGTGTCACTGAGATGCTGGAACATCACTGAAGATGTTTTGTGAAAAAACACGAGTTGTAACCAAGTGAGAGTTCAGCAAATGAGCACACGCACGCGCGCGCGCACACACACACACACCAGCCTCAATTCAGAGCATTTCCTGTGTCTCATTTTACTCTTTAGTGATTTTTCCATGACGCCCTCAGCAGTGACCCCAATGCACTCTAACACTTAACCTCTGTGTGTTTGTGTGTGTGCATATATATATATATATATATATATGTGTGTGTGTGTGTGTGTGTGTTACATTTACCCATGCATATGAACTCAGTAAATTTATGAAAATAAAAATATATATTTTGCATGTCAGCATTTATAGATCTGAATGTGTGACATCATCAGTCACATGATTCTGGGCCAGGTGATTTAGGTGATATAAAATTGCCAAATTATTACACTGTAATTCTATTATACATTTTCATAGATGCACAACTTGGGTTTGATCTAGTACAGAGTTAAATTTAAAAGCTTAAACTTCTGGGGAAGATTTTTTTTAAAGATTTATTGCTTGTGTTAATAACAAAGAACAACAGCATAATAATAATAATAATAATAATAATAATAGTGCTAGTAATGTATTATGGTATCACTTTATAATAACTACACAGTTCACACATTTTTATGCATTTCTAAGCTTTTATGCAATGCTTTGTTCATCATTTGTAAAGTATTGTTAATAATTTGATTCTCATCAATAAGTCATTTGTAAACAGTTCTAAATGTTTGGTTCAATAATTAAACCCATCTTAAAGTGGTTTACAGTATAAATAGGTTTTTTTAATATCTAATAAATGATGCATTAACCATTTGTTGATAAAGAATTTATAAAGATCAATTTGAAGATGAAAATTACTAATAAACTATTTGGACCTACATTTATGCACGCCTTTATAAATGTAATGATTCAGACATACGCTGGCTTGTCGGACCAGCTCATGATTAATTCATACGTTAATCACAATTTGTTATATATTGTGTGAAGTCAGGACTTTTAATACTTTACAAAATATTTATAAATGAGTTATGAAGGTTCAGGTTCAGGTTCAGGTGACTTTATTTGTACCCGTAGGTAGATTTGACTTGCAGCGAACAGAAAAGGGCATCCATGTTAGTCAGACACAACAATAACAATGAAAACACTGAAAACACTAACGAATAACATATGCAAAACAAAGTGTAACTTGTGAGTGCCCGGTGGTGTCTGTGCTGGTGTCTTAGCTAGTGTTACTGAAACACATGCTAAGTGTCCAATAATTGAAATATTACTTACTTTAGAAATGATTAACACATTGTTTATTAAATATAATTCAGTTACTAAACATATTTCTGCTGTGCTTATTTACCAGGAACAAAACATTTATAACTGATGACAAATGACTTATGGATGGAAATTGATGTTTGAACAATGAACAATGCTTTACAAATGATGAACAAGGCAACAACTCAGTTTACATATTATTAACAAATGCCATGTGTAATTATTACAAAGTAAATGGTAAATGCATCAGACACTCAAAGCGCTTTACAATAATGCCTCACATTCACCCCGATGTCAGGGTTTTGACATGCAAGGTGCTCACTACACACCGGGAGCAACTCGGGGATGAAGGACCTTGCCCAAGGGCCCTTAGTGATTTTCCGTTCAGGTTGGGATTAGAACCAAGGATCTTCTGGCCTTAAGACCAACGCTCAACCACTAGACCATCACCTCCCGTATTACGGCATGGAGTGACTGCACTCTTGTTGTTCTTGCACATTTTGCAGTGTAAACACAAGTTTAGTTGTGTGTGTGTGTGTGTGTGTATGTATTTTCTGCCGGCTCCGTCACTGTTTACAGTTTACACCATTTATACCCCCATTTATAGATCCTCTACCTGCTTGTAGAGTCAATACCTGTTTATAGACCCTTTACCGGTTTATACATCTGCACCATTTATTTTAGGTGCCGCTGCTCTGTTGTTTATTCGGTTTATTTTGCACCAACATTTTTTCACTTTTTCACACGGTCATCATGTACAGCTGGTTTGCATGTTTGTGTTCCTAAATGTTCTTCTCCTCCAGCTACTGTGAGGGCCTCCGAATGGCCCCCTGGAGACAAAGCAAGGTCTTGAACTGAAAATCTGGAGTATCGATCGATAAAAATAAACACTTTCTTTAATGCACTGAAATTTGATAACCGTTTTTCAAAGCTGACAAAACTTGCCGGTCACTCACTGGTCATGTCAACGGGTACACTAGACCTGATTACTACAAACATCTCATCAACCAAACACATGGCAGGAACTCAATGGTGTTCGGCAAGAAGACATGGTCAAGAAAGATCTGCTGAAGTTCAAACATCAGAATAGTGAGGAAAGGAGATTTTGAATGTAGCATGGTAGTTGGTGTATTTCATCTATTGCTGGTTGACTGGTATTTACACACAACGATCGCCAAGGTCTACAGGGTGTAGCCGGAAAAAGAAGAAGCAGCCCGCGAGCGGCTGTTCTTTGGGAGAAAATACCTCATTGATTGCAGAGATGAGAGAAGAATTACCAAACTGCTTTGAGCTGATAATAAAGGCACCAGTAACTCAACCGTCTGTTCCAACAAAGATCTGCAAAACATGTGTAAGCACGAAGAAGAGTAAGACCACACCAGGCGCCACTTCCTGTCAGCTAAGAACAGGAGACTGAGGCGACAGTAGCCAAAACTACCAAAACTGCACAATGGTCTTCCATTGGGAAACGTTGCCTGATCTGAACATTCTCAATTTCTGCTGCTATATTAAGACAGTGGGGTCAGCCTCAGGAATAAAGAACATGAAAGCACAACCCCATCCTGCCTTGTATATAGAGATCAGGCTGCTGTTGGTTATGGTCCTGCAGCTCTGACGGCATCACGTCAATATGGACCAAAATCTTTGAGGAAGGTCTGTAGTGTCGTGCTAAATCAATACCATCAACAATTAAGGAAGTTCAGAAGGATGAGGAACCCATCGGCTGGAGAAGGCCAAGGACACGCCCACGTTGTCTGCCCAGGTGGTTGCAATCCAGGACCCAAGGTGGCTACGTAGTGTGGTGTTTGAGGACCACAGTCCTGACAGAGACCTCTGAGAGTTTTTCTGGTTCCTGTTTGTGTTTATGATCATTTGCATGTTTGGTGGAAATTTTTTTTCCTTCTCAGATCTCTTTTGCAACAACAAGCAAGAATTGAAAAACTGTTTCGTAATCAATCTGAGGTCACACACAAACATCTTCCTGATTTCCACCAACGGCGGTTGACGGCACGCTGGCGGTTGTATACGCTCACCCCAGAATGCTGCCCGGCCTCAGACCAGCCTGAAACTGCTTCATCTACAAGATCACATCAATCTTTTCATTTGCTCTCAAAATGAGAACGGAGAGAAAACCTAAGAGGAGGAAGAGGAAAGGAGGGCGCAGGAGACACGAGACATAATGTTCTCAAAAGACTTGTTCATTTTCTTCTGGAACAAAGTGGGTCAGGGAGAGCGAGAGAGGTGATAAGTTCAAGCAGTCAGCGCTTTTGCAGACATAACTCAGCATTTGTGGATTCACGGTGAACAGACACACCGAGCAGCAGTTCTCTGGTACTGTGCCATCCGTATTTTCCAGCTCTCAAAACTGACTTTGTCCCACTGAGTGAAAAGTCAAACAGAGACGGATCTCATGTGAAGTAAATGATAATGTCTCAAGTGGTAATGACAACACAGCATCTTGAAAAGATGACTCAGCATCTTGTAATTATGACTCAGCATGTTGTCAAGATGCCTTGTAATTCATAATGGTAAGTAGGATAAAAGTGCATAAGTATGACCTCATTCGAAGTAAATGATAATATCGCACCTCGTAACTAATGACACAGCAACATGTAGTTATGACTCAGCATCTTGTACAGATGACATAATTCCAAATTCTAAATATACGACCTCATGTCTCATAAGTATGACCTCATTCAAAGCAAATAATGTTGCACCTCGTAATGAGGACACATTCATTCACTCATTTTCTATACCTGCTTACTCCAAATAAGGGTCATGGGGATGATGACACAGCAGCTTGTAATTATGACTCAGCATCTTGCAAAGATGCTTTATAATTCCTGATTCTAAGTATGACCTAGTGTGTCATAATTGCGACCGCGTGCAAAGTAAATGATAATGTCGCAAGTGGCAATGATGACACAGCATCTTGAAAAGATGACTCAACATCTTGTAATTATGACTCAGCATGTTGTCAAGATGCCTTGTAATTCATAATGGTAAGTAGGATAAAAGTGCATCATAAGTATGACCTCATTCGAAGTAAATGATAATATCGCACCTCGTAACTAATGACACAGCAACATGTAGTTATGACTCAGCATCTTGTAAAGATGACATAATTCCAAATTCTAAATATATGACCTCATGTCTCATAAGTATGACCTCATTCAAAGTAAATAATAATGTTGCACCTCGTAATGAGGACACATTCATTCACTCATTTTCTATACCTGCTTACTCCAAATAAGGGTCATGGGGATGATGATACAGCAGCATGTAGTTATGACTCAGCATCTTGTAAAGATGACATAATTCCAAATTCTAAATATATGACCTCATGTCTCATAAGTATGACCTCATTCAAAGTAAATAATAATGTTGCATCTCGTAATGAGGACACATTCATTCACTCATTTTCTATACCTGCTTACTCCAATTAAGGGTCATGGGGATGATGACACAGCAGCTTGTAATTATGACTCACCATCTTGCAAAGATGCTTTATAATTCTTGATTCTAAGTATGACCTAGTGTGTCATAATTGTGACCGCATGCAAAGTAAATGATAATGTCGCAAGTGGCAATGATGACACAGCATCTCGAAAAGACGACTCAGCATCTTGTAAGTATGACTCCAGCAAGTTGTAAAGATGCCTCAAATGCATAATTGTAAGTACGATAACAGTGCATCATAATTATGACCTCATGTGAAGTAAATGATAATGCTGAAAAGTAATGACAACACAGCATCTTGAAAAGATGACTCAGCATCTTGTAAGTATGCCTCCAGCAAGTTGTAAAGATGCCTCAAATGCATAATTGTATGTACGATAGCAGTGCATCATAATTATGGCCTCATGTGAAGTAAATGATAATGTTGCAAGTGGTAATAATGACACATTCATTCATTTTCTATGCCTGATTACTCCAATTAGGAGTCACAGGGATAATGACAGCATCTTGTAATTATGACTCAGCATCTTGTAAAGATGCCTTAGTGTGTCATAATTATGACCTAAAGTAAATGATAATGTCCCACTTCATAATGACAATAGTTTATTGTAGTTATGACTCAGCATCTTGTAAAGATGACATAATTTCTAATTCTAAGTATGGCGTTGTGTCTCATAATTATGGCATCATGCAAAGTGAATGATGCCCCACATTGTAATGATGGCAGTATCTTGTAAAGACGCCTTATAATTCACAAATTGTGAGTATGACCGAGTGTCTCATAATCATGATCTCATGCAAAGTAAATGATAAATAACAAAAACGGCTAAGATGAAGGTTTCCACAATCTCACTTAAAATCTCCAAATGATGGCAATAAAAAATTGTTCACGAGAAGGTAAAATAATGAATAATTTGTTTGTTCATACAGAAGGATATCAGTGCATGCTGCTGACAATACTATTGTCTCGTGGACGGTAACGGACCTTGATGGACATATAATATCACTTTAAAGAGTTTGCCATTTTGTAATTACAGTTGAATTAATTCTGCAGAGAACTGATGTAATTCCTAACTGTGTTTTGTATGCTTCTGCTTCCAACATCTGACAGAGTAATACTGACTGGAAGTAAAACAGCATGACTGAAAAAACTGCGACGAAAGCCCGAGCCATTAATCATAACATCTGTGAATGCCAAGTGGAGTCAGACTAATTAAACCTCTGGATGGAAATTTAATCTTGCCAAAGTTGAAGAAAAGAAAACCAACAATGTAAGAGCCACAAAAATAACAGACTAATGTATAAAAGTTAAAATAACATTAGGTTGCATACCTACATCCAAAAAGCCTTAAAAGAACAACTATTATTATTATTATTGTTGTTATTATTATTATCATCATCATTATTGTGGCTTTTTATTGTTGTTGTGTGGAAACAATCACCGGTTAGTAACTTTTATTTACAAAGGAGTAACACTTTTAAAAAGAACAAAGTGCTTGTACAATTTACTGGCCAAACTCAACTTTTTTAATCAGGAAAACTGGTTCAGTACTTCCAACCAAAACTGCAACAACTAACTGAAGCACAAATGCAGGTGATATAAAGTCTTTGCCTGTGATAATAAAACAAAACTGGGTTTTAAAAAACCCTCCAAAATTAAATAAAATGTAGTAATCTAACAATGAACAATTTAACAGTTATTACGAAAAGGGTTTGTTATAATTGAACACTGTCTGCCATTCAATAAAAGTTGTAGTTTAAGTTGTAAAAGTTCAAACTCTTTTTCCACCTACATTTCAAACCTTGAAGGTCTGAGAGTTTGAGAATGTGAGACAGACTTTGGGCGGACAGTTAACTCTCGGTTCTGCAGCCAAAAATAATACAAAGCAAACAAAACAATTATTTCCTTGATTTTGGCTCTGATCCTAACGGTGGCTGAAATTGTGCCATGAAACCCAACGGAGCACGTAGCTGATTTAGACGTGATGATTCTAAGAACCTTTCAATGTGAGAGAATGAATGTTGCTCCAAAAGACCAAATCTGAACATCATCAAACAACACTGTCATACCAGCTATACCACCTTTACATGTCTCACTTTGAACTATTCACCTGTTAATGGAAACAAACTTTATTTTTTTGATTTCCTAATGAGTTGATGACTGCCCACTCTTTCACAACTTGTCCAACTGTCTTCAAATTTTTACAACTGAAGATTTAAAGTATCAACAAAAAGTCTGGATGTAGCTGCAAAAATGTTTTATAGTCACATTCTAAATGAGTGATGACAGAAAAGTTTTTGCCATTTTGGTCCCTACACAGTAAAACCCTCAGTGTTAATTCAAGTTGCAGAGTGTTAACATGATCACTCTTCATCTGGAATATAAATTTTTAGATCACAGAATAATTTTCCCAGGGAATTTACACATATTTTGAAGGAATGCCAAAACAAAAAAAAAAAAGATGTGAAATGGAAACATTTTTTCACATAACATTTTTTTGAGTTTCCTTCCAAATTGTACACATTTTTAACCCCTTAATGTCCGAATTTATATAGCTGTATATAAAAAAATGTTTTGTGTGTGTTTTTGCCTTTAAGTAGATGGTAAATAATGTTGAGATTATTAATTTCACTTTTGCACAAAAACTAGATAGTAATATTGGTTATTCTGGTAATGACTTTATTTTATAATGTTATAATAATACTGACGGTATGTTGCAAATTTGCGACAACGGGCATACAGGTCAATTTGGTAAGTTGCATATTTGAGTCAGAGATTGTAGCATATATGCGACGATGGGCGTTAAGGGGTTAAACTGTGCACAACACATTTTTACATTTCTTCACAATACCTTTGAAATATTTGTTTCACAAAAATTCTGCAGTGACATAAAAATACTGCAAACAGTTTTGATCTGTGCAAAGTTTTTAGTTTCTTTGCAAAACATCTGCATTCCCTCACTACATTTTCCCAAATCCATGGAATATTTTTCCATGGAGCTGCATTTCACCCCTCACATTATGTTTGAAGTCCCTCGAAATATTTGTTGCATCACAATTCTGAGGTGACACAAAAATATTGCGAAACTTTTGCAATGTAAACAATGAAGTCCTTAAACGATTATCTTGCGACATTTTTGCTTTCCCATAACAAATTTTTGAACTCAGTATTTCTGAAGATGCCTCTAAATATTTTTATTTTCTATCACAATATGTTTGAATCCATTTTGTTTTTGGAACCTAAAACACAGTGCATGAAGTTAAAAAAGGTGGCACGTAAATGCCAACATTTTGCGAGGAAACTCAAAAATGTTGAGGTGACACAAAAATACTGCAAATGTTTTGAAACATAATGCAAACATTTTGAGAGAGAATAATTACAAGGTCCTAAAAAAGGAAATGTTCAACAAGAGGAGAGAGAAATTAAGAAAAAAGAAGGGGAGAGAGATTTAAAAAAACACAACAAAAAGAAATCAAAGCTACTTTTGATTAAAGTGTCGCTTCGACTTTAAGCAAAAAAAATATTCTACCTGTAGGGTTAAAGAGACAATCAGTCTCCCTGAAGCCAGCAGACCGCGCCGGCGTGATTGCAGCGTTTGATTAGACGACACACGAAAAGCCACCAACTAAACTCTCATCAGATAAAATACGATGAGACGCTATTAAAGCCTGAAGGGAAAGTGTGGAGGTGCGGCAGCAGATAACAAGAGTCAACATTAAACTTGTAACTGATGTTTGAAGAAGCTTCTGTGATGTTACACAGAAGCTGCAGAGACACCAAGAGCTTAAAGTAAATATGTTCAGTTTCATTCACTTCCGACGGCGCTCTCATTCATCACATCAACCCATAGGGTAGAAATAAAACTCTCAGCTAAACGCCGCCGTGCCTCATCAATGTCTAAAGGTAGCAGATCTATCAGGCTGGTTGGTCAGAAATGGCTGGACACAAATGCATGGCTCGAACAAACAGCTTTGGTTGTAAAAAGGCTTTACTTGTGAGGATAGCAGAGGTTGGCAGTCCACAAAATACAGCAGTACAAAAATCATCAGGCTGAGGCGTGGTCGATCAAACAGGCAGGGGATCAGGAACACAACGAGGCAGGCAGGACTATGGAACACAAGGTACAGAGCTGGAGAGAAGGCACAAGGCGCATCAATCTGGCAAAGGACTAATGCACCCACTGAGCTTATAAAACCCCAGGTGATGAGCTGCAAATCAGGAACAGGTGTGTGTGGAAAGCACCAGAACAAGGGCGTGGCCAAAGAGAGTGAAATACCCACCACCAAGAACCAAGAGACAGACAAGAGAACTAGAGACAGATGGACCCAAGCAGAAAAACCCAGCAAGAGAAAAAACATACAGAAAACCAATGAATCAGAAAAAATAACAAAACAGACCAGAAAAATAAAACCAGATAACAAGACAAAACCTCAAACCCTGACACAGATAACCGACCTTTACCTTTTGTCACACAGTTTTCAGGTGAAATATCTTACAGAGGATTTCTGTCAGCACTGATTTGATTGGACAGTTTGAAACTGAACTAGAAGCACTCGGAGAGCGCAAACCTCCGCCAAGGCCATAGGGTCACTGACGTTACATGGAATACCCTTTGGCAAAGAGACTTAATTCACGTCGTTTCACGCATCTACCGTCATGTTTCAGATTCAGTGGTTAAACCCTTAGATATTCAGCAAATGTATTTATAAAGAGAAACTACATGAACTACACAAGTTTATTTTCTAATAAGTTTATTCAGTGAGGAGGAACAAATGCTACATTATTGTTGTGTCGTAACTTAATTTTTGTTCAGCTTTTGTGACCCGTCTTCATGAAGTTAGATGCAAAAAATGTTGAAATCTGCCCTATCCTGCAATGACAAAGAATCCTTAAATAATTACTGGATCCGGATCGTGTTCCGGATCATTACCAAAAATTACTGACTTCTAAGTTAGGCCAAGATACACCCCTGGTAAAAATTTCATTGAAATCCGTCAAGGATTTTTTTGAATAATCCTGCTAAACAAACCAACCAACCAACAAACAAACGGACACGACCGATAAACATAACCTCCTTGGCGGAGGTAATTATTTTTTTGAGTCAACAAAGATACTGATTAACTGCTTCAGCTGTAGGTGATTTCACTCATTCAGTAATAGTCAACTGTGTTTAGTAATCATTTATTAAGATGTTCATGCTAGCTAATGCCACAATAACTATTAAATAAGAGTCAACAATGTTTAGTAATTTAGTTATTTATTAACAGTGCTCATGTTAGGTAATGCTATAATAAGCTTTAATTAAGAGCCAGTTGTGTTTAGTAATCGTTTATTAACATGTTCAGGTTAATTAATGATTTCAAATTAATTAAGAGTTAACTGTGTTTAGTAAATATTTATCAATGTGTTCATGTTAGTTAATGCTGTAATGAACATGAATTAAACATTAATTGTGTTTAGTAATCATTTATTAATGGTGCTCATGTTAGTTAATGCTGTAATAAACATGTTCAGGTTAATTAATGATTACAAATTAATTAAGAGTTAACTGTGTTTAGTAAATATTTTATTTTATCAATGTTTATTTTATTTTATCAATGTGTTTGTGTTATTTAACATTATTTAATGCTGTAATAAACATCAATTAAGAGTTAATTGTGTTTAGTGATCATGTATTAATAGTGTTCATGTTAGTTAATGCTGTAATAAATATCAATTAAGAGTTAATTGTGTTAACTGTGTTTAGTAAACATTTATCAATGTGTTCATGCTATTTAATGCTGTCATAAACATCATTTAAGAGTTAACTGTGTTTAGTAATCAGTTATTACTGTAACTGTTAATGTTACTATAACTATTACTATTACTATAACTGTTAATGTTAGTTAATGCAACAATAACCATTAATTAAGAGTTAACTGTGTTTAGTAATAATTTATTAATGGTGCTCACAGTAATTAATGCTGTAATAAGCATTAATTATAAGGTAGCTGAGTGTAGTAATGGTAAATTACTAAGTTACACTTCTAAATTCACTGCTGGTTATTGGTGATGTTTGCATGAACTATTGCCAATGAAAGTCCCCTGATTGTAAAGTGTTAATTTGGTCTGTTCTGCATACAGGTTTTCCCACCAAAAAGAAGAGCTGACTTTGGTATTTTGGGGACTACACGTCTTGAGTCACGTTGTTGCTGTGTGTTGATTCGCAGATGCGCCTGTTTGCTTTCGGCTGAACAATGATATTATGGCTGAAGGATTCACACCCACAGGGAGGTCGTCTCCTCCCCCAGACGACCTCGCTGCACTTCCTGGGTCAGTGAGTTCAAACTGACGTGGACGTTTTTGTCGCTCTCACTCATTATCTAATCTAACAGCAGTTATACCAGCCTTTTTTTTTTGTGGTATGGTTGACCGGAATGACGTGCCACGACTCGTCCTGGTGACTGACGGCTCCTGAAACAAAAGCAGCTGAAGCAAACGATGATAATCTGTCACAGTTTCCCTCGATGCTCTCATGATGAACATCTGAATCTTGCAATTTTAACATTCTTTTTGAAGTTTGCCAAAACAAGAGTCAAGAATTCAAGCCCTCGTGTGTCCCTTTGCAGTCGCCCTGCACACACACACACACACACACACACACACACACTTAAATAAACAAGAAAAAAGTGCATCAAATGTCTTTTTTTTTTTTTACATTTTTATTTAATTTTTAATTCCAATACAAATTCTCCTGTCGAGAAAAGATTTGTTACTGATTGGACCAGAAGGAGCAAAAGCTCCTTCAGTGTAATTTTGACTCTGTGTTCAAATATGCACCTAATTCTTGTTTACTTCTGCGGAAGATACACCGTATGTTGCACAATCATTCAAACACCTAAAAAGAAGACTTCAAAGATGTCAGAGAAAGTTATTTGTGCCCGTGATGAGATTATCTAAAGTTCTGACCGCAACTTCAGCTCGTGACGCCACAATTCTCTGACTTTCCACTCACTGGAGTTCAGATAAAAACCACAGATTCACACAAACGTCAGATTCTTATGAGCCTGAAGGCAAATTAATTCTACTTAACCTTACAAAATATACTCTGTCCTCTTTTTTTTACATTTTGGACAGCTGTGATGGAAACTCTTCTAGAAAGCACTAATTGCACCAAAAATCATAAACACTACGACCACCTACAGTCACCAGCGTAGCTCCAGTGTCTTTGATAAAAGGTGAAAGTGAAGCACAGTCTGATTTCAAACCACACCATCAAATTAAATCAGGGGTTTCAATGGCTACATTTAGTGTTGACTTTATTAGGCTACTTTACAAAATGCAAATCCAGTTAATGGCGCAATACTAATAACAAAAACAGTAGTAGCGCTGTTACTGTGATGGAAGCATGCGAGACAAACACATCTCAAACGACCGGCTAAAGCACAATGAATAAGAAAAAAAATTCAATTTATTTTCATTTATATAGCACCAAATCACAACAAAGTTGCCTCAAGGCGCTTCACACAAGTAAGGTCAAACCTTACTAACCCCCAGAGCAAGAACACAGGTGACAGTGGTAAGGAAAAACTCCCTCTGATGATTTGAGGAAGAAACCTCAAGCAGACCAGACTCAAACAGGTGACCCTCTGCTTGGGCCATTCTACCAACACAATACAGGAAATTATCCAGGAAATTTTGGGAGATTTTGAACAAAAAAACATTTTCTTTACATGCGCTATGACGCGAGGTCTTTCAAGGTAAGATCTGAACTGGATGTGCTCACGTGCAACATTGTTCCAGTGAGTAAAGTGGAAACATTTTGTTTTGAGTCTCAAGCTACAGCCAACCAATAAAGTCACTGTAGAACGTTCACCATATCCACCACACTCTGGAACCAGTCTAGGTTGGCATCCACCCAGACAGGCAACCAGCCCACTCCCACCTCCACAGAGTAATACATTTGGTGGGACCTTTTTCAAATGGTGGGCTTTTTTCAGTTGCTGTCATCCTCAAGAACACAGGCATCTGCTTGATTATGCTCAGGGAACCCGACCATGTGGGCAAAGTGTTGTAGTTGACATTCCTGTGCAATACTAGAATGTTCAATTTGAGTCCAAGTAATCTGTGCTTTGGCATAAAATCATTCCAGCAGGAGCCTAGAACTCTCCAGAGACATCGTACCAAAGTGTCATGTAGTCATCATGCCTATTTGTGCTAGTCTGGAGACCATGTGTATTGTTGCAGAAATTGGGCAGTGCAGTCTCGTTTGAGGGCAGGCGCAAAAGGGGTAAAATATGATGCATATGATGTAATTTCTCTACTTCCGGGGATGGAAACACGGGACTTTCTCTGAGATTTTGGGCAAATTACACGCAAACAAAGTGAAAATGCAAAGAAAAAGTAACAATGCGATGGAAAGTGGACATGTGTTGTGGTTTGTTTATGACCCAGAGAACAAATGTGTCGAGGCGGTTTTGCAGGTGAGAGAATGGAGCTGCTCTGGTTAGCTGTGTACAAGGTCTGTTAGAGAACTATCCGACCTTTTTATTTTTTTAAAAACTATATGGATTTGAATCATGTGCGCTTGCATCAGCCAAGCTTGAACCTTCGTGCGCATGCGTGAGTTTTTTCACGCCTGTCGGTTGTGTCATTTGTCTGTGGGCAGGCTTTGAGTGAGCACTGGTCCAGCCCCCTCGTCGGATTTTCATTGGCAGGAAAATGGCTGAGCGATTGGAGCAGTGCTGAATCAAATTTTTCCAGAAACTGTGAGAGACAGCCAGGTGGAAACCATTCGGAAGATTCAGACGGCTTTCGGTGAGGATACTCTGGGCGTCACACAGATTAAGGATCATTACAACTGGATTAAAGACGGCCCACAGTGGCGCAGGGTGCGCCGCGCTCTGAGTGGCCATCGACAGGCTGAAAAGACCAGATCATTTCCAAAGTGAAGGCTGTGTTGATCCGGGACGTCGTCTGACTACCAGAGAAATTGTGGAAGAGGTGTACATCAGCACTTTTGCGGCACATTCCACTGTTACAGGAGATTCTGTAATGAAAGACGCGCGGAGGAATTCGTGCGTCAGGACGGAGCCGCTCATGGCGCACAACAAAAAGCACGTCCGTGTTGGAAGTCTCACAGGACAAGTTGTGACATGTCCAGCTGTTACACAATTTCTCGGATACTCACTCGAATGAAAAGCCACCGAAAGCCGTCTGAATCTTCCGAATGGTTTCCACCTGGCTGTCTCTCACAGTTTCTGGAAAAATTTGATTCAGCGCTGCTCCAATCGCTCAGCCATTTTCCTGACGATGAAAATCCGACGAGGGGGCTGGACCAGTGCTCACTCAAAGCCTGCCCACAGGCGAATGACGCAACTGACAGGCGTGAAAAAACTCACGCATGCACACAAAGGTCCAAGCTTGGCTGATGCAAGCGCACGATTCAAATCCATAGAATTAAAAAAAAAAAATAAAAAGGTCGGATAGTTTTCTAACAGACCTCGTAGGCTAACACTTACCGACACGACATTTCCTATTTGCCTTGTCTTCATTTCTCCACTGGGAACCGAAAAAACTGCAGTTTTTACGACTGCTTTGGTGATTGCAGCCAAAAACAAAACAGTACACCATTTGTCCATGTGAAGTTATGCTGTGTATATATTGCGCAACGGGAGTGGCGGTCCCCATAAATGGTCAAATCCCATGATATCACAAACACAATGTTCAAATGAGACTGTGCTGCCCTATTGGCAACCAAAAGTCATCATAAGCATGAACTGTTTTGGTTCTGGTGGATCTGCTGGTCCACTAATGGAAGGTCTGAGCGTGGTTACCTGTAAATGACTCCATGCCGGTGCAGGAACATCAGTGCAGAAGTGACTTCAGCAGCATAAAAACGAGATCGTGCCTCGTCAAACTTTCTGGACCTTTGAATTTGAAACATCAGGTCACCCCCATTAACATACTCCATCACAAAGAACAAGCGGTCCTAGAAGGAGATCAAGAAACAGACAAAACAAGCAAACTGATATAAAGAAGGTTTGAGACTTGAAACTCTTCATTTACTTCCTACTTAAAACGCAAGACCGAGAAGAACAAAGTTTGAACCCATATTAATGTTGGACACCGAATTTGTTACAAAATCGTGGACTGTTATCACTGCTCTGAAGGAACTCTTAAAGGAGAACTTGGATTTTTCAACATAATTATTTTTTAGAGATGTTTTAGGGTTCAACTACTTGGGTTAAAATGGACTTTAACTGGTCGAGTACAGAGTTAGAATGCAAACACTGTCAGGGGCTAAACAGATATACAATGTAATGGTGTGGTTCCAAGCCTCGTTCTGTTTTGGTGATGCTGCTGTCTACTAAGGTATTACAAGTCGATTGTCGACGAGAAGCTTCGTATAACAGGAACTAGTTGCCATGATAAATAAACTGTCTAGAGCTAGCTTCTAAAACTGATGTAGCATTGGTGTTTAATTTCAATTCAATTTCAATTTATTTTCATTTATATAGCGCCAAATCACAACAAGGTTGCCTCAAGGCGCTTCACACAAGTAAAGTCTAACCTTACCAACCCCCAGAGCAACAGTGGTAAGGAAAAACTCCCTCTGAGGAAGAAACTCAAGCAGACCAGACTCAAAGGGGTGACTATTTGGGTGTTGATACAAACCAAAAATCTAATACACCTTATACTTGAAGATTTTCTAACAACTAGGGTTGTTCCAATCGTGAATTGAGAGTGACTTGTGACTTCGTCTCACCTCTGGTCTCACCTCACTGGCTATGCACCTGTCCCATCTCTGTAAACAGGTGGAACACAGCCACAACAATGAGAAAAACATCTTTATTTTTTGTGGAAATTGCTATCTAATTTGCCGGTAAGAAGGTTAAATCACATGTGGCATCCTTCAGAAACAGACTGCGTACATTTCTGAAGTAGAGTGAAATCTCTTTTTAAAACTGAGCACTGCCAGTTATCATTCGAAGATTACGAAACAGAGTGAGGCTGTTGATGATCTGTGTGAGTAAAATAAGTTTGTTCCATAGTTAAATTAATAGAGCGTGCAAAACTGATTTTAAAACGTGTGTGGTGGCTCTGTGGTGAAGCAGCAGCAACAACGACTGTCTGTTTGGTCTGCTGGCGTCGCGCCCCTAAAGCAAAGCAAGAAAGAATGTGCACTTATTTGGTGATTTAGGATTATCAGACACCGATTAAAAATTCCGTTTCAATCAATCCAAAAAATGCCTTGACTGCGATGATTCTGATCGCAATCAATCAGACTGGGACATCTCGACTAACAATGGATTTATACAGCCACGTACTAGTTTAACCCTAACCCCAGCCCCTCCTCCTCCACAGTACTAGTTCAAAGCACCATCAGGATTTGAGATTCTGTCTTATATAACGGTCCACATAAGATGGATTTTCCCCCATTTGTTTTTCTGCTGCTCCTAAATGCATCTTTAAACAGGATGTCCAAATAGTTTGTTTAAATGTCCCCAGAATCTTGTCTGCACCCACCCCATCAAACATTAATAAACATTTCCTGAGTGCAATTACAAATACACAGATACTGGTTTTCCACTGCCGGAATTCCTTTGGAACAACATTCCAAAGAGAAATGCCAAGCTAAGAGTTACCTCAGGAGTTGCTCTGGATCAAACGGTTTATCACTGACATGGCTCGTAATCTCAGACAGTTAGTTTAGACAGCAGCGGCTGTCGAAAATCAGACAGGGGTTTGCTGAACACATTTTTTTCATTTAGTTCATCGTTATTTATTCCGTGCAGCAGTCCCTGACATGTCCAGCAGGTGGCAACACAAATATTACAATTTACGAATATTTTACACTTTGAAAATGTTTCATTAACCACAAACATGCAGCAGCTCAAAAGCAACGCGACTGTTGTGTGATCTTTCCATGAGAGGAAACATCGGTAAACCTTCGCCAAAAGAACAACGAACAAATGACAGGCTCCTCCCCCTGACAAACATGACGAGGGTTTGCTCTGCTTTCAGTCATGCCTGACTGTCTGGCGTTCTCCATCCTGATGTCCTTTCTAAGTGGATGAGAACAAAGCCTGATGAAGGTGCCTGCCTCAGGTCTGGTTGCTTTTGATGTTCATAATCGAGTCCTGTTCTTTACCACGCTGTCTCCTCACATCACCTCATTTTAACATCTTCACTCGCTTCAGAAACCACAGAGGTAACCGTCACAGAAACACGGCTAACAACAAGCCGGTGCTCCTTTTTTCAGCTCTGCTTCACTTTCCTGCTCGGCCTCCATGTTCCAGGCAGGACGAGTCCCGGCCCAACTATTGTATAACCTTATTTACATTTCTGGAGGGTAATTAGGCCATTTGGGAACAGCCGCGATCCCACAGTCGATTAAGACGGTTTGGTGGAAGGGGCGGCGTAAGCGGGACTCAGGTCAAACAAAGTACAGTCTCCTTCTGCACCACAAAGACCTGAGAGTGAAGCAAAGAGCTTCTGTGAAGAAAGAGGTCCAGAGGAGAACTGAGTAGAGTGCATTCCCTCACTGAGACACAACTTCAACTTACTGTCACTGGATCAGGACCAGCATGCAGATCACTACTTTAAAATCCTACATATGTAGGATTTAGCTCAGTTGTATTCAGTATTTAATGGGAAAAAACTGCATCCAAAATGAACTATTTTCCAGAGTATAAGTTGCAGATTTTTCTAACTTTTTTTTAACATAGTGTTTCCTGAGGGCGAGTATAAGAATGGACAGGAATACAGCTGCACATGTGCACACCACAGCATGTGCTGTTACTGAATACATCATCTTTTAAATTCCAAAAATAAGCAAGAAAGACTACATGCTGGGTAATACAAGGGATGTTAATTGATGCAGTGTGGTCAAAAGGAATCCTCAGACTGACACGGACAGAGACGTGACAAGTGGATTTATGCAGGAAGCCCTCAGCCTGTGGTGTGTACCAAAAGGACTTTAAAAAAAAAAAAAAACATTTGATGCATATGAGCACAGATTCCTGACCCACAGTGATGGAAACACTACAATAAAAACATGAGTACATCTTTATTTTTTTATTTTTGTGCATTGCTGTTATGTACTTTTGTTATTAGTTTATTTTGGCAGCTCTATATAAATAGACATTCTGATTTATATTACTAACTGAAAACAATAATTATATATTATTAATTAACTGATCATAAGTTATTCAAATGAAATAATTACTTATTAGTATTACTGTTAATAATAATAATAATAATAATGAATGAGTGATTTTTTTCAGGATATAAGTCGTACCAGAGCATAAGTCGTAGGTCCTCCCAAACTAGTAAAACAAAACAAAAACAAAGAAGAAGGAAAAAAACAGGACTTTCTGGCTTGTGTCTGAATGACACAGAACCCTGTTTTGACCCAAAAACACACCTCAGGGATGATCCTTAGGGATGATACAACTCATCTGGACTGTGAAGGACTTTGAAACCCTGAAGGAGGATTTGGAGCATGTGTCCGGACTGGATGTTTTAGTTTTCATACATAACCGGTTCTCCTGTAACCCAGACCTGAATAAAATGTAACTATTTCATTGGAAACTTAAAATTCTATAAAATCCCCGCCACACAGTAGCTGAGAATGCTCCTGATGCAATTTTTATTATTATTTTTTAATGTCGTCACCTTGCGATAACAAAGCTTGCTTACCCCATTATCTTGAAGTGTTATCTTTTGTTTTTTCCAGATAAAGCGTGTTGTATCACAAATTTTAACTCGTGCTATGACACGCTTGACCTCTTGTAATTTTGGGAACATCTCACCACAGTGACATTTGGTGGTGACAAGATTTAATTTGAAAGGGAGACACCCAGACAAGAACACTGATCAGAACCAGGCCCGAGTCTCCCGTGTGCTTTTGGGAAATATTATATCTTCTTTTTTAAAAGACGATGCTCCCTTGTTCCACTCCACCATGAAGATGTAGAACTGCCGATACAATAGACAAAAGTTGCACTGTGAAAAGCTTCCTCAATCCCAGCAACATGAGCCTTTAGAGTTGACACGAGTGTCTTGGTGGCTTCCCTCATCACTCTCCCTCTTCCACAGTCACTGCTGACTCCAGACAGATTTACTGTACAGCACCAGACTGTATTTCTAAAAGATGGATGGAAATGACGTTCAAGACCTATTCACTGACGTGGACATAGAGATGAATAAACACTAGAGGGGACGTTGAGCTTCTGTCTGTGATGTTTTGGTCCGCCATCTTGGGAAAGAGATTGTCATGTGACCAACCGTTGGACTGACAGTAACACAAAATTACACAACTCAAGTCGGCACTGTTGCTGTTTGTCTTTCGGCTGCCCCCCGGTTGGCCCGAGTGAGGGTGGGGGCGGGGGGCACGACAGGTTTGTCCTTCACAGCCCAAACAATCCCATGTGTCACTTCAGGATGTTTGTCCCAACAAGACAAAATGATTGGTGAATTTAAAAAAACAAAACAAAAGGACACTTCTAGACTCTGTATGTATAACTGTAAGTAATACTTAAATTAATTTAAGTGAACTATAAATAAGGAGTAAATAATGATTACAACACTACGGGTTACACCTGCTAAGCCAGCTTGTCCTGTTCAGCTGTCAGGATCGCTAAATGAGGCGCTCGACTGAACACTGGGATCAACGGGGGCAATTCAGGTCCTTGACCTTGGTGATTTTCTAATCTGACAGGGAATCAAACAGAGGATCCTCTGGTCTTGAGCACACACACTTTAACCACTAGTAAATCAACCCCCCACATGGAGGAGAAGGTATGAAATTGCCCAGATGAGGTCAAATCCGTCAATTAGTGGAGTCAAGGTCGTGTCCGTCTGCTTCTTGACCTGCTCCTTCAGGGCCGGTGGCTGACTTAGACTCTCCTTCGGATGTGGATGAAGGTCAACCTCAGATGTGTTTTTAAAGGGTTTATTTTGGTAACACTCAAGGTCATTGGGGTCAAAGTAATTGATATTCAAAGTAATTTGTATCAAACTTGGCACACATATGTAGAGGGATTCACGAACTAGGTGACCACGTCCTTACTGACCCGACCCATCTGCCACAGTGCCGAGCGTCAATCAATCAATCAATCAACAACTTGATTAATCCCACAAGGGGCAATTTCATTTGAGTAGTTTGTTAAAAAAAAAAACATAACAACATATAACAACAATAAAACTAATACAAACAAATAAAAACAGACTTAAGGAGTTAAAATTAATAAATAAATAAAAACATGGCAGACCTAAGGAGCATTTAAATGTCGAATCGCCAAAGGGATAAACAACTTTAAAAACCGGATGGTTCTACACAAGACAATACTGAGGAGTGATAATTCCCACAATGCTTTATGTTCTTCACAGGCTGAGCAGAAAGAAAGTTACGCAAGAGGAGACGGCGTGATGTTGTGTGTTTGTGCCGTGTACATGGAGTCTGGAGGGGGCGGTCGGGGTGAGGGCGGAGTCAGAGCATGGAATCACATCATGTGGCTGATAAGGATCAAAAGTCTTACATAAGAACCTCAAACCCTTTGTTTGTCCAGGAACACACACACACACACACACACACACACACACACACACACACACTGACCAGCCGCCCGAGCACCCATACATCAGTGTGTGTGTGCATGTCTGCGTGTGCATCTTTGTGTGTGTTTGAGTGTATATACATCTGTGTATGTGCACAAGTGTATGTACATCTGTGTGTCGGTGTGTGTGCATGTTTGCACATCTGTGTGTGCACGTTTGTACGTGTGTGTTTGTGTCTGTAATGTACATATCCGCCTGAATGTCACTGTGTGCATCTGTACGTGTGCGTCTGTATGTCAATGTGTATGTATCTGTACATGTGCACCTCTACATTGGTGTGTGCGTGTCTGCACGTGTGCGTGTCACGGAAAATGAGAACCATTAAAAAAAATGTTCAGAACTTGCTGAGTGTTTCAGCGTGTTTGTTTTGAGGAAAATAACAGGAATGAATAAACTGAGGAGGTGACGGCGTCATTACAGTCGAGTCCTCCAGAACATTCTGTTAAAATAAACACAAAGACGCAGAAGCTCACAAAACATTTTGACCTCACTGAATTTAGCTCCTCCTCATTTGAACTGTTACACAAGACATCCATCACAAGTTATTTAATCACAACCATATATATATATATATATATATATATATATCGACCCCGAGTGCAAACAAGGGAGCAGCTGAAGGGACTTCATGTCACTGGACTGGATGTTTAGTTTTCATATATAATCGGTGTACCAGACCGAACGGTCCGCCCCATCCCCGTAGAGACGGTGTCTGCTCCCAGACCACCAACAACCAGTAAAAATCTATTTAAGCATAAAAATTCAAAAAGAAAAAATAATATAGCACCTTCAACTGCACCACAGACTAAAACAGTTAAATGTGGTCTATTAAACATTAGGTCTCTCTCTTCTAAGTCCCTGTTAGTAAATGATATAATAATTGATCAACATATTGATTTATTCTGCCTTACAGAAACCTGGTTACAGCAGGATGAATATGTTAGTTTAAATGAGTCAACACCCCTGAGTCACACTAACTGCCAGAATGCTCGTAGCACGGGCCGAGGTGGAGGATTAGCAGCAATCTTCCACTCCAGCTTATTAATTAATCAAAAACCCAGACAGAGCTTTAATTAATTTGAAAGCTTGACTCTTAGTCTTGTCCATCCAAATTGTAAGGCCCAAAAAACAGTTTTATTTGTTGTTATCTATCGTCCTCCTGGTCGTTACTGTGAGTTTCTCTGTGAATTTTCGGACCTTTTGTCTGACTTAGTGCTTAGCTCAGATAAGATAATTATAATGGGCGATTTTAACATCCACACAGATATTGAGAATGACAGCCTCAACACTGCATTTAATCTATTGTTAGACTCGATTGGCTTTGCTCAAAATGTAAATGAGTCCACCGACCACTTTAATCATACCTTAGATGGAAATTGAAGACTTAACAGTATTCCCTGAAAACCCCCTTCTGTCTGATCATTTCTTAATAACATTTACATTTACTCTGATGGACTACCCAGTAGTGGGGAATAAGTTTCATTACAGTAGACGTCTTTCAGAAAGCACTGTAACTAGGTTTAAGGATATGATTCCTTCTTTATGTTCTCCAATGCCATATACCAACACAGTGCAGAGTAGCTACCTAAACTCTGTGAGTGAGATAGATTATCTCGTCAGTAGTTTTATATCCTCATTGAGGACAACTTTGGATGCTGTAGCTCCTCTGAAAAAGAGATCCTTAAATCAGAAGTGCCTGACTCCGTGGTATAACTCACAAACTTGCAGCTTAAAGCAGATAACCCGTAAGTTGGAGAGGAAATGGCGTCTCACTAATTTAGAAGATCTTCACTTAGCCTGGAAAAAGAGTCTGTTGCTCTATAAAAAAGCCCTCTGTAAAGCTAGGACATCTTACTACTCATCACTAATTGAAGAAAATAAGAACAACCCCAGGTTTCTTTTCAGCACTGTAGCCAGGCTGACAAAGAGTCAGAGTTCTATTGAGCCGAGTATTCCTTTAACTTTAACTAGTAATGACTTCATGACTTTCTTTGCTAATAAAATTTTAACTATTAGAGAAAAAATTACTCATAACCATCCCAAAGACATATCGTTCTCTTTGGCTGCTTTCAGTGATGCCGGTATTTGGTTAGACTCTTTCTCTCCGATTGTTCTGTCTGAGTTATTTTCATTAGTTACTTCCTCCAAACCATCAACATGTCTATTAGACCCCATTCCTACCAGGCTGCTCAAGGAAGCCCTACCACTAATTAATGCTTTGATCTTAAATATGATCAATCTGTCTTTATTAGTTGGCTATGTACCACAGGCTTTTAAGGTGGCAGTAATTAAACCATTACTTAAAAAGCCATCACTTGACCCAGCTATCTTAGCTAATTATAGGCCAATCTCCAACCTTCCTTTTCTCTCAAAAATTCTCGAAAGGGTAGTTGTAAAACGGCTAACTGATCATCTGCAGAGGAATGATCTATTTGAAGAGTTTCAGTCAGGGTTTAGAATTCATCATAGTACAGAAACAGCATTAGTGAAGGTTACAAATGATCTTCTTATGGCCTCAGACAGTGGACTCATCTCTGTGCTTGTTCTGTTAGACCTCAGTGCTGCTTTTGATACTGTTGACCATAAAATTTTATTACAGAGATTAGAGCATGCCATAGGTATTAAAGGCACTGCGCTGCGGTGGTTTGAATCATATTTATCTAATAGATTACAATTTGTTCATGTAAATGGGGAATCTTCTTCACAGACTAAGGTTAATTATTGAGTTCCACAAGGTTCTGTGCTAGGACCAATTTTATTCACTTTATACATGCTTCCCTTAGGCAGTATTATTAGACAGCATTGCTTAAATTTTCATTGTTACGCAGATGATACTCAGCTTTATCTATCCATGAAGCCAGAGGACACACACCAATTAGCTAAACTGCAGGATTGTCTTACAGACATAAAGACATGGATGACCTCTAATTTCCTGCTTTTAAACTCAGATAAAACTGAAGTTATTGTACTTGGCCCCACAAATCTTAGAAACATGGTGTCTAACCAGATCCTTACTCTGGATGGCATTACCCTGACCTCTAGTAATACTGTGAGAAATCTTGGAGTAATTTTTGATCAGGATATGTCATTCAATGCGCATATTAAACAAATATGTAGGACTGCTTTTTTGCATTTGCACAATATCTCTAAAATTAGAAAGGTCTTGTCTCAGAGTGATGCTGAAAAACTAATTCATGCATTTATTTCCTCTAGGTTGGACTATTGTAATTCATTATTATCAGGTTGTCCTAAAAGTTCCCTGAAAAGCCTTCAGTTAATTCAAAATGCTGCAGCTAGAGTACTGACAGGGACTAGAAGGAGAGAGCATATCTCACCCATATTGGCCTCTCTTCATTGGCTTCCTGTTAATTCTAGAATAGAATTTAAAATTCTTCTTCTTACTTATAAGGTTTTGAATAATCAGGTCCCATCTTATCTTAGGGACCTCATAGTACCATATCACCCCAATAGAGCGCTTCGCTCTCAGACTGCAGGCTTACTTGTAGTTCCTAGGGTTTGTAAGAGTAGAATGGGAGGCAGAGCCTTCAGCTTTCAGGCTCCTCTCCTCTGGAACCAGCTCCAAATTCGGATCAGGGAGACAGACACCCTCTCTACTTTTAAGATTAGGCTTAAAACTTTCCTTTTTGCTAAAGCTTATAGTTAAGGCTGGATCAGGTGACCCTGAACCATCCCTTAGTTATGCTGCTATAGACTTAGACTGCTGGGGGGTTCCCATGATGCACTGAGTGTTTCTTTCTCTTTTTGCTCTGTATGCACCACTCTGCATTTAATCATTAGTGATTGATCTCTGCTCCCCTCCACAGCATGTCTTTTTCCTGGTTCTCTCCCTCAGCCCCAACCAGTCCCAGCAGAAGACTGCCCCTCCCTGAGCCTGGTTCTGCTGGAGGTTTCTTCCTGTTAAAAGGGAGTTTTTCCTTCCCACTGTCGCCAAGTAATTGCTCACAGGGGGTCGTTTTGACTGTTGGGGTTTTTCCGTAATTATTGTATGGCTTTGCCTTACAATATAAAGCGCCTTGGGGCAACTGTTTGTTGTGATTTGGCGCTATATAAATAAAATTGATTTGATTTAAAAATCGGTCCGCCTTTTGCATCTGTGCATGTGTCATTTCGGACCACAGCAGCTCGTCTGAGACGGAGTCTCTTCACACAAAGCAATCAAATGGATTAATGGGATTATTAACCATCAGATGATGAAGGTAAAACCTCTTAAATCATTCTAAAGTCATTTTTAAGCAGAGACAAGACAAAATTCGGTGACGCTCTGAAATGTCCAACACTCAGTGATCACATCGGCTAGCAGCTCGTTTAGCTATGACGCTCTGATCGCTTTCGCCGCCTTTTATGATGAAATGAAATAATGCTGAATATATGTGGAAATGTTTGTTGGACAAAAGCTTCAGATATGCAGAAAGGAGGCGATAATCCGTGAACCGCGTCATCAGGGGTGACCGATTTTTAGGAGGACCGTTCGGTCGGCGACACTGGTTCTCCTGTAACTTGAACCTGAATAAAATGTAGCGATTTCATTGGAAACTTAAAATTATATAAATATATGTACAGTGAGGAAAATAAGTATATGAATACCCTGCGATTTTGCAGGTTCTCCCTCTTAGAAATCATGGAGGGGTCTGAAATTTTCATCTTAGGTGCATGTCCACTGTAAGAGACATAATCTAAAAAAAAAAAAAAAAAAAAAAAAATCCGGAAATCACAATGTATGATTTTTTAAAAATTTATTTGTTTGTTACTGCTGCAAATAAGTATTTGAAAACCTGTGAAAATAAATGTTAATATTTGGTACAGTAGCCTTTGTTTGCAATTACAGAGGTCAAACATTTCCTGTAGTTTTTCACCAGGTTTGCACACTGCAGCAGGGATTTTGGTCCACTCCTCCATACAGATCTTCTCTAGATCTTTCAGGTTTGGAGTTTCAGCTCCCTCCAAAGATTTTCTATTGAGTTCAGGTCTGGAGACTGGCCAGGCCACTCCAGGACCTTGAAATGCTTCTCATGGAGCCCCTCCTTAGTTGCCCTGGCTGTGTGTTTGGGGTCATTGTCATGCTGGAAGACCCAGCCATGATCCATCTTCAATGCTCTTACTGAGGGAAGGAAGTTGTTTGTCAAAATCTCACAATACATGACCCCATCCATCCTCCCTTCAATACGGTGCAGTCGTCTTGTCCCCTTTGCAGAAGAGCACCCCCAAAGTATGATGTTTCCACCCCCATGCTTCACGGTTGGGATGGTTTTCTTGGGGTTGTTCTTATCCTCTAAACATGGTAAGTGGAATTGATTCCAAAAAGCTCTTTCTAGTCTCATCTGACCACATGACCTTCTCCCATGCCTCCTCTGGATCATCCAGACGGTCACTGGTGAACTTCAAATGGGCCTAGACAAGTGCTGGCTTGAGCAGGGGGACCTTGCTGCCCTGCAGGATTTTAAACCATGACAGCATCATGTGTTACTAATGTAATCTTTGTGACTGTGGTCCCAGCTCTCTTCAGGTCATTGATCAGGTCCTCCTGTATAGTTCTGAGCTTTCTCAGAATCATCCTTACCCCACAAATTGAGATCTTGCATGGAATCCCAGACCGAGGGAGACTGACAGTCATCTTGTGTTTCTTCCACTTTGTAATAAATAATCATAACAGTTGTTGTCTTCTACCAAGCTGCTCGCCTGTTGTCCTGTAGTCCATCCCAGCCTTGTGCAGGTCTACAGTTTTGTCCTTGGTGTCCTTAGACAGCTCTTTGGTCTTGGCTATGGTGGACAGGTTGGAGTGTGATTGACTGAGTGTGTGAACAAGTGTCTTTTATACAGGTAACAAGTTCAAACAGGTGCAATTAATACAGGTAAAGAGTGCAGAATAAGAGTTCTTCTTAAAGAAAAATTAACAGGTCTGTGAGAGACAGAATTCTAGATGGTTGGTAGGTGATCAGATACTTATTTGCAGCAGTAACATACAAATAAATTATTAAAAAATCATACATTGTGATTTCCAGATTTTTTTTTAGATTATGTCTCATAGTGGACATGCACCTAAGATGAAAATTTCAGACCCCTCTGTGATTTCTAAGTGGGAGAACTTGCAAAACCGCAGGGTGTTCAAATACGTATTTTCCTCACTGTATATGTACAGTGACTGTAGCGGCAGAGTGAAGGTGGCAAATCAGATCTTGGGCAGGAAGCTTTATGCGCTTCTGAGTGAGTTCTGGTGTTTGCCGTCAGTCTGAGCATGAGCCTGCTGTTGGTCGAGCCGTGCGGCCAGCAGGGGGTCTCTACCAAATGCCTGACGAAGAGAGAAAACTGAGGATGGGCTGACAGCACTGTGCAGTCCTGGTGTGTGATGCAGCCGTCCTGCCCAGCAGGGTGTTTATAGGGCGCTAACGGGTTCAGCTCCAATATGACTTCAACGAACAACTTGGGATATGTGACGAAATTTCTATCCTAGACGAACAGCCCAAGAATGACCACGCCCTTTTCTGTCCCAAGTGTTACCTCAAACACAGTTGCGTTGTATTGTGTGAACAATGTAGAACAGCTGAGTTATCTTCTCCTACATGTCTCAACTAGGTCCTCTACTACAAGAAAATGATGATGACAGTGGATCCAGTGAAAGTTGCATGCAGCTTGAAATGTGCTTGTTTTTCTGCTTACTTTTATTCCCACAGCCGCGGTCTGGTGGTTACCAAGACCACAGCCGCCTGTGTAACACAACAAACCTCAGCACACAACATGACACAATAAATACTTCAACAACACTGTTTTCATTTGAGTTTGACCTTAAATGTTCAGGCTTGATAAATACCTGCTGCACTTTGTGTTGTTTGGAGATAAAAGCTAACACCTGTGCAGCGCCGTCAAACTCAAGCTGCCGTCAAAAGACTCGGAAGATCAGCACAACATGATTGCAGATCTCAGAACACAAAACACACACCCGGAAATGTGGACTCACAACACGGCATCAGTGTGCCGCGTCTTGACAGTGGCCTCGTGTGGCTAGTCAGCTTTAGCGGGCGTGGCTGCTAATGTCCACAAGCGGTACGACCGAATGAATTAGCTGCTAAGTGAAGACGGTGAAAGTGCAGGAAAAGTGAAACATGAGGGCAAAAGAAAAACAAATAAATAAACCAAACTTAGCAACTGAGTGGACGTCAGATTTTTGGATCACGGCGTCAAGACACAAGCTGCTTTTAGCACTTTCTAGAAATGTCAACCAGGTAGAAGACGTCAGGTTTCAGCAAAAGGTTTTCAGAAAAATATTTGTCGTGTGATATCGGTTATGAGCTAATTTTACAAAGTTGATAGAATAATTATGTGTTGAAAGCTGAAGACAGGATGAAGAGGAGCAGCTCTGAGGTGTTGACCACGAAATCCAGGTCAGTTCTGACCTGCCTCCTTCTGCACGATTACACTGAAACCTTTCAGGTGATCTCCACAGAACTCTGTGGAACCATCAGGAGAACCCAAAACACAGCATGGATTCAAGATCATTTCACAGCAAGGTGTCAGATTTGTTTTTTTCTTCTTTCTTTTACATTCTGACCCTGATCCTGGTATGTTCCACTGGAACACATTGTGTTTAAGTAGATGGACTGAGAACAGCAAACAGGCCCGCTGTGGTGTGTGATAATCACCCCAACCACCAGGTTCAAAGAGCACCCAAAGGTTTGTTCTTAAATTAAAATATTTTACTCTATATTTATCCACTTTTACACGACAATGACTTTTCTGTAAACACCAGTTTTGACAGAGTTCAAGTTGTCAGAGTCCTGAAGGATAAATTCATATCTGTACTGATGCTGCCCCCTGGTGGTCCACAGACTATCAACTTGAATTGCTGATTTTTATTTTATTTTTACGTTTTCACCCCTGATTGCTTATTTGTTTGTTTGTGAACAGCCTGGAGCCCACTCTTTTTCATATATCGTTATGATTTGAATGAATGAATGAATTTATTTGGCACACAGACTCAATTTATTTACTCAGTTATTTTCTTACTGATTATTCATATCCTGATAGGCCAGAACTGATTCAATTTAAAAGCTCAAAGGTCAAAGTGCAAAGTCTGGAAAAATCTTGGAAAATTGTAAAAATCCTACTGTTAACATTGAACAAATTTTCAAAAATTCATAACTCTGTAAAAAAAAAGACAAATGTTGATCTAGATCTGATCCAGATTACAAATCTTGTGGCCACTCCCTTCTGTCTGATCATTTTTTAATAACATTTACATTTACCCTGATGGACTACCCTGCAGTGGGGAATAAGTTTCATTACACTAGAAGTCTTTCAGAAAGCGCTGTAACTAGGTTTAAGGATATGATTCCTTCTTTATGTTCTCTAATGTCATATACCAACACAGAGCAGAGTAGCTACCTAAACTCTGTAAGGGAGCTAGAGTATCTCGTCAATAGTTTTACATGCTCATTGAAGACAACTTTGGATGCTGTAGCTCCTCTGAAAAAGAGAGCTTTAAATCAGAAGTGTCTGACTCCGTGGTATAACTCACAATCTCGTAGCTTAAAGCAGATAACCCGTAAGTTGGAGAGGAAATGGCGTCTCACTAATTTAGAAGATCTTCACTTAGCCTGGAAAGAGTTTGTTGCTCTATAAGAAAGCCCTCCGTGAAGCTAGGACATCTTTCTACTCATCACTAATTGAAGAAAATAAGAACAACCCCAGGTTTCTTTTCAGCACTGTAGCCAGGCTGACAAAGAGTCAGAGCTCTATTGAGCTGAGTATTCCATTAACTTTAACTAGTGATGACTTCATGACTTTCTTTGCTAACAAAATTTTGACTATTAGAGAAAAAATTACTCATAACCATCCCAAAGATGTATCGTTATCTTTGGCTGCTTTCAGTGATGCCGGTATTTGGTTAGACTCTTTCTCTCCGATTGTTCTGCCTGAGTTATTTTCATTAGTTGCTTCATCCAAACCATCAACATGCTTATTAGACCCCATTCCTGCCAGGCTGCTCAAGGAAGTCCTACCATTATTTAATGCTTCAATCTTAAATATGATCAATCTATCTTTGTTAGTTGGTTATGTACCACAGGCCTTTAAGGTGGCAGTAATTAAACAATTACTTAAAAAGCCATTACTTGACCCAGCTATCTTAGCTAATTATAGGCCAATCTCCAACCTTCCTTTTCTCTCAAAGATTCTTGAGAGGGTAGTTGTAAAACAGCTAACTGATCATCTGCAGAGGAATGGTCTATTTGAAGAGTTTCAGTCAGGTTTTAGAATTCATCATAGTACAGAAACAGCATTAGTGAAGGTTACAAATGATCTTCTTATGGCTTCGGACAGTGGACTTATCTCTGTGCTTGTTCTGTTGGACCTCAGTGCTGCTTTTGATACTGTTGACCATAAAATTTTATTACAGAGATTAGAGCATGTCATAGGTATTAAAGGCATTGCGCTGCGGTGGTTTGAATCATATTTGTCTAATAGATTACAGTTTGTTCATGTAAATGGGGAATCTTCTTCACAGACTAAAGTTAATTATGGAGTTCCACAAGGTTCTGTGCTAGGACCAATTTTATTCACTTTATACATGCTTCCCTTGGGCAGTATTATTAGACGGTATTGCTTAAATTTTCATTGTTACGCAGATGATACCCAGCTTTATCTATCCATGAAGCCAGAGGATACACACCAATTAGCTAAACTGCAGGATTGTCTTACAGACATAAAGACATGGATGACCTCTAATTTCCTGCTTTTAAACTCAGATAAAACTGAAGTTATTGTACTTGGCCCCACAAATCTTAGAAGCATGGTGTCTAACCAGATCGTTACTCTGGATGGCATTTCCCTGATCTCTAGTAATACTGTGAGAAATCTTGGAGTTATTTTTGATCAGGATATGTCATTCAAAGCGCATATTAAACAAATATGTAGGACTGCCTTTTTGCATTTACGCAATATTTCTAAAATCAGAAAGGTCTTGTCTCAGAGTGATGCTGAAAAACTAATTCATGCATTTATTTCCTCTAGGTTGGACTATTGTAATTCATTATTATCAGGTTGTCCTAAAAGTTCCCTAAAAAGCCTTCAGTTGGTTCAGAATGCTGCAGCTAGAGTACCGACGGGGACTAGCAGGAGAGAGCATATCTCACCCGTGTTGGCCTCTCTTCATTGGCTTCCTGTTAATTCTAGAATAGAATTTAAAATTCTTCTTCTTACTTATAAGGTTTTGAATAATCAGGTCCCATCTTATCTTAGGGACCTCGTAGTACCATATTACCCCATTAGAGCGCTTCGCTCTCAGACTGCGGGCTTACTTGTGGTTCCTAGGGTTTGTAAGAGTAGAATGGGAGGCAGAGCCTTCAGCTTTCAGGCTCCTCTCCTGTGGAACCAGCTCCCAATTCAGATCAGGGAGACAGATACCCTCTCTACTTTTAAGATTAGGCTTAAAACTTTCCTTTTCGCTAAGGCTTATAGTTAGGGCTGGATCGGGTGACCCTGGACCATCCCTTGTTATGTTGCTTTAGACGTAGACTGTGGGGGGGTTCCCATGATGCACTGTTTCTTTCTTTTTTTGCTCCGTATGCATCACTCTGCATTTAATCATTAGTGATTGATCTCTGCCCCCCTTCTCGGCATGTCTTTTTCCTGGTTCTTTCCCTCAGCCCCAACCAGTCTCAGCAGAAGACTGCCCCTCCCTGAGCCTGGTTCTGCTGGAGGTTTCTTCCTGTTAAAAGGGAGTTTTTCCTTCCCACTGTGGCCAAGTGCTTGCTCATAGGGGGTCGTTTTGACCGTTGGGGTTTTTCATGGTTATTGTATGGCCTTGCCTTGCAATATGGAGCGCCTTGGGGCAACTGTTTGTTGTGATTTGGCGCTATATAAGAAAAAAGTTGATTGATTGATTTAAATTTAACATAGAAAATCCCATTTAATGTATATTTTACATTATATCTTAATCAAACATGCCCCACTCACTCTCATATTTGAAACTAAGGTGCAGACTGGCACTCACTATCACCTGACAAAGTTTGATCCAGATCTGATCTGAATTGTGGATTTTGTGGACATTTGAATTTAATCTTGAAAAGCCCAGTTGGTGTACATTTTGCATTATATCTCAATCAAAAGTGCCTCAATCACTCTCATTTGTGACAATGAGGTGCAAACTGACAACTGACATAGACCAGGTCATTGGTCGCGTGTCATAAAACACCCAGACGAGCCGCCTCTGCTCGCAATTCTGTGAACGGTAGCTGAAAGAACTGTACGACTTTGATAATCCTGAAATGTAAATCCAAGATTTAAAAGCTGCTTTCTACAGTTCCATCTTAATAACTGCAACTCTCAAATGAGGTCAAACGAGACCATTTCGCTAAATTCGATAAATCATCTTTCTGAAGACGCCCTCGAGAATCAACAAGCAGATTTTTAACACCAAAACTGAAAATGCTCCTTTGACCGTCATGTCATGGTGAGTGAAAAAAACAATGGAAAACATTCGTACTTTGGTCTGGAAGCAGCAGTAGAGCTGGGTCAGGTAGGGGTGCTTCCTGGCCAGGGCGAGGATACGTTTCTCAGTCAGGGTGCAGTCCACATCATCATCCTGGAGAATCACGTCTTTCTTCAGCACCTTGACGGCGAACACCTCATCGCTGCCTTTGAGCTCCGCCAACATCACCTGGACACGTGATGAAACCTCAGTTCAAAACATGAGAGTACAGAAATTATCAGTAAGACAGAGGTAAGGAAAGAATCTACACCAGGTTTAAAGGTGTCCTGCTGTCCACACACCTTTCCAAAGCTGCCTTTGCCCAAAACCTTGATGAACACAAAGTCTTGCAGGTTCATCATCTTGGTCTCTGCAGTGCAATGACTTTTAACCTCTCCGTTTGGACGGCCTCCTTCTCCTTCTTCACCTGCGCCTTCGCTGCCATCCCTTCCTCCTCCGTGTCCGTCCCCTGGTATGGCAGCAGCAGGTGAGGAAGAAGACGACAACGGGTTTGTTTTGTGGTCATCTCCGCGGTGGTCAAAGGACAGAGCCTTCCGGATGTTCTCCAACTCCTTCATGTCTGGATGAAGACCAGGATGGAAAACATGACTACATCTGTTTGTCACCGTGTTTGCTCTTTAATAATAGTGAGTTCATACCCTGGTCACACGGGGAGGTGGGGGCAGACTGTGAGCAGTCGTCTTCTGTCTGCGAGATCCCCGATAATGACGTCTGGTCCTGACCTGGAGGGAACTGTTTCAAGAAGAAGTGTCACCGTTACTGCCCTCATCTCTGAAGAGCTTTTGCACCAGAGGAACTTTTTCAAAGTTCTGAGAATTGTTGGAGGAAGGCCCCCCCCACCACCACCACCATCTTGTGTGTGTGGAACTGGGGAAAGTCATAGTTCTTAAAAAGCTGTTCTTGTTTTGTTTTTTAGGTCCAACTTCAGGGTAGGAACAAAAGCAACCATTAGTGACACAAGTGTACGGCACGCTGCTACCAGCAAACAGAAACACAAGCCTTCTGTGTGTGTGGTTCCAGGAGAAACTTCCCCTCATGGATAGCAGCAGAGTTCCTAGAACTACTTGATCTCAAATGTGCCCAGTGACTGGTGGAACATATGCTCATGAATTTGATAAATAAGGAGTGACATCGTGGATGAAACAATACAATATATTTTATAATAAACAGTTCAGCTTTGCCTAATTGGTTAACTTCCGAACTTCCACTCTGTAGCTCAATTTGAAACTTTAGCGAATTCCATTTTTTTAATGCATTTCCCTGCAATCTTTGAAATTCTCACAGATTAGTCCTGAGGAGATGATATAATCATTCAAAAAAATGCAGCTGCCTTTGGCTGTGAGAGCAGCAGTCGCACAATGCGGTGGCACTTGCTGTCAAAAAGTTAAACTTTTTTTCAGTTTTGATGTTACTGTAGTGACAAGGCCAAACCAGATGTTGTTTTGTCTTTAATGAGGAAGAAAAACATACAGCAAGCGACGGATTATTTAAGTGCAGAGAGTTCCCTGGTTTTAAACAGGTAAAAGGAGTCATTTGTGTGAGATTTCAGAAAGGAATAAAGCTTAAACCTCATAAAAAAATTAACTTTTTAAGCTACTTTCAGAGCCACAGCTTGTCTTAATATAATGCTGTGCAAAACTCTAAAACACTGTTGCATCACTGAAAAACAGCAGTACCTTACGTCATCACCTGTCGTCTGACAGATGACAGGAATTCTGCTGTGATGACCACTGTGACAGTTTTTGCTGCTGACAAAATGTGAATGCAGCATAAGGAAATTACAATGTCACCATTACAAATTTCCATGACTGTAGGGTTACCCAGATGGGACTTTTCAGGTCTAAAACACCTGATGCAGATCATTCTTGACTTAATTTTCTGAAGATGGATGCTGAGTCACCTTCTTCCGTCTCTGGGCACTGTTGGAGATCTTGTCTGGCGTCACTCCAAGGTCAGAGAGGACTTTGGCAATGCCTCTGGCATCCACGCCACAGTTAGGAGCCACGTTACTCTCACAGCGCCTGTGAACATTCACTTTACACACTTGACACACACACACACACACACACACACACACACACACACACACACACACACACACACACACACACACACACACACACACCATACAAGTAAAGCCCACTGAGACAGTGATTTTTTTTTTCAAACATTTACAAACATAATTTGTGTAAAAATCCAAAGTGTCATTGCTGTTTGAATCTTGAATGGCCTTAACATGACAGTCACATTAAATTAGGAGCTTTTTATAACCTAATATTTTTTCCTACCTTTACACTGGAGTCCTTGTCTCAGTAGACCCCACAGCAGAGAACCACAGTGGTCACAGAAGGTGAGAACTTTAAAATTGTGGATGTGGAACTTATGTGGCACATTGACGCTGAACCTCTGAGACCCGACTGACTGCAGGAGAATAGAAGGACTGTCAAACAGACAAACGCTCAGAAAAATGACGTTTTAAAAGGGCTGAAGCAGAAAAATGCAAGAATGTGAAGGTGGGACTTTGTTTGCTTATAACTCACAACTCACAGTTTTGGTGCTTATGCATTAGGATCCTGAATTTTGAAAAGAAATGCTGCTCAAATATCATCTTGAGATGACCGTTCGGCATGAAGTCCCACCCCCTTTTCACCACAACTACAGTCCACAAAACGAATGTCACATTTTGGTGACTGCATGAATTCATTCTTACTGCACCTCTTAGATTGTTGGAGCATGTAGCTCAGTGAGATGGGAGTTGAGCTACCAACATCTCGACCTGGGCAGAATTCCTGCTCACGCTGCCTGAAACTTTATTTGCATTGTCATCTGTAAATGGGTCCTGGAGTTGCAGGGGAAGTAACCTATGATGGACTGGCATCACATCCACAAGAAACCATAGAGTCTGAAGTACTTTACGCTGCAGAATCTGGGGATAAGCTCTGGCACCAATGGGCCTTGGGGTTGATGTTGGCCCTACTTGTCTGCACTCCAAGAACATCCTGATTGTTTCATTTCAGGGACCAGTACTGTCTAAATACTTATGGACCTGACTGTAAGCAAACAAAGGCCTTTAGAGCTGAAAAGTAGATTTGTATGAGTCAATCTGCAAAGACCTGCATTAACTTCACTCAAACTGAAGTGGACCTGTCTGGTTTTGTCGTAATTTTGGTACCCTTTAGATTTAACAAGAGTAAAAATTTTGTTAACCTCTAAATGTGTACCACATGGCCTCCAGCAACAGCTTTTAACCATTTCTGCGTGAAATTACGGTTGATGGTATTAATATTCAGGTTTACTCTCCAAAGCAGTCTTTACCCACATGTTGTTCGATAATCTCGACTTTGCAAATTATTCATTATTTATAAGATCTACACAAGACTCTTGTACCTCCCCAATGGTGTCCTCTTGCTTCTTCATTCCTGCACATTTGGTAATGATCAGCTCATGGCAGCGTTTATGGACCACGCAAGTACACACTAGAGAAAAAAAAAAGATTATTATTACACACTGAGCAGGCAAACGTATAAAACAGGGAGGTGCGAGCTAATTAAAGAGCATCCTACCTTGACACTGGTAGCCCTGCTTTCCTAAAACGCCCCTAAAGATCAGAGAGGAAGAATGTGTGAGCCAATAAACGTAGCTCCAGACAAACACAACAAAGCTAGCAGGAAGGAAGCGTGATGCACCAACAATTAAGCTATAAGGCGCTGCCCAACGCGTTCAAGATGCTTTTAATGCCCTAATAAAAGGGGCGATTTGATATTTTTCAACCTGGGCTCTATTCTGGGGTTCATCTTTTCACTTGGGACAAAAATTAAATTAGCCAGTACATTATTGATTTAGAATTCACACATCGCCACAGGCTAACTGGCTAATTCAGGGAATGGCATGGGGCAAGCTAACAACACCCTCAGTAAACCGCTTCTTGTGGTCGCCGAACACTGATTACAAGCCAAATGCCAATGAAGGGTTCGACACAGCCAGTCCTCGGCAGCCGATTTGTAATGCCTCAGTGGAGAGCGGCACCCGAGGAGGGTGGCTAGGCTAAGATATGCGGCTAACTGTATAACGGGTTGTTTTAAAACATTTCTTTGCATTTAGTACCTATGTCAGGATCCTTCTGATTTTCCAGCACAGCTTTCAAAAACAGAGACTGAATTGTTTTTTTTAAATTAAAGTCAATTTGGAGTCCCGCTGCTTAGATTTGACCGTATTGTGGAGGCCAGTCATCTAGTTGACTCGTGACTTTCATTAGTCGTCCCAACTCTAACAATCACTGCGTAGATGTAAGAGGGTTTTGCACCAGATGAAGTCCCTGCAGTGGGAGCAGTAGGTGGGCTGCCGCAGGTACGTGGCCATAAACTTGTGTCCGTTGACCTGGTGGACCCTCCGGCGAACGGCCCCCTGTCGCTTTCTGGGACGCATCCGCTGCCGAAAGACGCGTTCTTCATTGTCGCTGGAGCCCACTGCAGCTAAACACAACACACAAACAATTAAATAAATCGGAAGGCTCAAAGGAAATAGCTGAATAGGAAAGTAAAATAATTTTTCTGACATGATCATCGATTACTTGTACTCAGGATCACCTGAGCAACAGTAAAGCTAACTGGCAACATTTATACACCAATTTTTGCCGCATTCAGCAGCACAAAACAGGCATCAATCTGAACAAAACCTTATTCATCTCGCCCATTTGTTCCCCAAAACAACCTAAATGTTGTGTTCTTCATTGAAGCAGTAGCAAAAATCTCCACTGTGAAAGTTTTACATGAGCAGTGTACATGCTTCCCAGATGTTTTTATTACCATGTCAGCAGATACTGGTACCAGCATCATACCAACCAAACCCACCAAATGGCCCAAGGTGGCCCCAATGGTCCCACCACTAGGTCCCAGGAAGTCACTAAAAGCCTGGAGCTTAATCTTGATCCAGGACCATGACAAACCCAAACCTTCCTGAGGATCCCATGAATCCTCGAGATGTCTCACATAGCAGTCCGATTCAATCAAACTGAACTGAAACACTCGTCGTAAATCAGGATCGGCTGCAAAGAACCAATGCCAATAGTCATGTAGGACGTGGTCAATGGTCGACTTCGTCGACATGAAGCAAACTGCTCCAGTCACTGAGCACTAAGTATCTGGGACTAACGATGACCCTTGCTGGTACCCTTCCCGGTGTCCCGTCGAGATGAGGTGAACGTCGAGATGAGATGCGTCGCACTACTGCGCATGCGCACATCGCTCTACCCTGGACTTGAAGACGTCACCCATCGAGATGAGGTGCCTTGCGCAACTGCACATGGGGAGATGATGTAACTCGCTCGACGTGCAACTGCACATGCGCATTTTGTTTTGTTTTTTTTGTTTTTTCTGTCAAAGTTTTTTTTTTATTAATTGTATTCAGTGTATTTATAGCCTAGTAAGTAAAACATTTTCTGTATTTTACGTTAGGAGCATAAATGTATGTATATGTATATTTTGCCTGTCGAAATAAGCTAACTCCAGGTTAAAAATACTTATCGTTTTATAGTGAGTAGATTTTATACATTACTACGTTTGGATGAGCAATTTATACATTTACTTGCCCATCAAAATAAGCAAACTTCGTCAAGTAATTTTTTCAGTGCACACATATGCAGTTACGTGAGGAACCTCATCTCAACGACGCACCTCATCTCGACAGACTTATCTGTCGACCGGAGGTGCCACGCACCTCATCTCGACGGCACACCTCATCTCGACAGAACACCGGCACAGAGAGCAGTTTTATATCCCTGAAGTTGCAATCCGTATGATTGGCTTTTTCTTTTCAGACAGGTGCAACAAGACCTTTCTCCTAGTCAATGACACCAGTCTCCCAAATGGAGGTAAAGAACAAAATCTCCACCCAATTGAACATCAGCCCCAATAGTAAAGATCTCCGGATGTTGAACTGCCCTCAGCTGTTTTACACAGGTCCAAAACTAGTACGGTCTTTCAGTTTCTCCCTTTTGACTTGGGGTCACCTCAGCAGATCCAGTTTTACACCAGATACCCTTCCTGATACAACTCCCCATGACATGGAGCATGGACACGGGAGTCAAGTGCACTGACCACTTGGCCACCACGCTGCACTTGACTCAAGTATAAACTATTTAACTTTATTTTTGTAGAATATTTTTTGTAATGTATCTCTCCAAATTGCAAAAATATACAAAAACTAAAGGGGTAAAAAAAAAAAAACTTTTCCACCTTTCCATCCAAAGTGTTTATTATAATTGTGTGTCTCCGATATGTTTTGGGTCAAAAAGTAAACTACTTTTCAGTTTCCTTTCCACCTAACAATTTAAGAATATTTCATCTTAAATTTCATTATAGGCCCTATGACAAATTGGTAACAGATAGTCAGTATGGAGTACTGTAAATAAAGTACCATGAAGTGTACAAAAACTCTGTACTATCCACAAGCAGCCAGTAGATGGAGGTCAAGATCTGCAGCTGAGTCTGACTGGCATAGAGGCGACTGACACATGATGAACTGCAGAACAAGATTCCGCTACTGTCAAAATCTGTTAATTACACGCATGCAATCAGAGAGACGGGCAGAAAAAAACGATGAGTGGAGGTGGGGATGGGGAGGGTTGTTTGGATAATGTAAATTCAAATGAGTATAGGCCCCTTGCAGTCGTGTGACCTTCAGAGCAGATGTCACCAGACGCACTTGCTCAGTGCACAAACAGGCCTGTTGCTATCCACGTTGGCCCCCCCTCTCTATATATGCTTAACGTTCATGCCACCTTATGACGCTTGCTGCTCAACAGCTTCACAGTTCTGAGCAAATTGAAATTTTATGTCTGTGTTCCATCTGGCAAACATTCAACAACACAGTTGGGTTTGGACAGCGAGTCTGCAGAAGCACAGCTGTGCAAGGTCCACACAGTCTGGACAATTAAAAAAAAAGAAAAAGAAAAAGTAGAGCCCATCGATATGACCCTTTCACAAACACGTATTGGCATAATTTTTGCAGATATGACAACTTTTATAACACAGAAAAACACTATGTTGTTTGAATGGTGCCGTTACACTGGTTATCCAGCAGATGGTGGTACAGCAGCATTGTTTACTATGTTGTCAAGCGTGACTAGGACCCCCATCGGCCATTGGCCATGTTAGCTACAAGAGACAGCGATGAGCTGCCATTCATTTTCAATAAGAGCGAGCATTTTACAGCAACAAGAGACAAGTGGTCGCTAAACCACCAGACTGCCACACAGTGACTGCTAAACTGAGTGAAGGCTGTGTTGGTTGTTATATTTATAGTATTTATAATAAAAATACATTTTTAACTGTAAAACATCAAACCTCTATTACATTTCTTTGTCATAAGGACTTGATAATGAAATGTTACGAATCACGGTCATTTTAATTTATATAATCAGCAGCTACATCTGTGTTGTAAAGTTTTTTTACTCCCCAATATCAGTATGAAGCGCCCCCCCCCCCCCCCCCCCAAAAAAATCCACATTGGTTGAGCTCTAAAAGAAAACTGCCTTTCCTTTTACAAACTGTATATTAATTATGTGAAATTGGTTCAGTGCCACCACAAATAAAAGTTTGACACTCAAGTCACTCGGAACTTAACTTGGACTTGAGCAGTGGTGAAGGACTTGAAGATTGACTTCATTCAGACTTTGAAGTTGAAGATGAAGATTTAGATTTTTTAATTTTTATTTTCATTTTTTAACAAAAGGCCAGAATAATTTGTTGTAAGATATGGATAGGTGTATTGATTGTAACACTGTAATGACGACCGACTCGGGCCGTTCTTTTGAGACATGGACTGGAACTTCGGGGACTTGGGACTCAACTAGGACTCAAGGTAAAGGATAGTGACAAGATCACAACACCTCCAGTGAGAAAATCTTGGCACATGCAGCAGTAGCACCACCAACTGGACAGAATTCTTTTCTCTACTCCTGCTAAGGACTGAAGAACGGTTGTCCTTTGCGTTGCCTTTTTTTTCGTCTTCTACTTGTCCTCAGTTTTACTCTTTCAGCACCTCGGTGTACGCCATCACCATTGCCTAGCAACTGATGGTTGATGCCTAGCAACAGTCTTGAAGATAGCATTGTCCACCGGGGCAGGTGCAGGGGTTGCAGGAGGACAGTCTCTTTGACAGATATTGGTTCTCTGTGATCCCGAAAGTAGCAATAAACACTCGGGAAGAGTTCCACATTACCATATTTATGTTAACACAATGGCTGTGCACGTCCACATTTACTGCTCAAACACATCCTGTGAAATGTCGCCTGAAGCTGTGTCCTTGTCAGATTTGATGTAAAACCAAAGAGGGGATAATTAGGAACAGTTTATCTACTTTACATGCTGAGCATATAGTCACCATGTTCTTTTCCAAGGCCAGAAACACACTGTAACACTACCACAGGCACCCTCTAGTGGACACACTGCATATTACATGACAACACTACTGCTACGTAAGCTAACAAACTCTGCAGATTTAGCTAATCATGTTGGTTGATGCACTCCATCAATCCAAACTCAGAATTCTTTGGCTGCACCGCTTTCACTTGTTTCCAGTGAGACAAAGTTGGAATAAAATAAAAGGTGGTTTCAGTATACGCACATTCAGGAAGGAAAAGTGTAACACAGATAGCGTTGTGTTTACAAATGCCCTGAGCACACCACAGGCAGTCGTGACTGGTTCTTCTTTGGTTCCAAAACCAAAATAACCTTCAAATTCTAGAACCTGGTACCAAACACATCCAGTCGTTGTCTGAGGTCACCGGTTAAATTGTCAGATTTTATCATTTGAAGATTATGAAGAATCCTTTCAAAGAATTATAAAATGAGAATGATAATCCTGTAATTTCTGTAAAACTTTAATCTCTTGAATCAACACATGAATGGTGGTTTCTTCAGAAGACGCAGCCAAAAAAAAAAAAATCAGATGACATTCAGCAGAAAAGTTCCTGAATAGACACCTTGATGGTGTCAAATCTCGCGCGTAATCACGTTCTCGCTGGGGAGGCTGAGATTTCATTGTCAGTGTAAACAAGCATTTGCAGCAACTTGTTTGCAACACTGTGTTATTATGGAGGTGAGTTCAATCAGAATATGTATTTAGGTGTTTATCTATGATAATCATGAGTCTTTAATGTGAGTTTTATATATATATATAAAAAAAAGCGTGTTCCTGTTAGGGTTGGGGTTCTTTTCGGGTATCCTTAAGAAATGATTCGATCCATCGATATCAATAGTCTTTTTGCTTAAAGTAGACCTGCATTGAAATAAATGTGGTCAGATTTCAGAAAGAAATAGCTGATATGTATTTATAAGACCCTTATGAATGCAGTAAAGTAAATCTGTAAGCCCAAATTTGTAATTCAGCGGAGAAATCTTCGTTTAAAAATGACAAATTTGCAGCTAAAATTTAGCCCTCCATGAAAACAGTTTGTACACCCGGGTCATTTCCATGACGTCGGGGACAAGACGATGCGCTTGCGCTTTCAGTCCGATCAAAAAAAAAAAAAGCCTTCAGTCCGATCCTGCATTGAAATTGATTTTATCTGTTAGTAATGTTACTGTTATACACATTCGGATTTCAACATCCAAAAGTAAGCTGCAATGAATGTGAGACACAGCTCTGCATGCTCAGACCAGTGGCGACATCGACAGCGGGCGACGTTCTTCTCCGTTCTTCTCTGTTTTGATGCGGAGCGGCCAGTAACACCTGTTGCCCTCAAGGACAGACTTCTTGCGGCAAAATCCGCAGAGCTCCATGGCTGCTGAGAGAGGTTTATATCTTTTTAATGACTTGAATTCTTTGCAGGTCCCGCATCCGTACCCCGCGACGGTAACACCGGAGGCTAAAGACAGTACATTTTCAATGCGACACCACTCAATCAAATGGGCGTATGGAAAAGTCCCCAAAAATCATTTTCAAGCAACAATAAAAGAAATGTATACTCACCAAACGTACCGCAAGACAGCGGAGGTCGGTCTTGAAGTCCTGAGCGATTTCTCTCACCAGGTGCAGGAAGGGCAGCTTGCGGATCAGCAGCTTGGTGCTCGAGGACCACAATGTAAATAAGCATCCGTATTGGAAGCGTTCTTGTGTTATCCTCTGCGGTATTATTATGTATTGTTGTATAATTTTACTACCGAATAAAATAAAATAAAATTCTGGGAGCAGTGGATTTCTGTTAGCGGCGGATCTCTCACAGCGCCACGGTGCCGTGAGGCTTCTTCACTCCGACGTTGAAACTTCTACAACTGTTCGCCAAATGCACAAAGTGTAATCACAGTGGCCACCGCGTTGTAATCCAGAATGGCCGCGGGACACAAAATGACGTGACCGATACGTCACATGAAAACCCTCTATAAGACAATAAAAAGGTGCTTTTGTAAGAGATGCAAACTGATGTAAATCCACAAATTACAGTTGGCGCGCGCAATGCATGCTGGGATAGTGTCTTTCTGTCTCTCTGACGTCTCGGTTTTGCGGAGGGCTAAATTTTAGCTGTAAATTTGTCATTTTAAAACTAAGATTTCTCCATTGAATGACAGATCTGGGCTTGCAGATTTACTTTACTACATTCAGAAGGATCTTATGTGTAAATATAAGTCATTTTTTGGTCCAAAGATCTGACTGCATTTATTTATTTAGTTTGCACGTTAAGCTGTTTGGTATAACCTGCTGTCGTTTGCAGCAGTGTGTATTGGTTTTTACTCTGTTACCACAGGGATTTTCTTATTTGGCACTTTGGCTCCCTCTGTTGGTGACAGAGTCACATTACCGTCTAGGTTCAAAGGATGGAAAATACGTTTTTCCATTCTTTGCACTTGACGATGTAGGCCAATGGTAGTTTTTTTATTGGTCTATTATCTGTTTCTTGTTTTAGTATGAGGTGTTTTATCAGGGGTTAATTTGTTGTTTTTGTGGGTTTTTAAAGCACTGTCTGTGGTCTGGTGGAGTTGAAAATGCAGGCTGTCTGGAGCATAGTTTGACCCAGGTGACTTTATGTTAGTCTGTTAGTCTTTCTTTTTTATTTCTTTTGGTTTCACCTCCCAGGGTTTGATGGGACGGTCCTCTGGGGGGTGATGGGGGGGTAATTGGGTTGTTTTTTCTTTTTTCTTTTTTTTTTGTTTTTGTTGTCCCCTCTCTTCTCCTCTGGCTCCAGCCGTGTGAGCCGTACGTTGTCGGCGTTGCTGGAGTGGTGCAGTTTGGTTATGCTGGGCGTTTCCCAGGTAACCTCTGCACCCGGGAGGGGGGTTTGGGGTATTTTTTTTTATTCCCTGTCTTCTCCTCCGGCCCCAACCGTTTGAGCCGTACGTTGTCGGCGTTGCTGGGGTGGTGCAGTTCGGTTATGCTGGGCGTTTCCCAGGTCACCTCTGCACCCGGGAGGGGAGGGGGGGGGTTGGGGTATTTTTTTTTTTTTAATTCCCTTTGCAACCTCCAGCCTTGGCGCGCCTCTGTGCCGTTTGCCATTGGCGTTGCTGGGGTGGTGCAGTTCGGTTATGCTGGGCGTTTCCCAGGTAACCTCTGCACCCGGGTGGGGGGGGTTTAGGGTTTTTTTTTTTGTTACCTCCCTGTTCCACCTGCGGCTTCAGCGCGCCTTTGAGCCGTACGCCATCGGCGTAGCTGAGATTTGGGGCAGTGGGATATACCCGCAGCTGGTGGCTGGTTTAAAAGTCGGAGGGGTGGCGCCGTCTTGTGCCGTATGCCATTACCGCTGTTCCACTACTCCCGGTTGACTTTTGGGGTATAGTCGTGGTTGGTGACACTGGACGTACTTCCAGTTTCCACTGCGCTGAGGGGGTGGGGTTGGGGTTGTTGTTTTGTTTGTATGTATTTTTTTTTTGTTTTTCCCCCAGTTTCTGCCCTCAGGGTGTGACTGTGGTGTCCTCTGGGGGGGAAAGGACTGTGGGTCCATCTAGCCGTAGACGGCCGGGGCTGGGTCTGTTAGTCATGAGGGGGGGCGTCTCCTGGGGTTTAATGGAACGGTCCTCTGGGAGGCGCTGGGAGTCCCCGTGGGTGACATTGGATCCCAGAGGGACCTCGGCTGTGGTTATTACTCCTGGAGCTGGCGGGATGTCCTCTGGGGGGTGTTGGTCCCTACATGTGGTCCGGGGGGGGGGGGGGGGTGTTAGCGTTTTTTTTTTGTTTGCAAGCTTAAGTTTGGGTTGTGTTTTTTCTTTTCTCCTCTTCCCGGGGTTTGATGGAACGGTCCACTGGGGAGGGGGGGTTGGTATGGTTGTTTGTGTTTGTCTTTTTTTTGTTTATGACTAAGCAGACTTTAACACATAGTCGGAAGAAGGCTGAGTGCCTGGCCAAACTTATGCAAAGTGAACTAAAGCAAGAGTCGACAGGAATGAACGCAAAGGTGGAGACTCTAACAGGTTTGTTAAACGAAACAGAGGGCAAGACCATTCAAGTCAACAAAGGATGTCTCTGCACTGGAGTGTCAGCTGCGGAGCAGTCTGCTGCAGACAGGCTCAGGATGGGAAAGGATGGGCTCCAGGATGAGAGTGATGGTCTCGGCATGGAGTTCCCTGTTGACAGAGAAGAGGCAGCTGGGAGCGTGCGTTATCCAGCTGAGGGAAGAGCTGGAGAGGCTCAACATTGAGATGATCAATGACTGCATGAAGAGATTAACGTTGCAGGTGGAGCAGCTGATGATGGAGCTGTCGTCAGAGCACAGTAACGCACAGCTCCTGGAGACGGGCCTTTCCCAGCTGGATCGTCAGCACAAGGAGCTGAAGCTGCAGGAGGGGTTTTTTGTTCCCAGCCAACATTCCAGCCATGGTCCCTGGAGGGGGGCTTTGTTTTTTCTGGCCCAGGTCCGTGTGGTCGCCGGGAGGCTTCCCGTGAGGGTGGGGTACTGTTGTGGGCTGGGGTGTTTGGCTGGCTTAGTTTTTGTTTTCTGTTTCTCCCACCAGGTGGTATGCATTCAGGATTGAGTGGCTGAGCATCAGGACCTCACCCTGAACACCTGAGGCTTGTTATCACGTGCAGGTCATCAGGACTCACAGCTGTGGTGTATTTTGTCTTAATCAGAGATTGCTGCATTTAAACCTTGAATGCACAGTGTGTGATTGCCAGAGACTCGACCTTGTGAGCAGACGTGTGAGATCGACGTCAGGAGAACAATCTCACCATCACGGACGCAGAGACCGCTCCAGGTTTGACGCCACACTCTGTGAAGGAGGATTGGGTGAGGTCTCACGCTCTTCAGCACACTTCCTGAGGTAATTAGGTTTTGATGACTTTTATAAAGTAATGACAATGGATTTGGTGTACCTCACACCTTGTGTTAGTGAGCTGTCACGTTATGCTAATTGTCTAATCAGCTTCTGCTGCAGTGGAGATTTGAACTGTGTTGTTCCGTGCCTGCAGGGTGAGAAGCTGATGTATAGATTTAAGCCAGGAAGTGTTTGCTGATTGCGTGCACCTTTGAGTTGTGTCTCTCTGTGTGGAGTTGGACTCACCTCATGTTTTCTTTCTTCACAGACTCGGTTTGTCGCGGCCACCTGGGGGGTGTCGGCGGGGTCCCTGGGTCCGAACTGCTGTGGCTCCGGACCGTTTGCGCTGCTGAGAGCGCGCCGTGTTTTCACCTCAACAGACCGCGGACTGTTTAGTTGTTTAGCATCACTCACTGTTATGTTTATTAAATTCTGTTATCCTTTGAACCGTGCTCTGCTTATTTTATGCTGGGTCCTTCAAACGCTGGGTCGGTGCTCCGACCGCATCCGAAACATAACAGGTGCTGCCATACAAGGCGCTCACTACACACCAGGAGCAATAGGGGATTAAAGGCCTTGCCCAAGGGCCCTTAGTGATTTTCAGTCAGGCGGAGATTTGAACCCATGATCTTCTGGACTCAAGCCCAACACCTTAACCACTAGACCATCACCTCCCCTAAAGTTCTTTTATTTCACTTTATCTTAATTTTTCCCCACTAAAACCCTAAAGAGCATATGTCTGTGAGTAATATTTACCTTTTTTTATGTTAAACCGACCTGTTATGGTCTTCTGAAACAGTTGATGTATTTTTTTAACTTAAAAACGGGACTGATGCTAACGCGTTAGCATGTCTATGGCATTTTCAATGTTAAAGTTAGCATTAAGCTGAGCCATTATCAAGCCTCCCTCCCCAGCGCGCAAAGGATCCTGGGATACTCTAAAACTGAGAATACCCTTATGCTAATCAGTCATCACTCGAAGCCCTAAACCAAACCCTACATCTGAAACACAAACCTGAATCCTACGCCGAACCTTAACCCAAGAATCTAACTTTAACCCCTTGAAATTTAAGAATAATCCCTAAAATGTTCCAGAAGACCAAAACCTAACCCTCTAACTTCTGATGACTGGACCTTGTAAAAGCAGGTCTGAACCTGAACTCCACAGTGAAATTAATTCTCCCTCTTAGGCTCAAAATACCTCATCTTAAACAAACAAACAAAAAAGTTTTAAAATTTAATAACTCTAATGCTGGGGACCAACAACCATCATGCTCCACACACAGTCTAGCAAAACATACATAACTAGCTTGATGATGTAGCAACTTCTGATGCTATTTCTACGCATCATTGTGGTGCTAATCATTACACACTGATACAAACTACACAACCAGCATACAGTAGTGTCATATTATTTACTCTGACAACCTCAAAGACGCCACTTTTTACAACAGCTAATGCTAACTAGTCAAGCTAGCTAGTCTTGTGATGCAAAGTATGGGCCCAGTTTAGTTATTTGAGGAGCTGTTGAAATGTTAGCCTCATTTATCCAGCGTTTATTATTATAACAGGATGTGTGTTAACACTCTGGAAGACTGACAGGAGATAGATGTCGAGTTTTCCTCATGTGGGCCGCCGTGTTTTTCTATAAACACCCTTCTGATCTTTCTCTTTTAAAGCTGTCTGACAAGAACGTTCATGCATGGATTCATGCTTTATTCACATTTTCACAATGATCCAAGCAAACAAGTCGGACTCAGGTCAAAGATTTTGCACACATGAACACACACGTGCACACATCCGGATTAATGGACAGGGCACATCACTTTGTTCTAGCATGTCATAGGATCCTTGGTCTTCTCCAACCACTGAGGTCCTCAACACTCGGGCACCTGCGTGCTGGATCATGTATAGAGAAATGCACCCCATCGCCCAAATGCCAAAGCTGATGCTCTGTCACAATGCAAGTCATACTCCTCATCACAGTCTCTCTAAGTAACTGCTGGCTTGACGGAAAGACTTTCTAGTGGCACCCAAGAATCCTCCAAAGAAACCTGGTACCAAACACATCCGATCGTCGCCTTAGGTCACCAGTTAATGTCCAAGTCTCATAACCATACAGTCAGAGAGGTATTACCAGGACCTTAAAGACCCAGACCTTATTTTTCTTGCGAAGATATCGACATCACCCAACACCTCTGTCCATAAACCCCATGAGTCCATAAGCACTTCCCAGGTGCCTCTGGATCACAGAGACATGAAGTTTGATGCCCAGATAAATAAATGTCTCTACAAGTTCAACAGTTTTACCACATACAGATACATTTCTGACCACTGAGCCCAGGAAGCCACCCAAAGCCTGGATCTTAGTCTTGATCCAGCATTATCACAAACCCAGACACCTGGATTCCTCACTCAGGTTCTCAAGTGCTGCAATCAAGGTATCGGTTGATTCCAGCATCATCCATGAAGTCAAGGTCAGGAAACCTTTCCTTGCTAACAAGAGCACCTAAAGTCACTGGTTTCCACAACCCAACCCAACACCAGTGCATGATGTTTTAAAGCTACAGTGTGTAGGATTTAGTGTCATCTAGTGGTGAGGTGGTAGACTGCATGATGCCGCCGCTGGTCACGATTTTGTTTCCCCTTCACGTTATCGCTTCTGTGGGGATGGGGATTCACGCAACCTTGCCAATTTGTATGATCCTGAATTTCCCAAAAAATAGGGTTCTCAAACTTGTTAGCCTGCACTAGCAAGCAGTAAACAGTGTATAAAGGAGCAACCACTGATTCATCTACTTTGTTCTTCAGTTTTCTCACAGTACTGAAAAATGTAGGAGGTGGAATAAATATGTCCCTTTTGGGCTACTGTATCAATGTGTGCAAACTGGGATCCTTCATCAAGGGGCCAAATCATGTCAATGTTGCAGGTAACTATACGCGAATGAACAGATGGCTGTTAACGCTAAATTCCATTTATGCAAATAAACACTCATAAACACTAGACACTGTAGCTTCAAAGAAAGTGTGTGATGTCACAAATTAGTGATTATTAACATATGCAAAAATGCTAAATGCATTTGATATTAACAATTACCATTAACCGCAGTTAGTATGACTGTGTATGCTAAAGATGAAGGTACTAATGCTAACTGTGATTAGGATTGTCTTTAATACTGGAGCTCTTGCCGAGCTGCATTATTGGTAAATGTCCACCAGGTGGAGCTATTGCTCCATTTCAAGAACCTTGAGTATAGGCTGCTAACATAGCAACAAACCTGTTGCTTATAGTAGTAGAAGGCCAGTCACTGGTTAAGCACAATATATTAATATCAAGAATAAACAGTGGTGGGACTTCTGAGTCAGGGTTGAACATGGCGACATCGTAGGAAAGCAGCTCCCTGATAAAAGCTGAGAAAATGCCCTGTATGCCCAAAACCTGAGATAAATGCAGAAGACTTGAAGACAATATCAGGGGCTTGTAATATGTCAAGAAGTAAATCAAAATCTAAAAAGGCTGGGAACACCAAACTACGCAGAGACGAAGACCACGAGCAAGTTAAGCTAACATCAGAGCTAATGCTAACGGAGGAGCTACCGCCTGAAACAGAGCAAGTACTGGAGAAAATGTCAGATTTGGATGCAATTCTGCGGGAGATAAATGAGTTCAGACGTGAGACAACAGAGGGTCTTAGCGGCATCAGGGAAGGCCTTAAACTGACAAATGGCAGGACTGATGAAGCAGAAAGAAGAATTGGGGACACGGAGGAGTGTGTATTAAGCATTGAGGAAGTGACATGTGAGCTTGTCAAACTTCACAGAAAGCTGGAGGAGAGACAAATCGATAAAGGGAGGGCATGGAGGGATAATGTGCACTTGCATGGAGAAAAAGAAGGGGCTAAAAATGGAGCAGAGTCAATGAGTGCCTTTGTGGAGCAGTTACTGACAAAAAAGCTTGTATCAGCTCAGCGTGGAGAGCTCACAGATTGCTGGGACCCCGCCCACCCAACGATGCACCGCCAAGATCAATAGTAGTGAAATTTTTAAGCTACAAATGCAAAGAGGACATCATCAAAAAGGCTTGGGAGAAGAAAGGTTTTCTCTTAGAAGGACAAAGAGTGTATGTTGATCACGATGACGCACCTGAAGAGATGAAGAAAAGCAAGGAATATGCAGAGGCAAAGAGAGTTTTAAGAGAGAATAAAATCACGTTCCAGACGCCCTTTCCGGCAAAGTTTCGTGTTTTCTACGAGGGAGAAACCCGTTTGTACAACTCCGCTGCAGAGGTGACCAAAGATATGGTGGACAGAGGATTTGCGGTGCGTGTTGTCAAACCAGCAGAAGACCCCATGGAGAAGATTCCAGCGACGAATGTAGCACTTGGTTCAGAGAGCAGGCAGCCAGGACCAGGCTCAGTCCTCCGTATGGGGATACAAAGAGAAGCTACAGGCTTTTAGAAGAACCACAGAGGTACTCCAAGAATAAGCCGAAGCTATCTCAGGTAACCAGCAGAAGATGAGTGCAGACAATGTCAAATTTTTACTTCTTTGAGACTACTCGGGGATTTGATTTCTTTAATATGAGACTGAAGGACAGGGCTGAAAAAGGTCACGAGGGCCCCCTACTAGCCAGGGGCTATCCCTCAGAGCTGGACTTTAGCTCAGAAAGCGTTAAAGACTTTAGAACCTCGGGTTTGGAAGTCATCTGTGTTCTTTTTGTTTTTGGCTCTACTTATGGTTCACAAATTATGTTTGTTTGTTGTAGCATATGGGGTGGAAATACAGATAATACACAATATTCTAAGATAAATGACATCACAAAGTAATATATTGAAAGTAGCCTCTCATAATGTTAATGGGTTGCATAGCCAAATCAAAAGGAACAAAGTAATATGTAAAATGAAAAAAGAAGGAGTGGGAGTACTTTTCTTGCAGGAGACCCAATTGACAGACAAAGAACATGAGAAGCTAAAGAGGAATGGTACAATCAGGAGTTTTCATCATCTTATAAATCAGGCCATAGAAGAGGGGTGTCTATAGTGATTTTAAACAAAAGGTGATCAAAGACAAACAGGGCTGGTATATTTTAGTGATTAGCAGATTGGAGGGTGAATTGGTATCGCTTCTAAATGTCTACGCGCCTCCAGGTTCAGATTGGGGTTTCTTTAAACAGATTTTTGAGTTGGTAACAACAGAAGGAGAGGGGATGTTGATTGGAGGAGGTGATCTCAACCAGAGGATTAACCCACAACTGGACTCATCAGGGAAAGCGCAGAAGAAAAATACTATCGGCAAAAATATCAGAAAAATTATATTACAACTACGAATTTTGGATATCTGGAGGGAACGCAACCCCTCTATCAGAGATTTTACTTATTTCTCGGCACCACACTCTATGTACTCTAGGATTGATTATTTTTTAATATATGCCAGGGATCGGTATCAAATAGAAAGCTGTGATTTTGGAGTGAGGGACTTGTCTGATCACTGTCCAGTATAGGACTTTTAATTGGATAATAAAAGGAGGCGCTATTCCTGATTCTTAGAGGGAAGATAATTTCCATAATTGCAAAGATGCGACAGATTGTTCAAATTATAAGTGTACTTAATATCAATTATAGACTATTCACAGCTATTCTAGCAAGGCGCATTGAAAAAATTCTACCAGATATTATAAGTTTAGACCAAACGGGAATTATAAAGTGTAGACAAACTCATGATAATATTCGCAGAACACTGCACATTATGCAACATATTAGTGAAAACAAGGTACAAGCATTAATAATGGGAATGGATGCAGAAAAGGCATTCAATTCAGTAAAGTAGGAATTCTTATTTACAGTAATGAAGAGGTTTAACTTTCATGAAAATTGTATTATGACCATCCAGATGTTATACACAAATCTCATCGCAAGGATTAAGGTCAATTGAAGTTTGTCTAATATTATCAAATTAGAAAGAGGCTGCCGTCAGGGCTGTTCAGTTAGCCCTTTACGCTTTGCCATCTTTCTGGAGCCATTAAGCCAGTGGATAAAGCAAAATAATAGTATCAACGGTGTTACAATGGGAGGAACAGAGCAGAAAATAGCATTGTTTGCAGACGATGTTCTGATTTATTTGGAAAATCCCAATTCATCCTTACCTGTACTAATGTCTGCTTTTGAAAACTTTGGTGCACTGTTGGGGTACAAAGTTAATGTTAAAAAAAACTCAAGTTCTAACCTATAATTATGAAACAAACCAAAATATAAGACAGAGTTATAACATCAGATGGGATATGAAATCTATGAAATATTTAGGAATTAATTTATCAAAGGAAATTGAAAATCTGAAGTCTTCAAACTATGATAAAATTATATCAAATATAAAAATTGACTTAGAAAAATGGAACTTGATACCACATTTGAGTTTGACATCAAGAATGGAAGTGATCAAGATGAACATTTTACCCTGACTGCTATACTTTTTTCAAAATCTGCCAATCGAGGTGACAGAAAAAGAATTTAAAGAATGGGATAAACTTATATCTAGGTACATATGGCAGTGTGCAAAGCCAAGAATAAAATACAGAACAATGCAACTGCCAAAAGGGAGTGGTGGTCTAGCATTACCATGTTTAACTCTCTGGGGTCTGAGGGTATTTTTTGGACAGTTCACTCGTCTGGCATAAATGTTTTATTATTGCTGTTAACAGCTCTCCCTGCATCCCACAATCAAGTTCTATGTCTTTTTTTTCCCAGGACAACCTGTGCTTTCATAATATATATGCTTTTGTTGTGTTTTATAAGTGTAATAAAGGTTTACAATCAAAAATAAGGAAGTAAAAAGTAAAGCAGAAATAATTTTCCACACACATTTATTCAAAATACACAGCAAACTATAATAAACAACTGGACACTTTATAAAGGTAATTTGAGGTCTTGTGTGAAAGCCTGTACAACAAAAAGGTTCAAACAATAAACACAAATGCACATTTTGAACAATATATACAAAATGGTCTATGTGTTTTTTTGTGCAAAAATGTACATGCAAACTTGTGGAGTAATCCTGATAGTTACACACTCTTTGTTTGAGTACGTGAGATTGTCATCAGAGGCTCTCCTTCTGCTCTGTCTTCTTTCACTGATCGCTGTGCGTAATGGCACAGGGCGCATTTGGAGCCCAATAGTATGTACTCATTGGAGCACCCAGGGGGCTATTCAAACGGGCCAACTAGTAACATATCACTCCTGAAAACGACCTTTGGCTTTTCACGTGAGGTGAATCTGCCCTACGATTGGATTTTGGAAAACCATGTGATGGTGAACCAATTCCGACTGGATACTCACATTGCGCATGTCATCACACAGCTTCTATGAGGAGTACAAAGATGGCCGATGGTGGATCGAAAGTCCGCGGAGTTAACTTTTCAGCAAAAAAAAAAAAAAGTAAGTTTCTATCTCATATCATTAAAAGGTTATTTATAATTTAGTAACGCTTGGTCTTACCCGTCGTATACGACGGTGTCGGACCCAGAGGGTTAAAAAGCTATTTTCAAGCTGCACAACTGAGAGTACTTTTGAATTTGTCTGATCCAGAATACATCGCACGATGGAAAGATATTGAGGAAGGACTAATAGAGGGGTTGCCATTACAAGCTATTTTATTTCATGAAAATGTAAGGGATTAATGGAAAGGGAAGGTTAATCCATGGTTGGGAGTGCCAATTAAAATTTGGACTAAAATGGTGAAGAAATACAATTTAACGGGTCATTGTAGATTTTTGAGATGGATTGCATATGATCTAGATTTTACACCCAATAAATTAGATTGTAGGTTTAACTTGTGGGAAAGTGGTCCAAAGATGCATTGTGAGGTTATACATAAACAAACAGTGATGAGTTTTCAGAAATTAAAGGAAGTATTTGTTCTCCAGAATCAAGACTTCCATCGATATTTACAGCTACGACATTATTTAGACCAAGAAAGTAAGAAGGTTAATTTGGAGGTACCATATATCATAAAAATTATAATAGAAGCTTATAAATCACAGATAAAACAAAATGCCATCTCAAGGCTGTACAAGACCCTGGAGGACTTAAAGACAGATAATACTAATTATGTAAAAGTGAAATGGGAGAGGGAAGCAAATATCAAGGTATCAAGAGAGGATTGGGGAGACTTGAATAGGTACCAATGGAAAACCACTAACTCATTGTTCTGGAGGGAATATGGATGGAAGAATATAATTCATTTTTTCGCTACTCCAGCTCAGAGAAAGTATGGAGATACCAAGTGCTGGCGATCCTGTGGTGCAACTAATGCAGATCATTTTCATGTCTTCTGGGGATGCCCCTTAATGTCTCAGTATTGGACAGAAATTAAAAAAGTAATTGATGAGGTGATGAAAATTAAGTTACCAACTCAATTTGAAATTGTGTATCTTGGGAAAGTTGAAACTTTGAATTTAAAAAGAGGGGATGATTATAAATTTTTAAGAATTATGCTATTAGCTAGTAAAAAAGTAATAACCAGAAGATGGTGAAGTGATCTGCTGCCTAAAGTGGAAGAATGGTTTGATGTAATGTTAAATATTTACAATATGGAGATTGGAAGTTGAAAAATTTAACAGTATCTGGGAAGGATGGTTAAAATATATTAGACAACACAGAACTGATTTTGTTTAGGATTGGTTGAGATGTCTGGAGGGTTAAATATCAGTATTGTTGTGTGGGCCGCTGAAGAGGAGGTACTGCTGGCCCACCACCACCAGAGGGCGCTGCCGCCTCACGAGAGCAGCCAGGGTGACAGCTGTCACCCATCACTGGACACAGCTGTTCCACTCAGCACGGAGGTATATCAGCAGGACGGCGTCTCCACCTCAGTGCCGAGATATCGCCTTGAGATAGAGGTAACGTTCTCTGCTGTATTTCTTACAATATTACATTGTCTTTCTTGTTGAGCATTGCAGGACAGCTGTCTACAAAAAGCCGTTGCTTCGGATAAGTACTCACCTTCCTGCAGTATTGTGACGTGAGGTGGAGGCAGCTTCTCCCCTCTCCGTGTTACTGGGTGCTACCACATCCACACCTGTGTGTTTGTTGCTCTCTCCTGCCAGCAGTACCGGATCCGACGAGCGGAGGCAGTGGCCACCTGGGAATTCGGGACTTGGCGGTTCCAGTACTTCCAGGGTTCGGTGGCAGAGGAGATCTGGGTGGTTCCGGTTCGACTTGGACGGACGTCTCCTACCTTCGAGCCTGCCCACACGACACCAGCAGAATTCGGCTTAACTCCAAATTGTTGATTGTTGTATTGGTTGTGCTCGTTTCACAACAGTAAAACTTGTTATTTACCTTCTCCATTGTCCGTTCATTTGCGCCCCCTGTTGTGGGTCCGTGTTCCTACACTTTCCCAACAGGATATCTCGACCAGAGTCATGGATCCCGAGGGGCGTCAACCGGCTGTTGAACGGCCAATGGAAGAACAGGGCGCGGCGGCATCTTCGGGAGGGGTAATCGGTGAGTTGCAGCGGATCCTCACCGCTTTCACCACTCGGATGGATTTAATGACCGAGCAAAATGTTCTCCTAAACCGCAGGGTGGAGGCTCTCGCCGCACAAGTGGAAGCGCGCCCTCCGGGCGCCGCTGCGGCTCTCCCTCCCGTGGATCCTGCGCGTGATAGTGACGTTCCACTGGTCGTTCAACGGCCCCTTCCTCCGTCCCCTGAAGCATACATAAGCCCTCCAGAACCGTACGGAGGCTGTGTGGAGACGTGCGCGGATTTTCTGATGCAGTGTTCGCTCGTCTTCGCACAGCGTCCCGTGATGTACGCGACTGACGCTAGCAAAGTAGCTTATGTAATAAACCTGCTCCGCGGGGAGGCACGCGCTTGGGCTACAGCGCTCTGGGAGCAGAACTCACGGCTCCTTCATACATACGATGGGTTTGTGCGGGAGCTCAGAACGGTGTTCGATCACCCCAATAGAGGAGAGACCGCTTCAACCGTGCTACTGTCAATGAGACAGGGGCGTCGGAGCGCAGCTGCCTATGCAGTCGCCTTCCGCATCGCGGCTGCGAGATCCGGCTGGAATAGCACTGCCCTCCGCGCCGCCTTTGTAAACGGACTGTCACTGGTCCTAAAAGAGCACCTGGTGGCGAAGGACGAACCGCGGGATTTAGATGGGCTCATCGATCTAGTCATACGACTCGACAACCGGTTAGAACGCCGTCGGGAACGAGGCGAAGGGCGTGGCCAGGCACGCGTCATCCCTCTCCCTTCCGGTTCCGACCGAGCTCCGCCCTCCCCACGCTCCCCTGTTCCGGCGCTCCGTGCGGCTACGGCTCCCCCTGCTGACGAAGCTATGGACACGAGCAGGGCAACATTTAGGGCACCTAGAGCACAAAGGAGGCAGGCCCACGGAGCGTGTTTTGTTTGTGGCTCGATTGAGCATCTTGCAAACGACTGCCCCGAGCGGTTAAACTCCAACGCCCGCCCCTAGAGACTGGGCCTGGGGTGGGCCGAAAAATTCACGTGGGACACACCCACATTGCCACACGACTCCCAGTCACGATCCTGTATGAGGATTCAACCCTGAAGGCCCCAGCACTGGTGGACACGGGCTCTGAGGGGAATCTGCTAGACAGTAGATGGGCCAGGGAGATAGGGCTCCCTCTGGTGGCTCTTACCTCGCCTGTACAGGTTCGGGCACTAGATGGCTCCCTCCTCCCGCCGATCACGCACAAGACACCACCAGTAACTCTGGTGGTGTCAGGTAACCACCGGGAGGTGATCGAGTTCTTTGTGACTCAGGCCACCTCCCGTGTGGTTCTGGGTTTTCCCTGGATGCTAAAGCACAATCCCCGGATCGATTGGCCGTCCGGCGTAGTGGTACAGTGGAGCGAGACCTGCCATCGGGAGTGTCTAGGTTCCTCGGTTCCTCCCGGCTCCCAAGCTAAGGAGGAGGTCAGAGTCCCGCCCAATCTGAGGGCGGTGCCGGCGGAGTACCACGATCTTGCGGACGTGTTCAGCAAGGATCTGGCTCTCACGCTTCCTCCTCACCGCCCGTATGATTGTGCCATTGATTTAGTGCCAGGCAGTGAGTTCCCGTCCAGTAGGCTGTACAACCTCTCACGGCCGGAGCGCGAATCAATGGAGACCTACATCCGGGACTCCTTAGCTGCCGGGTTGATCCGGAATTCCACCTCTCCGATGGGTGCTGGTTTCTTTTTTGTGGGTAAAAAAGATGGCGGGCTTCGTCCATGCATTGATTACAGGGGGTTGAACGAAATCACGGTTCGCAACCGATACCCGTTGCCCTTATTGGATTCAGTGTTCACCCCCTTGCATGGAGCCAGGATCTTCACCAAGCTTGATCTTAGGAACGCATACCACCTGGTTCGGATCCGGAAGGGAGACGAGTGGAAGACGGCATTTAACACCCCGTTAGGTCATTTTGAGTACCTGGTCATGCCGTTCGGTCTCACTAATGCTCCCGCGACTTTCCAAGCGTTGGTAAACGATGTCTTGCGGGACTTCCTGCACCGGTTCGTCTTCGTGTACCTAGACGATATACTCATCTTTTCCCCGGATCCTGAGACTCATGTCCGGCATGTCCGTCAGGTCCTACAGCGGTTGTTGGAGAACCGCCTGTTTGTGAAGGGCGAGAAGTGTGAGTTTCACCGCACTTCTTTGTCCTTCTTGGGGTTCATCATCTCCCCAGACTCCGTCGCTCCTGATCCGGCCAAGGTGGCGGCGGTGAGAGACTGGCCCCAACCCACAAGCCGTAGGAAGCTGCAACAGTTCCTCGGCTTTGCAAATTTCTACAGGAGGTTCATTAAGGGCTACAGTCAGGTAGTTAGCCCCCTGACAGCCCTGACCTCACCAAAGGTCCCCTTCACCTGGTCGGATCAGTGCGATGCCGCGTTCAAGGAGTTGAAACGGCGCTTCTCGTCTGCACCAGTTCTGGTGCAGCCCGATCCTAGCCGCCAGTTAGTGGTTGAAGTGGACGCCTCGGACTCAGGGATAGGAGCGGTGCTCTCCCAGAGCGGGAAGACCGATAAGGTCCTTCACCCGTGTGCCTATTTTTCCCGTAGGTTGACCCCGGCCGAACGGAACTATGACGTCGGCAATCGAGAACTCCTTGCGGTGAAAGAGGCCCTTGAAGAGTGGAGACATCTGTTGGAGGGAACATCGGTGCCATTCACGGTTTTCACTGACCATCGGAACCTGGAGTACATCAGGACCGCCAAGCGGCTGAACCCCAGGCAAGCCCGCTGGTCACTGTTCTTTGGCCGTTTTGACTTCCGGATTACCTACCGTCCCGGGACCAAGAATCAAAGATCGGATGCATTGTCCCGGGTACACGAAGACGAAGTCAAAACGGAGCCGTCGGATCCCCCGGATCCCATCATCCCGGAGTCCGCTATCGTGGCCGCCCTCACCTGGGACGTGGAGAAGACCGTCCGGGAGGCCCTGACCCGAGACCCGGACCCCGGAACCGGACCAAAGAACAGACTCTACGTCCCACCGGAAGCCAGAGCTGCGGTACTGGACTTCTGTCACGGTTCTAAGCTCTCCTGTCACCCTGGGGTGCGAAGGACCGTGGCAGTCGTCCGGCAGCGCTTCTGGTGGGCGTCCCTGGAGGCCGACGTCCGGGACTACGTCCAGGCCTGTACCACCTGCGCCAGGGGCAAGGCCGACCATCGAAAGACCCCAGGGCTGCTACAACCGCTGCCCGTTCCACATCGCCCCTGGTCCCACATCGGCCTGGACTTTGTCACGGGTCTCCCGCCGTCCCAGGGAAACACCGTCGTCTTCACGATAGTGGACCGTTTCTCCAAGGCGGCCCACTTCGTGGCCCTCCCGAAGCTACCAATGGCCCAGGAGACAGCGGACCTCTTGGTCCACCACGTCGTCCGTCTGCATGGGATACCGTCAGACATCGTCTCCGATCGCGATCCCCAGTTCTCCTCGCACGTTTGGAGGAGCTTCTGCCGGGAACTGGGGGCTACGGTCAGCCTCTCGTCCGGGTATCACCCCCAGACCAACGGGCAAGCAGAGCGGGCCAACCAGGAACTGGAGCAGACACTACGCTGTGTGACAGCCGCGCACCCGACGGCCTGGAGTACCCACCTGGCCTGGATCGAGTACGCCCACAACAGTCAAGTGTCGTCAGCCACCGGCCTCTCCCCTTTTGAGGTGTGTTTGGGGTATCAGCCCCCCTTGTTTCCGGTGGTTGAGGGAGAGGTCGGTGTGCCCTCGGTCCAGGCCCACCTACGGAAGTGCCGTCGGGTGTGGCACGCCGCCCGTTCTGCTTTGTTGAAGGCCCGGACGAGGGCGAAGAAACATGCAGACCGGCGGCGGGCCCCGGCCCCCACGTACCGTCCTGGGCAGGAAGTGTGGTTGTCCACCAAGGACATTCCTCTGCAAGTGGACTCCCCAAAACTCCAGGAACGATACATCGGACCCTTCAAGATCCTTAAAGTCATCAATCCCGCCGCAGTGAGGCTCCAGCTCCCGGCCTCACTGCGGATCCATCCAGTATTTCATGTTTCCCGGATAAAACCCCATCACACATCACCCCTCTGCACCCCGGGTCCGGCACCACCTCCTGCCCGGATCATCGACGGGGAACCGGCTTGGACTGTGCGCCGGCTCCTCGACGTCCGTCGAATGGGCCGGGGTTTTCAGTACCTGGTGGACTGGGAGGGGTACGGTCCCGAAGAACGCTCCTGGGTGAAGAAGGGCTTCATCCTGGACCCGGCCCTCCTGGCCGACTTCTACCGTCGCCATCCGGACAAGCCCGGTCGTGCGCCAGGAGGCGCCCGTTGAGGGGGGGGTCCTGTTGTGTGGGCCGCTGAAGAGGAGGTACTGCTGGCCCACCACCACCAGAGGGCGCTGCCGCCTCACGAGAGCAGCCAGGGTGACAGCTGTCACCCATCACTGGACACAGCTGTTCCACTCAGCACGGAGGTATATCAGCAGGACGGCGTCTCCACCTCAGTGCCGAGATATCGCCTTGAGATAGAGGTAACGTTCTCTGCTGTATTTCTTACAATATTACATTGTCTTTCTTGTTGAGCATTGCAGGACAGCTGTCTACAAAAAGCCGTTGCTTCGGATAAGTACTCACCTTCCTGCAGTATTGTGACGTGAGGTGGAGGCAGCTTCTCCCCTCTCCGTGTTACTGGGTGCTACCACATCCACACCTGTGTGTTTGTTGCTCTCTCCTGCCAGCAGTACCAGATCCGACGAGCGGAGGCAGTGGCCACCTGGGAATTCGGGACTTGGCGGTTCCAGTACTTCCAGGGTTCGGTGGCAGAGGAGATCTGGGTGGTTCCGGTTCGACTTGGACGGACGTCTCCTACCTTCGAGCCTGCCCACACGACACCAGCAGAATTCGGCTTAACTCCAAATTGTTGATTGTTGTATTGGTTGTGCTCGTTTCACAACAGTAAAACTTGTTATTTACCTTCTCCATTGTCCGTTCATTTGCGCCCCCTGTTGTGGGTCCGTGTTCCTACACTTTCCCAACAAGTATATGTAGATATAGATAGAAGTTCATGTATGTATGTATAGGTCTGTGTGTGGGTACATGTATGGGGTATAGAAGTATGTACGTTATGTATGAAATTCGGAAAGGATAGCAATTTAAGGATCATTACTTAGATCGACTGAAATACCACACCCCGGTTTAAAGCTACAAGTTTGTTTGTTGTTGTTTTATTATTATTATTTTCAATAAGATTACTGTTGTCTTCTGTAATTGTAGAAGTTGGAAAAGACAATAAAAAAAAATAAAAAAAAGAATAAACAGTGGTATACTCCACATCTGGAAAATCATGTAATTCCCCAAAATGTCATTGCTCCAGGTTATTTGTAAGCTGTAGCTTTCACTTAGATCAGTGGATTAGCTTTTGAGAATTTTATAGAAACGTGGCTAAAGCAAAATATTAATCAAGAATCCAAAAATTTAACAGGTGCTGTTCAGGCATCATAGGTTGACAGATGGTTTTGTGGCATTTTAGCCTTTTCTGCCTCATACAGTATATTTAAGTGTTTTTGAGTGTCGAGTTGGTTACCTTCACTGGAAGATCCTGATAGGTCAATAACAACATACACCTTCCCCTCCGGTTCCAGATCAATCTGCAGCCAATGAGGAAGAAACAGGAAGAAGCAAAGAAGAAAATGAGATACGGGCACAGTTACAATGACAACCAGTCGCATAAAATTCAGTGTAATTGACATTTTATTGTCTGCTGTAGACGAGATACTGAACAGAAAAGAGAGAATTGTTGGGCCAACCTAATAAAGGCTCCAACTGATAACACTCAAATGAATTTCGTTGATATAAATTAACTTAACCAATATTCATGCCGGTTTGTTAACTTAATTCATTTTAGTGAGAGACAGAGCCAAAGTGACCAGCTGCCAAACATTTTTAATCATAGTGGACGTTTTACAGCAACAACAGGCGAGCGGTCGCTGTGCGCCGAGTTGGATGGGTTCAAAACAGAGAAGACGTCTATTTTATATGAATGCTGAGTGATGCAACATGGCGGCTGCCAATCCCTGTGCTGGCATCATGACATACGTTGGTTGGTAGTTGATTATATTTATTGTTATTTGTAATATGTTCATGTTTAAACTACATTACATTGACATTACATTACAATAAATTACATTTATCTGTCATAAAGGTATTTTGACAACAAAATATTTGGAATCATTGCCATTTTCATGTGTATATATTTGCTTTGTAATTTTTTTTTACTCCTGAATATTGGTCTCAGCACCCAAAAAATCCATATCAGTCTGGCTCTATTTTGGGACCATGGCCTGTCTGTCTGCTCAAACACGTGCCACTGTATCTCCAAGGCTCTTGGGCCTAAATTAACCAAATTTGGCACATGGGTAGTCCCACTGCTTAGCATATTAATGAGGTCACAGGGTTAGTCAGTAAAAAAAAATCATATTTTGGCTCATGGAGACCATATTACTTCAATTAGACACACAAAATCTGCAACCTACAACTGACTCAGGTGACTATATGTAGGTCATGAAGTCATCCAGTGCGGAAGAGCTGAGTGAGGAGTTTGCTGGTTCACAGCTTCTTCTTAAATTTTGATTTGATGTCAAAACAATAAAAGTCTAAAATAAAAACCTGAGAAGCTATGAATTTTGTATAGTTACTGTAAATACATGAAAAAGCCAAAACACTTGCCATTTGCAAGTATTAAAATTAAGTAAATACACACGTCTAAAATATAAATATGATGGATTTCACAATGTTATATATTATGATTATTATTATATAATTGATATTCATCAACTCTTTAACTGTTATATTTTCATGGTGCCCAAAATACAAAAAAAAAAAAAAAAAAAAAAAAACAGAAACAAAAAACAAATGATCCATACACAAGTTTAAAACATAAATTACAATCCCAAATTGCAGCACCTATGTTACCAGGGTTACCAAGGAAAAGATGATTCCTACACAAGATTTTAAAACAGTATAAAATACTATCCGACACGTTAGTACAAGCACAAATGGAGAAATACAAATGACCAAAATCATTAGAGTCTGATGTGCCAGAGAATCATTCAACCTGCAAAATACTACATATTACATAATACATATTACATCCCCCTGTGTGCACCCACAGTCACAGAGGGGAGTGCCGAGTGAGTGACCGCGTGGGTTTGCCGATGTGGACAGGAAGAGATGGATGGCCTGCTTCCACATCTCGTGTAAACACATTCAGCGTCGACTCGTTCCAGGCACAAAGGTCTCGGGGGGTTTAACGGATCCTCAGCAACAGTTTGCTTCTTCTTCATTTACACTTTGCGTTTCTGGTTGAAAAGCGCGCCGAGTGCACTTGGCGCTTTAACGGGATAATTATTCTCATCCATCTGCATTTTCTTCAAGAAGCAGCGGAAGGAAGGAAGGAACTTATTGCGGCAGATGAACAGATGAGGGTGGCAGAGTGAAGCTGCCGGTCTGACAGACGAGATGGAAACCTGTTCTGCTGCCAGCCTTTGAGAACGGGTAAACATCAAAACCACTTCACCGAGTATGTAACCACCTATTTATGTCACCGTGGAAAAGCAGAGAACTCAGCGGGCACTTGGAGAAAAATGGGCCCAGTTGAAAACATTCATTCATTTATTTACTTATTTTTTTTAAAAAAAAGTAAAAGAAAAGTCATTTTAAATCACTGATCATGAAAATGCTCCAGACTGTGACTCCACATTAAAGTGTGAGCATTTGATCATTTTTGATTTGAGGTAAAAAGGCTTTGAATTATTTAAAATAACTACAGTGACATGTTTTTAACTGATAAAAAGCAGAAACTACCTTATTTTCCACAGCTTTTAAACAGCTCGACTCATTTTAGTCTGGGATCAGTACAGACAATCTGGTTTTAAACTGTTCTCCACCCAGAACTAACAGGTTTAAAGCCCTTTAAGACACTGTCAATCATTTTCAAACCAAACTTGTAAAAGGCTCCAAACCAATGATAATCTGGATCATGTTGGATCAAAACGGGTAAAAGCTGAGAGAGTTTTTAAACTCTGAAACATAATAACTTGGAAGAGATAATAACAGAGATGATCATGAAAACTGTAAATCAATTTTAAAGATCATTATAACTACAACCCCAGAAAAAGTGCATCTGTGACGGTTTAATGTGAGAACGAATGAAGTGATGTGAAAGATGAAGTGTGTCATTCTGAAGATAAACTGGATTGCATTTATACAGCGCTTTTCCGTCTGAATCTCAAAACATTTGATGCCTCACACACACACACACACACACACACACACACACACACACACACACACACACACACACACACACACACACACACACAGAGTGAGGGAAATACGTATTTGAACACCCTGCGGTTTTGCAAGTTCTCCCACTTAGAAATCATGGAGGGGTCTGAAATTTTCATCTTAGGTGCATGTTCACTGTGAGAGACATAATCTAAAAAAAAAAAAAAAAAAAAAAAAATGGAAATCACAATGTATGATTTTTTTAATAATTTATTTGTATGTTACTTCTGCAAATAAGTATTTGACCCCCTACCAACCAGCAAGAATTCTGTCTCTCACAGACCTGTTAATTTTTCTTATTCTGCACTCTTTATCTGTATTAATTGCACCTGTTTGAACTTGTTAGCTGTATAAAAGACACCTGTTCACACACTCAATCAATCACACTCCAACCTGTCCACCATAGCCAAGACCAAAGAGCTGTCTAAGGACACCAGTGACAAAACCGTAGACCTGCACAAGGCTGGGATGGACTACAGGACAACAGGCAAGCAGCTTGGTAGAAGACAACAACTGTTATGATTATTTATTAGAAAGAGGAAGAAACACAAGATGACTGTCAATCTCCCTCGGTCTGGGATTCCATGCAAGATCTCACTTTGTGGGGTAAGGATGATTCTGAGAAAGCTCAGAACTATACAGGAGGACCTGGTCAATGACCTGAATAGAGCTGGGACCACAGTCACAAAGATTACATTAGTAACACATGATGCTGTCATAGTTTAAAATCCTGCAGGGCAGCAAGGTCCCCCTGCTCAAGCCAGCACTTGTCCAGGCCCGTTTGAAGTTCACCAGTGACCATCTGGATGATCCAGAGGAGGCATGGGAGAAGGTCATGTGGTCAGATGAGACCAGAATAGAGCTTTTTGGAATCAATTCCACTTACTATGTTTAGAGGATGAGAACAACCCCAAGAAAACCATCCCAACCGTGAAGCATGGGGGTGGAAACATCATACTCTGGGGGTGCTCTTCTGCAAAGGGGACAGGACGACTGCACCGTATTGAAGGGAGGACGGATGGGGTCATGTATTGTGAGATTTTGGCAAACAACCTCCTTCCCTCAGTAAGAGTATTGAAGATGGGTCATGGCTGGGTCTTCCAGCATGTCAATGACCCCAAACCCACAGCCAGGGCAACTAAGGAGGGGCTCCGCAAGAAGCATTTCAAGGTCCTGGAGTGGCCTGGCCAGTCTCCAGACCTGAACTCAATAGAAAATCTTTGGAGGGAGCTGAAACTTCAAACCTGAAAGATCTAGAGAAGATCTGTATGGAGGAGTGGACCAAAATCCCTGCTGCAGTGTGTGAAAATCTGGTGAAAAACTACAGGAAACGTTTGACATCTGTAATTGCAAACAAAGGCTACTGTACCAAATATTAACATTGATTTTCACAGATGTTCAAATACTTATTTGCAGCAGTAACATACAAATAAATTATTTAAAAAAAATCATACATTGTGATTTCCGAATTTTTTTTTTTTTAGATTATGTCTCTTACAGTGGACATGCACCTAAGATGAAAATTTCAGACCCCTCCATGATTTCTAAGAGGGAGAACCTGCAAAATCGCAGGGTGTTCAAATACTTATTTTCCTCACTGTATGTCAGGGTGCTGCTATGCAAAGCGCTCAACTGCACAACAGGAGCAACTGGAAGATTAAGCACCTTGCCCAAAGGCTCTTAATGATTTC